>NW_017306489.1:564722-592715 GCF_000935625.1 Nanorana parkeri
ATGTAGGAGATTTGTTTTCTTTTCCTCATTCTGTCTTCCCCTTTCAGCTGATCTTCTTTCAGAACAAACTGTTAAACATTTAACTGATTAGTTTATTTGCAAAGGCAATTAGTGTCAGGCTGCTTTGGAAAAATAAACTCTTATGAAGATGGATAGAGGGCAGAGGAGGGGAGGAAGATCTACATCCCAAACATGGGATTTGTGCAAATCCTACACAATAATACGCACAAATAATCTTTTAATCCACCACCTTGTGTTTTCATTTTTCCAACCCAGAAGAGAGTGAACTTTCCCTAAATTCCGGTAATTAAAGAGTTAAAGTGCCATATCCTTTCTATAAGGGCTGGTTGCCTGTAATCGCTGGCAAGGAAGCTTATACCAGCCTGTGGTAAATTTCTGCTATGGAAGTGCCTTGAATCGCTATAGTAAAAGCATTGAGGAGAGTAGATGTAACACTCAGGAATCTCTTCTGGGTGATCTTTACGCCATACAGTTTTGTTATATTTATAAATAACTTTTATATAAATGTACATTTATATGTAATACCACCATCACTACTATATAACAATTAATAAGAAATACATAATATTGATGTCACTTTTTATTTATGTTGTGTTTAGTAACACAAAGATGATGGCGCTAGAGTGATCAATATTTTAACATTTTCATTTAAAGGGAACTGATCTTTCATGTGGTTTTTGCACAGTAATACAGACAGTAGCTACTGCAATTCCATAATGTGTTAGGGTAACAAAATACAATAGGAATCAGAGAGCGGCTCAAAAAAGCTTACATCTTTATAATGTATATTTCTATTTTTTTCATATACATAAAGGCAGTTAGGGAGGGAAGTCAGCATGGTACAGGAAAAGGAACACACTTTGCTTGTAAAGATACAATTTTGCCATATCGGTTTAGTATCAAGAATTTGCCGAATGCCACTTGGCATCTCACATGCAAGAAATGTTGCCATGCCAGGGTAAAATGTGCCCATACACGCACTACTGACATTCATGGGTAAAAGACTGACTCACATCAAGATGACACTTTATTATGTAAGCTTGAACTCTGTCTGCATGGAGTGTTTTGATCCGTTATTTGGCTTCTGTCTAGATTAGCCTTGGTGTCGTGTGTTGGCTTCCTGGGTGACTGCGAGCAGGAAGTTAAATTGCATGTTCCACAGGGGCAGGAATTGGTTTTGCATAATAAGAATACATTCCTATAAGTGGCACTTCTCAAGCTTTTCTTAATCACAGCCTAACATGTGTGTCACAGATGACGCCTGGGCCCCCCCTATTTTATACAATGCAGAAAACTAAAAATAACGCAAGAGCCAGCTTCACAGGAAACCCATCATTGGAGAAATATGGAGCCTGACATTTCCTTCTGAAAGTGTTTGTTTACCTGGCTGACATGCTTACCAGCCGCCACATTCTGCCCCGGAAAAGTTATCAGGAGTTCCAACTTCGCTTGCTGCATACTTTTTGCAGGTTATTGGCAAAAATCGTAGCGGACCCAAAGACAACCAGGCAATTAGTGTTGGTAGAAGAAGGTCAGCAGTTGCAGATCCCATATTTTACCTGAATACGATCCTATTGCTAGCACAATGAAGCTGGAACACGATCCGTATTTAAAAAGAGGTGTATATATATATATATTTAAGTGGTAACATATTGTAAGCCCTCAGGGGCAGGGCCCTCCTTACCATCTTGTCTTGAATTGTAATTGCAATGTCTTCCTTATATTGTAAAGAGCTGTTGGCGCTATATACATCCTGTATTATTATAATAATAATAACATGGAAAGCTGCTCAAGACTCCCAAGTTTGAATGGGTCACCTGCCTGATAACTAGTGTTAAAAAGCAAAACCTAACAAGCTGTAATGTGGCACAATCCATGATATCACAATTATTCTCCTCTGGAAGAAAGGGGTAGAGTGAGTTCCAGGAACACCACTAGTTAGATGTTGTCAAAGCCTTCCCTGCAAAGCGTCAGACTGTCACACAATCAGTCTATTTCAGAAGAGTTGTATGACATGCCCAGAACACCAGAGCTTCTGGTGCTGAGGACAGCTACTGCAAAATATGTGTATGGCCTAAAATGAAACATTGCTGTCATAGATGTCCTCTGATAATTAGGAGGTTGATCACAAAATTTTCAACTGATACCCTATACTTATATCCTGGGGGGTTAAGCTAAGCCAGTGCCACTCAGTAGAGCCTAGGGGAAGAGGCCTGATGAGAAGTATGGTGGATGTGTATAACATATGAAAAAGCTTCTTTCAAGTTTGATTGCTCCTACAAGACTGTTCTCAAGAGCCACTAAAAAACTGACATTATGTGATATCATCTCTATGGATGTAAAAGTTCCCAGGCCTGTACAAAATGTAGAATATATTTAGACAACGATAAGCTACTTTTTAGTTACTGTATCCACATGTCATGCAACACTACAGAATAAACATTCACATCGGTACCTGCCCACATGGGGTCCAATGGCCATTAGACTGTGACCAAGGTAGGCCCACAGTCTGATGGCCCTCCATGGTCCTACAAGCACATGCAGTAGGGCCAATACATTCAGAAGCCTGCTAACCTGGCAGTATGTTTTCGGACTGTGGTAGAAAACTAGAGCACATGGAGAAAACCCACAAAACACAGCAAGAGGAATCACACTAACCATTCTACCATTATCCTTTTCTTCTAGGGGTTCACTGGACAAGAAATACGCTTTGTGTTGAAGACCTTCAATCCCCACTATACTTCTGACATTTAACATCCAGTCTATATGCATTATCTCCTCCAAGATTAACATATCAATTTGTTAATATTACTAAAACTCTTTTATATAATCCATCTTGGAACTTTCGATTCTGAGTAGCCCTTTAAGGGTCCTTCTTCTCCCACTGAGGTCAGTGAACCTTTGTAGAGTAATTCTATATACACAAGACCTGAGGAAGTGACAGGAGTGGATAATCTGTTTGTGTAAACAGGAGAAGACAAAAGGTGAATTTGGCATGACAATCCTCAGGTCTCTACCTTTCCGTTCCTCTCAAGATTGCAGTTTTGGGGACACTACTTAAAGCATACAACATGCTTGGTATTTTCCCCCCCCACGAACTTGTTGCTTAATGTAATTAATCCAGAAGAAGCAGGGCAGTTAATCTGAGTCTGTTGTCCAGATCTGAGCAGAAGAGAACATTTTTTTTGCTGGTTGGAAATTGGAATCATTAATTCACTTTAAACCATAAAGATGATTTATATGACGGCGGGAGACAGCGAAGAGCATCTTGTACACAGTCTGCACGGTGCAGCATTAACCCTGCTCTGTCCTTGGGGGCACCGACAACACTGAGTGCAGTAATCACTCTACACTATTATATTTCTGTGTAGGATACTATATACTCCAGAGGACAGTGGCCCCCTATACTGGGGGACCCCAGTATGCTCAGTTGCACACCAGCTGAAAAATAAGATCCTATCAGCATAATGTACACTAAATAATTAGAATAATTGTATACAGTTATCTATCTCAATTCACTCTCTAAAACAATTTGACCATTTGTGGGGAGAAAACTATTGCAGCACAGAGAGCTTACTATTGGAACGGCCATCCATGTGCTTACAAGGCCTTTGGTTGATTCCTTTAATATGCACTGCTTTAAGGCAGCATAGCGAATATGGTGGTGTTGGTAGCTCGTACATCAAATTTGTGGATCTGACTATGCAAACATTCTGTTCTTTGTTTCTGTTTAGAAGGTGGCACTGGAGTTGAATAAATCTAGGGGCTCTTTTTATAAATAAACTATATTTAGAACATTTTATATAATATATCCACCTGGTGGATAAAGTAACCTCCACCCTACGAGAATGCCATGAAAGGGTCTAGAACCCAATTCAGTTGGGCCCTATCTGTCTGTAGAGTGGTTGATCTGTGGAAACACCAGGCTGGGGTCAAACATGTCAGATGGGCAGTAGACTACTCCTTTATCTTCAAGGGGACCTATAGCTTCTTAAAAAATATATTTTATGTTTTTTGTATATACATGTAAAAACAAATAAGTGATATGTAATCGATCTTAACAAAGCGTGTTGTTTAAAAAAAACAAACATGTTATTCAGTATAGTTTTTAATAATTATGTATGTTGATGGATGCAACCATATGTGCTCATCACATAAGCAGTCTTTGCTTTGTACTGATCCACTTACCTCATCATAGGGATCTGCCGGATTGAAAACAGTAGACTCTGCAGTCTTTAATGATGTGAAAACCCACACCGCACCTGGTCACCAGAGACCATGTTTTTTTTGCTCGGCTGTAAGTGACATTATAGAGCTCAGAGCAGCATTTTTGTATTCACGGCATGCATAATAATGTAATATGGTGATGTCAGCTTATTCTGACATGTGTCCTATTGATTTATGAGATGGGTATTTTTTTTTTTATTGGTAGGTCCGCTGTGACCTATTTTTATATATTAGACAAAAAAGTCTAAATGAGCCTCGGTCAAATTACAGCCAACTAGAGAGGTGCGTAATGGGAGGGGACATTAATTATATGAAAAAAAAAAAAAAGAAAACAAAAGACAAAAGAAACAAAAATACAACCAGCTACAAATATTTCAATATTCTCATTCGAATCTGTACTATGCAGTGAGAGCTCTTCTATAGATAAAAGTAGGAGGCACCCCGAACCTGCCATGTGGCTGCAAATGCATGAGACCTTTTTTTTTAACCATAATGTTGGAAAAAGATTCTAAAACATCTGTCTCCTCAACACTGTCATTACTCACTTCAGGCCGGAGTAAGCATTTAATCACATATAATGTCACCCTCACAATAAGAAATAGTAGGGGGAAGCACGGTGTACTCCATGTAACCCCCCACTCTACCCTTGCCTTCCTTGTCAGATTTCATGCTTTAACCCTTCGCCTCCTTCCCCACTTCATACAGAGAGATGCTATCCAGACATGTGGTGGTCAGACCCCTCTGTAGACCCCCCCACCTCCCCATACAGGATCCTTTTACACAGAAGAAGCTGCATTTTTCTGTAAAGAATAAACTTTTTTTGACCCCCCTCAGCATCCCCCCCCCCCCTCATTTCTCACTGACACAGTCATGTACTCTATGTCTTTCATGGGGTGGGGGCTGTGTTATATCACTTCTTCCAGAAGACAAGAGATATATATCTCTCTCTCTTTCTACCATTCTGGAGATGCTCAAGCTCTTCACTTATTGTTTTCTTACACCAGTCCTGGTTTTTACACCAGTGCGTGAAGAATTGTATTTTTAACATCGCCTAGTTAATGCTTTTTCACACCTTCCCGGTGCTCACTGGAGAGAAAACAAACAATAAGGCTCATTAAATCCATGTGCTGCGCGTTGGATGGTTCATTAATAGGGAATCTGCCAGCGGATGAAATGATTACACCGTTAGAAGCGGCCTTGTGAACATATAATCTAGTGATGGGGAGGCCTAGGTGTTTCCAAAGCTTGCATTTTTAAATGCCAAGATGTCCTTCTACTGAGATAAAAATAAAAGCTCAAAAGGAAAACCCATCACTAGGGAAATAGGAAGGCTGCTGTTTTTGACCTCCTACTGAAAATGCTAGCTACCTGTCTGTATGCTAATCCTAACTCTCAAATGCTTTCTTATCTGTTGACCAGGAACAAATTCAAACCTCCCAACTTGGCAAAAATGGGCCACCTCCTAGTAGAAAGTATGTAGGCAAAGGGCACGCTCCTGCCAGGTCCCCAGTTACGTGGACCATGAAGAATGAATGTGCAAAAAGTGATCGGTTAAGCCAGCAAATGCTTTTCACCACTATTTTTCCTATCTACTGTATCACAAAAAAACAATTACAATCATTTACAGGTTGCATAAAAGGTTTAATCTTTATAGTGGTCTACACATCAGACCAAAAAGAAGGACTACTGAGCAGAAAAGAGGGACAGTCCTTCTCAATGAGTTCTAACTTCACTGACCGCATACTTGTGTTTTGTGTCAGTGACTCAGAAAGCTGGTCAGCTTAGCAATCAGCATTTTTAGAAGCTGGTCATAAATGATTACCTATTTTTCTTATTACAGGTTTCCTTTCAATGAGAAGCTGATGATATCAGTAAATTGAAAGGCTATCTCCTGGAAAAAAACTCCCCTTGAAGTGGGGTTACTCCCACACACTGCAAGGGTAATTGCTCCTGTTTACCTAGGAGTATTGGGTAAAGGACTTTTGCTTACCTGATCCCCACTCCTACAGGCTCCAAGACCAAGACCGACACCCACAGCCTCTTCCCCCCTTCTTTCTGGTAGTTGAAGGCCCGCTAACATCATCACATCTAATGCAGGGTCCATAGCCCTGCATTATACATTAAGATGCCAAGGGACACGTTCAACAATTGGGACAGAGGGAAGACGGGTGAGTGCCAACTGCTGAGGGAGCAGGGATCAGGTAAAATACTTTTACACAGCTCCCCTAGACAAAAAGAAGTTAACCCGTGCAGTGTGCTGAGGTAGCCCCACTGCAAGGGTAGTTTTTTTTCTTCCCCCGGAGATGGGCTTTAACCTAATAAAATATTTTCTTGGAGTTGAATAGTAGCTAATATGCAGTCCATCACCGGGCACCCTGATACACGTTGCCTCTGTACACACCACCTCTACTTTGTGTTGACACCACAGTGTACTTAAAAAAGAATAAGGAAAACTACCAAACATACCTGCTATACCTGCTCATGTACATCTTTCCAATGAGGCGGAGTGACCACACACGGGTTCTATTTTAAAGTTAGCTACACAAAAAAAAGTTAGAAAAAGTGTACCAATGACTATGTAATGTCAAGAACAACCTGAACAAGCCATTTAAATATATCCAGTGTGGTGGACCATTATATTATGTATTTGTTGTTAAATTTTGTGGATCTAGCAGCTGAAAATCTGTCTTTGTGTGCAGTTTCAGAGACACAATGACTTATAAACAACGCTTCTTCTTCCTGAACAAATTTCTGTTCCTCTCTGAAATTGCAGTGGGGTTGGGGTGCTGACAGCCATTGGTTTAGCTCTTGAAATTATTGCAACAATGCTCAACAGAAGTAGTGATGTAACGATAAAAAAACTAAACAGAAACTTACCAGAAATGAAGATATTTGAGACACAACCGCTGGAGCGGAGAGATATTTATACTCTTTCCATTTCAAGTTTTCAATGATATACTCGTCTGTCCATTAACCCCAAGGACAGGAATCAGCCACTCAAACTGAAATGCCTGTTAAAAAAGAAATAGATATTACATTTAGGCACAAAAAAATGTTACTACATTGTGAAAAAATGTCAAATTCATTTAAAATTTGAGAAAGTTCTACTAAAACCAACTGTATAATTTGTAGATGTACTGTTTGCTGTAGATCAAGACCTAACAGCAGGATCACTGCAAAAAATAATAAAAAATGGTTTAAAGGCTTCAAAAAAGGTGCAGAAACAAACATAACAATTTGACAACATGCATAATTTGGGTTGACTTTGAGCATGGGCCAATATCCTACTGGAATGAACCCTGTTAAGTATGAATACAAGTGAACTTTGTGGACAGGAGATCCTGAAAATCAATATTTGCTCAATATTTGCTTTATCATTTACAAAGTGCCAGCAAATTATATAGAGATTTGTGGTGTAAGTAGAATCATTCATAATAGGTCCTTGCCATAAAAGCACTTACATCTAATGCCATTCCACAGTCATTCAGAGGTGTACATGCTAGGACCAATCTGGGTGGAAGTCAATTACAGCTGATGGTTTCCGTTTTGCCATTGGCTGCTCATTTTTTTAATAAAGCTAAAACAGCAGCTTTATTAGCAGGGTTTGGGATCAAAACCTGTCAGCTGAGGACCGATTGCCTGCCGTTCAATTTTTTTTTCTCATGGTAATGTAATTATTGCTTTCTAAATTTGTTTTAGATTCATCGACCCTTTAAGAACCTTTCCAATGTTCCATATGAAATAATTATAGATACATTTGCAAAAACATCTATGTGGAAAGCCACGTAAAACTAACAACTACCCAGTGTTGCATTTTTTTGGGACAGGAACTTCTTTGCTGAACTTTAGGTAAACAGCTTAAAAAGAGTTGCAGGTGACTATAGAATTGTGTATTAGACATTTGCAGTTCTATTCCATTCAGCACAGCCAGTTTGGTGACGTTACATCTCTGCTGAAGCTAAGCAGTCCAGCTTGGTTACTGACCTGCTCCAAGCCAGCTCTTTGGCCAATGAAGAAGAATCATTACACTGATGCAGCCATTGCTCTGGCCCCCCTCCCGTCTACCAGCTTCCAATGTTAGCCTGACAGCACTGCAGCCCTCCCTCTTTCAATATAATGGTACTCATGAACATGAGATGACAAACATCCAAACTGCCCATTTTTAGCCAGATTGGGAGCGGATTCTCCAGGATATTGCTGCTCAGCAGCTGTCATGGTGGGTACAAGTGATTGGATAGGATAGAAACCTGTCACAAATTGCTATTGCTCCCCCTGATTGGCTGGGGCTGGCCTTCTCCCCTCCAATCATTGCTCCTCCCCTCTACATTGATCTGAAAGCTGACCTTTCAAGGATCTAAAATTTCTCTAACTCTTCACAGCCATTGTACCTTGAGGGCAGTTACATTTTGCCTAGATGAACAACTGCCTTCTGGAGCCCTCTGGCAGGTTATGTTTTGCTGTGCAGAGGATTACAGGAAACTAAGAGACAGATCTGGGTACTCAGACTAGCAGTGTTTCAAATGTATTTAATAGATTCCTAAGGGATATATAACTGGATGAAATACCTGGCTAGAGTTCAGCATTAATAAACTCACAGTACTGTAATAACTCACAGTGGCATACAATCTGCTGCTAATTGCTTTATGTATACAAGGATCTTCACCCAAACATCAGTGTAGCATTAAATGAAGTTTATTGAATGACATGGGGGATAATGTTTGGAGGTGCCTGCCATGCTTACAGCTATCAGCAATTAATATCTGACACAGATTGTTAAATAAGGGCATCCAGGCAGGCGTGACAGACAGGTCATTCACTGGCACCTCACACAGCCTGCGACTGGCTGATCTATGGCTTTTTAATGACTCTGTCTTGTCCCCGTTGTGCAGGCAAAAAACAAAAGCATCATGCAATTGTGTCAGCCAATCAGAGGGTCCATAAAACTATCCCAGCTATGAATGAGCCTTGAGAGGTGATAATTAGGGTTTAGCAGCCATTTATACAATCTGAGATAGCCCAAAGCCTTCAAGACTACATGCCTTAAAGGTGGTCCTGATTGATGTGCCGACAGGTTGGAGAGATTTATGCCTCCTGTCTGTCTGTGTACAGTTATCTGGAAGTCAGGATGGTCCAATACAAACCCAGCATGTCCCTTATGGTTGGATAGAAGACACTGAGGAACACTCCACCTAAATTTACAGTCTATCGGTGTGGACAGATTTTAAGCACTTAGGGCAGACATGTCAACTGGTGTTTTTTGCCCTCCTATTGTCGGAACGTTTCTTTGTTACATAATTTTGCAGATAAGTAATGCAAACAATGTTTTTGCAATAATACCCAAATTTACTGATTAAGCCTTTCAGTTTTCAAATATGAAGCACAATAAAGCCTTCTTAAATGGTGGTATCTACATGTCTTGCTATCCTAAAACGAGGAATCAACCTGGTATTATTTGGATTTTTAGTTTTGTTTTTTTAAATAGGGTTTTTAAAAGAGTTTATTAAACAGTTTAAACTAATGACATAATGATAAACAGAAAGAAAACAAGAGCAGTACATGAGCATGCAGGCACGATCCGGGTACATGGAAAAGCACAAAATCCACTGGTATACATGCCAATTAACAGTCAACAGTAGAATGTCCAAGATATTTGAACTGTATAAAGTAACACCAGGCAGGTTTCTACAGAGGAGTGTACCTCTGATATTAAAAATGTGGGCAAATAAATGAAACTGTGCTGCGGCTCACAAGTAGAAGCAACAATCAAAGAAGAAAAGAGGGAAAGAAAGTACAGTTAAAGCACACAAACTAGAGAACAGGACAGTAGAGGGGAAGAGAACCAGAAGAGGAGAGTCAGCAGAATAGAAAGACATATTCAAAGAAAAAAAAGGAAGAAGGAGAAGATAAGGAGGCTCCTCAGGGCCCAACGGCACAAAGATTCAACTCTTTAAGTATATATTATGTGGATTTTTGATGGTTGTGAGACAAACAATTACTTACTGTTACAATATTCTATAACTCTGTATTACAAGTTTCCAAGTGCATCATCTCACCATAACATAACAAAATTTAAAGTGGGTTAGACCTAACTTTGTGATGAGATGTTATTGTAAAGCAACACTCCAAATGTATTCTTTATAAGTGCTTTAAAAGTTTAACAGACCCTAAATTGCTTTTTTTTGAGAGGCTGCCAACTGGTTCAGTCACCTTCCTGCATCTCTTAGGATCCCTGTCATGAGAATTAAAAGGATGATCCAGCAATGAAAGCAATGCTTGTTTATTTTATTTCCCTTTATTTCTTTGTAGGTGTGGCTGGTGGGTGAATATGGGAATGCAGGTTGCAGGAATTCAGCCCCCAAGAGACATAAGAAGCTCACCTCAGGAAATTAAATTTGCTTGCATTTACCTTGAAGCTAGACTGACACTTAAAAATTGAGTGCCAGGATAGAGGGGATAAGGTGGTACACTCGTACATGAGGCTCCTGAGAGTTCACCCCTTGCTCATCGATTGCCAGATCTATATAGTGTAAAGTATTGAGTGGGCATAGGCTGAACTACACACAAATGGCTATCCATTTGGATACATTCAGACAAATTTTTTTTTTTTTTATTGCTTAAAAATGTTGTCCTGTATCAGCCCAGCAGGCACCATGAAGCAAATGATCAAGTAGCAGGAACTGGATATACAGGAAACTATTGGGAAGACTCTCCATTTTAGAAGAATGGGTCTTGGCATTTTCTTAAGCTGTTAAGGAAAAGGGAAGATTGTTCCAATGCGTACACTGCTGCTTAGCTGGAAAATCAATGGTGTGGCCCTCAAGGCAGGCATGATCTAACTGCCCTTAGACATCTACATCTGCCAGTGGGTTACTGAATACATTTTGCAAGCACTCACTGAATGCTTAGTAAATGCTTGTTGAAGCATACTAAATGCATGCTGAACATGATGGTCTTCTGACGTATATAAGCTAACGTTAGAATATGCTCTAACCTGTTTTAACTGATCTTTTTAAAACTGAACAAAAGCTCTTTCCTCTTCCCACTTTGAAGGGACAAAAACCTACTTACAAGTAGTATGATCTTTGCAAGTATCTCCAAGTATAAACCTAAAGGTAGGTTATTAATTTGGCTCCACAGTACTCTATAACCAGAGGTAATCCCTAGTTTAACAGCCAATGATTGTAAATGAATCATGACCACTGTGTTACACCTGAACATGCGTTATACACAGAAAATGTCTCACCATACTAACTTTTCCCCTGCAGCCACTCTTATACATTGTACTTTATATTGTTTGTATATTAACAGGAATTTATTGTGTATTTTGTATGAGCATATATTTCGAGTTATTATTGCAGCGGTTACCAAAGAGAAATATAAATATGGAGACTGCCATTGCTAACCTCTCCTTTAGCAACTGCTAGTTACCTGCTGTCATGCTGATCCAATGGCTTTAATACTTTGAGAATGCTAATCTCTCCGACTTTCCCGATCTACATACTTATCCCAGACTAGTGACTCTGAAAGTATTGTAGTCAGAAGGTCAGCATTAATGCCAGACAACTAGAATTTTAAGGAGCTTAGCAATGACAGCCCCATATCTGTGTCGCACATCAAACAGTTAAATCCCTATGGTCATGTTCTCTAGTTCTGGATGGAAAGTCAGAGTAAGTGCCTATTAGTTTGTTATGGGCAAAACAGCTTCATGTCATACAGGAAGTCTCTAGTGTAATATGGGTCAGTTTCGTTACCACATGGGAGCGCTTTGCCTGCAAGAACGCAACCTATATAATTTGTTGTAACATGAGGAAACTAATTTTTCCTTTTGCTTTATTATGCCACTACAGGGATTTCAGAATGCTCCATTTTTGGACTGAAAATGCACAGCACACCAACATGTCAGTGTGACACTATGAGGCTGGGGTCAATAGTGTCATAGGTAATGTCACAGGATTAGCTGATAACCCCAAGTGGTTGTCACTTCCCACAGCTTTACAGAGGGCTGACCTCATTTAAATCGTGACAGGTTCTATGACATACCCCATGACCCAAAAACAAAACAACTATGATACATTTTAAAAAAAAATTCAGTAATGAAAATAATTAAACGATTCTTAACTACAGTAACCCTTAACAACAAATAGGATTCCAGTTCTGTTTTTGTCATATAAGTAAACGGTAAATTGCATTCCCTTCCTTTGTGAACTGGTAAAAGGGTGCGCAAGGGTTTTTTTTTTTTACTGTGTGAGTAGTTAAAACTTGGACAGACAGACAGTGGTATCCGCTGATAGAGTAGATAAGTTCAAGAAACTTCTAGATGAGTTTCTTCAGTCACTAAATATATATATATACAGACACACACACAGGTTGTACTGGATGGACCTTGGTCTTTATTCAACCGCACCTACCGGTACTATGTTACTATGTTTAACACCATATTATAAACACTCTATAATAGCTACAATCACATTATAATAAATACTGCTAGCAATTGTTCTCCCAAGAAAAGGCGGTTCTAAGGATGTCCACTTGGCACAGTTTTTAGACCTTCTAATATACTTCTTGTGTTCATGGACCCCTTACAGTAGTCCCCAATTCAAATATAGTCTATTTATATTGTAAAGCGCTGTGCAAACTGTTGGCGCTATATAAATACTATGTAATAATAATATGTAATAATAAGTCCACCGCCAGAAGCTGTTACCATCTTCCAAAATGACCCTTTAAAGCTCTAAAATGCTTTCTAGCTGGTGTTGGCTCCATCCAAATCCCACCAACCACTGTCTTCCTTCTACTTCTTCACCATGGCTCCGTATGAGCATCAGGAACTGTGCAGTCTTCTCTGTCTCACACAGAGCTTTGGAAAAGATATCAGCCAGGATAGAGTCAACACTAGCTGACAGGTAAGTATTCCAGAACTCTAAAGGGTCTCTTTGGTAAACAGGCTGCAGTTGGAGCAATATTTAGGTCTTCCTCAAAGCTTCATATTTACAAGACATTGTGCTGCACTTCGTCCAGGTTTTCATTACATCTGGGTAAACCACTGTATTGACGTGAGCCCAGATGAAGCATGACAGCAAATCTTTTGGACTTCCATGTGCTTTTTAAATTTTTTTTTTGCTATGCAAGATTTCAGTTCACACAGGACTTTGTGATCTCCACCAATCAACTTACTGCATCTGCATCAATAGACCAGCAATAGGCACATTATATACACCACAACAAATCCACCTTCAAGTAAGGGGCCTCAGGGTGTCCACATTTTTTACAAAATCAAATGTTCACAAGTAAACACTGATTATGTTTTATGTGTTTTGATTGCTCGGCACTGTGACCTCAATAGATGTACAGTAGGATTTTAGTGGCCTCGTAGACAATGTATAATAAATATGGTTGCATATCGATCACTGCACGTCAAACATGCCACACATTAACTTCAGTAACCAAGTTTGTGTCCATAATGACTATCGGTGGATAGTGATGCTAGTCAAAGATAGCGATGCACATCCTAAAAACTAATCACTTGCAGTCAACACCATTTGACTTGTTCAACATTACATCACATGCACAATGAAATAATCATTGTTTCTTCTTAATAAATAAGGGAAAGGGATGAAATGCTTGCAGAAAATTCTCCATATGCTGGTGGATCCTGTCTGCGTCCAAGCACAGACACCCGCACCATGTGCAGTTCGTGTGAGCGTATGGCCGCGTACTCCTATAGAGAAGAACAGGCTGCTGCGTACAATCGCACGCATCACCTGTCCTTCCCAGGAGCGGCCGATACGGCTGTGCACGCTGCATGGATCTGTACGGCCCGGCTCTTAGCAGTGTGAATGAGGCCTAAAGCTGATTATACAGCAGTAGAATTTTGTTCAAATTTTTTTTTCCGGAATGTTCGTTTGCCTTTTTGATTGGGTGAAATTATTGATCGATTTAGACCCTAGTGATGACAAACCTGAAGCAGCAGGATGGAAACTATTTCTTAACGAACAAAATTCTAACAGTGAATGTGGTTTTCGTTCGGAAATTCCAAAATCAAATTTTAAATGAAACGAAATTTCAAACAACATTCTACAAGTCTCTGTTGGCGTTATAAAATATTCTGACGAGATCATGACCATCAATAAAAAATCTACCAGTGTATGGCCAGCTGCTTTAACTTTAAGTTTGTAGGGATTTCAAATATCTTAGCAAAGGCGCACTCTAAAGAAATCCCATGATAGCAGCGACAGTTATCCTGCCATTGTTGTCTCTTGCTGCCATGTGCATCCTCTGGCTTCAGTGTTTTCTGAGTTAAAGCCCTTTCACATGGGCTTTCCGCTCAGGTCCACCTGTCATTTTTTCAGTCAGATCTGATTAGAAGCCCAATGTTAGCCTATGGGCAGCCGGATCTAAACAGACGGGCGGCTGTTTACATCCAGTTACCCCATGGCTCCTGCCAGGTCCGGGAAAAACAAACGTATCAGAGTTCCATTTCACTGGACTTAATCCTGCCGGATCGGGGGTAATCGGATGTAAACAGACACAAGTCCGTTTACATCTGACTCCCCATTGACCAATATGAATCAATCTGGTAATTTACTTGCATGGATCCCCTCCTGATCAGACAAATGTGAAAGGGACCTTCTGAATATGCTAGTTGTCTGGCTCTCATGTACATTCTCTGGCTTCAGTGTTTTCTGAATTACTGACCCTGAACAAGTATACAGAATAGGAGTTCTGAAAATGCCAGTTGTCTGGCTGTCAGGTGCAGCCTCTGACTTCAATGTTTTCTGAGTTCCTGACAATGAACAAGTATACTGATCTGGAGTTCCGACTTCAATTGCTGTATATTTGATCTAGGTCAGTGTACTTAGGGCAAAGGATATATATTTTTTATAAGAAAGTCAGTAATGGATATCTACATATTTCTCTCATGACAGGTTTTCTTTAAAGTACCTATGAACATAAGATGATCATAGCTAACAGGTCTTTTGGGTGGAGAATTCGTCAGGTTAGAGGGTTTTTTGGGGGAAATTTGCTAACGTTTCCTGTGCCGGGATAAGACAGGCTGGTGCTGTGATGACTACTTTCTCTGCTGCGCAGCATGGACACACACGTTCCAACACCCAGCCACAATTCCGTGTCCACGGTCAGCCCTATAAGCAAAACTGTCTTATCAGAGCAGAAACTGTTATTCACTAAATTGTGATTGGTGTTCGCCCCTTAAAAACAAAATAAAGGAAAGAATTCAAGTTGCAGGGTTGCCCGCCACTGTACCCCCCAGTGTGGACAGTGATCCCCCGCCTGGGCCCTGACCTCTCCTTGCCTCCAGTCATGTGGGGCCAATGTGTGGGAATAGCAAAGGGGCTTTTCATCCCTCTCCACAGGGCTGGGGGCAGAATGCACATATCAAGGCAGGGAAAAACACCAACACAAACAGGGGGTGAAAACACTTTTGTGTGTATTGAAAATCCCCCGCAGCCCCCCCTGCTCTTCTGGAAGTCCAGCACATGGAGATCTGACACAGAGAAGGGAGAATCCACAGCTCCTTTTGTCTTCCCTGCATCTAATCTGTGTGTCCAGAATCACACTGTGCAAGAGGTGGATGAGGAGGGGCAACAAGACAATATAGAGGAATGACAAAAAAAAAACTTAAATGGGATCAAAGTGCACAGCAGCTAGGGGAACCAGTAGGATCAAACACATTAAAGCCACGCAGGCAACTGCCACCTCATTGTGACACAGCAGGACCTGTATGCCTGGCCTTTCTAGGTGACCAAAGATCGCTGATGATAATTATTTATATCATTTAATAGGTCATTATCAGTTTGTCACTACAATGATCACAGATTAAACAGAAAGAGACTGTCACACTCTGTAATCTTTTTCTGAGCAAAGTGACTGTATTGCACCAAAATTTCACCTTGCATTGGTGCAAATCTTGAAGCTGACCTACACTGTAAGGTTAGGTTCTCTTTAATAATTTAGGAGGATATAGGGAGAGGAGGTTGGGGTGTTAAAGGCTGCAGAAAATTAACAGCTAAATAAAGCAGGCGTGGGGCACTCAGCAGAGTCTTCATTTACTTTCACTGAAAGCTCTACGGCCCCCATAAAATTCTGCCATGGATTCAAATCACCTGACCCCATACCCGAAGTGCCATTGTCGTCACATTGTTCTGCCTGATGAAGGTTCCCACTGGTGCGTTCCGCACTGATTCAGAAATGTTGTGATTTCTTGTGATATCATGTTGATCTCATGTCAATAAACGACAGATCGATAATCTGGACCTCGGAGTGCTGGTGACCTCATTACTTCTATAGGATACTTAGACACAATTTTGCTTCTATTGCCATCTGCTCCTTAATGCCTACCTGAGTTAATAAAGTTGACAGACAAACCTACCTGTGTGGAAACAGAGATGCCCTTTGGAGGTCTGGATCACCCCAATTATTACAAATGCAGTTCCGAATCAGAATCTATTCACAACATGTGGAAGCAAAATAAATTAAGCAAATTCCCACCAGTTCAAACCTTGCTTGAACAATAGGAACATGTTAGCCAGTTCAGTATTGTACTATAATCTTTCTGTCACATTAGCTGTCTTTCTCTAGGGATTTCTCTGGCTTTTCTGCAAAGTATATTTCATATTCTGTGATATAATAGTGATCACAGTACACCATCTGGATTAAAAAAGTCACCATCTGGATTAAGTTAAGCAATAGGTCAGAGCCTTCCATTGGATGATAAGTCTAGGTTCAGCAACGTCATGTGCCCAAAGAATGAGGTCAGCTGCCTGCCTGAATATACTGGATGACCAGGTTTTTATATCAATTAATTTTTTCTTCCCTGATGGCACATTGGGCGTATTCTAAGATGACAATGCCAGGATTCATCCGGCTCAAAAAGTGAACGATTGGTCCAGGGAGCACGAGGCACCATTGTCACACATGGATTGGCCACCACTGAGTCCAGATCTTATCCAGATCCCCATTGAGAATCTTTGGTATGTGCTGGAGAAGACTCTATGCAGTGTCCGACTCTCCCATCATCACTACAAGATCTTGGTGAAAAATTAATGCAACTCTGGACAGAAATACTGTAGATGTTGTGACATTGTATAAGCTTATTGAAACAATACCACGGCAAATGTGTGCCGTAATCAAAGCTAAAGGCGGTCCAATTAAATATTACAGTGGGTTACTTTTTTGGGACAGGCAGTGTATAAAAGTAGCATGTAGCTGGCCAGTGAAAAACATCCTGTCTATACATCGCCAGCATACTCACACCAGTTGTGGGTCCTGTAAAGTAATATAAGTAATATAAGGAAAAACAATCATACAGAAACTATGCTTCTCATAGCTTACATCCTCAGCTGTCCACTATGTGGACTAAACATTGAAACATTTGGTATCCCCCTACTGTCCACTGCCTGTACCATATTTTCAAGCATCTGCGTCTTCAATTCCTGCACAGGTAGAACAATCCATTGTGTTCCCAATAATAAAATGCCCTGCATTCTCCTTGGACCAGAAGCCCATAACTGCTGCTATTGCAGGAACTTGTGCTGATGTTGGTGTAGTGAATGTATGAAGCACTAGATGACAAGATATAAGATGACAAGATAGCATTTTGGAAGTATAGTGCGCACACAATGCCCACCACAGTCACAGACACACACCACACATTATTGTCAAATTGATCAAAAACCAATCTACTATCCTGCATGGTTTTTGGTTCTGGGAGGAAACCAGAGAACCTGGAGGAAACCCAGGCAAACACAGGTAGATTACATAGTTTGTGTCCTTAATGAAAATTACAACAGGGATTCAGACAATTCTATGCTATATTGCTAACCTCTTTAGCTATTCATAGACATTATATTGAGGTCAAGTGTTCTTCCCGAACAATCTTTTGCATAAACAACCATTCTATTAATAAGCATGCTCATGTTACCCATATCAGCACGTTAAAAAAAAAAAAACCTGTGCCGAGAGCAAAATTCACTGGCTGGCATTGCTAAACTCTTTCAATATGGTTATCTTCTGCCAGTTATTTTGACAGAACAGTTGGGGGGTGTCTGGTGTTAGCCACAGGCAAAATGGTAATTGAGGTTATGGTCATCTCATTTCTGATGGTCCATATTTGCATAACTGTGTGGTTTTTGGGGCTCCTTGTATAATCTAGATCAGGTGTAACTTTAGGGGTGTCACCTGTCCAAGATTCACGCGGACAGTCCGGGTTTTGAATGCTGTGTCCGGGTTTCAAGGCAGCTGAAACCCAGACACATGATGTCAGGCAGACAGGGGCAACCAAAATTAAGATAGGGGCTACTGGCCCCCACAAAAAAATAGTCTCAACTGTGATATTTACATATGAATGGGTGACACTATTTATATACAAATAAGCCGCAACTCATTCTCCCAAAAAAATGTCTGTTCGTCACTAGTGTTTGGGTTTCGCTGGAAGAAAAGGTGGCAACCCTAGGTAACTTTGGCCTTCTGGCCATGGTGAAACTACAAAGCCCATCATGCATCTGCTCTGAAAGTCATGCCTGTAGCTGCTTCATGGGACTTGAAGTTTCACCACAGCTGGAAGGCCGAAGTTACCCATGATCTAGATTAAACAAGGAGCCCCAAAACCACTCAGTTATTAAAATATGGACCATCAGAAATTAGATGACCATAAATTCAATGACCAATTTGCCTGTGGCTAACACCGGATGTCCCCAGCCGATCTCTTTCAAAGCATGTAAGAGAAGCTAGGGTGAATATTGATAAGCAGGATGGGTGGGCCATAGCCCACAGTTATAATTAATACTGGCCCACCCATCCCTGCTCATCAGTTTTGGGCAGTGAAGCCACCGATCACAGGGATGACCCAATAGTCCAAAGCAGAACACCACAACTCACAACCATAGCAGCTTGGTCACCTGACTCTAGAGATGCCTGTAATACTAAATAAGTTCCACTTCTTGTTACCACCTATGGGTTTCTTTTGAGTCACCATACCCCCCTATTGATATATTATTATTAATTAAACAATTAAATCTAGTTCCTCTAGAAATGAAGTAGCTGACCAGACTAGGCCAGGAATATGTGAGCATACGGTTAAGACCAGGTTCCTTAACACTACAGCACAATCTTCCTCTAGGAAGGAGGTACATAATACATAGAGATATATACATACGTCATATGAATATATATGTTCGGCAGAGTTCATGCCACCTCAGACAATGCAGATGGATATTAAACAGCAGTGAAGTGGTTAATGAGGGACTTTAATCAAAAGCTGCAAATGATTCCCAAGGCTGGTATTAGTGAGTGGAGGGGGTGTTAGTCACTCCAATGATTTCTCCTGGGACCCAGGACTGCAGCTATAGCAAGAACCTGACAGAGCCATAAATCTTCATTTACTGCAAACATCGAGCTCTACACAGCGCCGCTGCATAGGTTGGTGCCTTCTACAATTAATGCTCCGTTCTTCTCTGCTATTACTGTGAATACATTGGGAAGAATGGTGAGATTATATATGCCTAGGCCAGACTGACTAATGCCCATGTGTATGCATATTTAATTTTTACAAGATTTTTGCCTTTGTGACCAGAACTATTTTGAATGCTCTATTTTTGGAAACTGCTGGAAACGGCTTGGACGCAAAGCAACAGTCTCAGTCTTGAATGATGATGTCCATCACCTAGTACAGCCATACCGGATATGTTATGTACAGGATTATCTTTAGTAAGAAAATACTTACCTGACATTACTTCTTACAGATCTGAAACCAAGGATCTTATTCACTATTGAACCGTGTTCTTTATTTTCTCAGTCATGTTTTTTTACTGTGACAGGGAAGTAAATTAACGATTTACAGCATTTCACTATCCTAACATGAGAAATTATCCCCATATTTTGGGGGATTTGTGACAGAATGAGGCATATAAATAACTTTTGTTCTTTGAAGGCTCTGCTGTGCTTCGCACTGGTCCAATAGAAGGCTTTTTGGCTCCGTTAGGCCCACCTCACCATACCGGTTCCGGTGATACTTTCTTATTGCTCTCCAAAGAAATCCTTTTCCATACACTGCACAGATGATCACCAGCAAGCCTGAAAAAACTGTATGCAGTTTGGAATACATGGCTCTATATTTTTAGGCTGTACCTGTGCTGTAAAACCAGAAGTTGCAGGTGTACAGTTAGCCCCGGGGGCATTAAGGATTGGTATTACTCCACCCACTATCCTAAACTGAGGAACAATTTTATTTCTGAGATCTGTGACAGAATGACATATTTTAATAAATTCTGTTCTGTGAAGGCTCTACTGTGCTTCACACTGTTCCAGTAGGGGGCTTTTTGGTTCCTTTTGGTCCACCCCACAATAACGTGTCAGGTGGTACTTATTACTTCACAAGCACTACTCTATAGAAGCCTTTTTTTCATTCGCTTTACAGATGATGACCAACAAGCCTGAAACAATTATATGCAAATTGGAATACATGGCTGCATATTATTAGGCTGTATCTGTGCTGTAAACTAGCAGTTGCAGGTGTAGAGTTGGCCCTGGGGGGCATAAAGGATTTGCATTACTTCACCTACTATCTTAACAAGAGAAATAATCCCCACATTTTTGGGATCTATGACAGAATGAAACACACAAATAAATTCTGTTCTAAGAAGGTTCTGCTGTGCTTCGCACTGGCCCAGTAGAGGGCTTTTTGGTTCCTTTTGGCCCACCTCACCACAACCTGTCAGGTGATACCTTCTTATTGCTTCCCAAGCCCTATTCCATAGAAGTCTTTTTTCATGCACTGCACAGATGATAACCAACAAGCCTGAAACAATTATATGCAGATTGGAATACATGACTGTTCTAAGAATGCTAAATGTTAATGAATGTTAAGAAGAATGTTAAAAAATCTGAGGGTTTAATGTCACTTTAACTGTTTCAACCAGTAGGAAAATGCCATGCTAGAGTTCATGCATATAGACATGAAGTTGCTGCAAAGAACCTTGAGGAATAGTACTGAGATTCAGCAAAGGATGAAAAAAGGTGAAAACACATATATATATATATATATTTTTTAAATGGTAATTGTTTTTGATACACGGTGCTTTAGCAAACTAAATGTCATTACATTAGTGTTTCAATGCACTGTAAATACTATGAACAATTCAAAAGCTTGTGCACTAGATATGATTTTTGACTTACTGTACAATTATTTTCTTGGAGTTTACTAAGGGACAGTAATTCTGAAACAACTGGGTTATACTGGCCTACAGGAGATTGGACACTGTCAAACCAAGCTGTTAGTAAGGTATAACACCTCCTGCTCACATAATGCTTCAGTTTTGTGGAAAAGCAACAGTAGTAGTGGATCATAAAGACAGAGGGGGGGAGACCTGCATCACTATTTAAAATCCAAGAAAAGGATATTATGGTAAATCAAAAAACCTGATTTCTTAATTGTTCCTTAAGAGAAACAGGGTCAGAGAAATTCTGAGACAATTGGGAAGTCCAGCTGAGGAGTGGGCAACACGGCAAACAAAATACTAACAAAAAAACATATATCAACACTGGGTGCTGGATGAAGCTACAATGGCTGCCTGAAGGACCTCACATCTGAAGCTGGCATCACATGAGGTCTGAACATCCACCTGGTAAAACTTAACAAATGTGTGAACAGAAGACCAAGTGGAAGCCTTGCAAATCTGAAAAACACATGCCTGATGCTGAAAAGCCTAAGAGGCACTTACTGATCTAGTGGTGAGCACTTTAAAAGGAAAAGGTGGAACTTTGTCATTCAGCCTATAGGCTTGAATAGTGAGCACCCTAAGCCATCTAGAAATGGTGGAAGAAGAGTCAGATTGTCCCTTACAGGGACCTTCAGGAATAGCAAAAAGAGAGTCAGTTAGTCTGAAGGATGCTTATACCCTATCCAAACCATGGAGGCAATTCTCCTGGGATATGTACTGGAGCAGGACAAAGAGATGGAAGAACTATATCATTGTTAAGGTGAAAGGAAGAAACCACCTTGGGGAGTAAAGAGGCCTTAAGTCTCCAGATGCTCTTGTCTCTGTGTTAGGTCCGCGGTGTGGGCCCGAGATGATGAGGAGGACCTCCCTTGCAACCCTGTCTGATGAGCACTGGGTTGGAGACAGTGTGTGTCAGGCAGGGGGTGCACGGGTGCCGGATCAGGATACCAGGTGTCAGCAACAGGTAGTGTGCAGGCAGGATAGGCAGCCGTGCAGGATCCTAGAAGGCAAATAGAGAGGTCAGACAAGCCGGGTTGGTAACAGGCGGGCAGCGAAGTACAAGGCGGAATCCAATGGAGAGTCAAGAGGCAAGCCGGGTCAGTAGGAGGCAGGCAACAAGGTACAGAAGGGTAATCCAGGAGAATAGTCAGGGAGGAAGCCAGGTCACAGGTATCAAACAGGAGCAAGATCAACAGACGACTGGTGCTGGCTGAAAATCACACAGCAATGATCTAAAGCCCTGTGGGGCTTTAAATAGGCTGAAGGCGTGTACTGCGCGTGCGCTGCCGTGATGACGTCACCCGCGCACGCCAGTGTAATGACGTCACGCCGTGCGGGGCGGATCCCGCCGGGTCACAGGGCGTCTGCGCCTGCGCGGCCCAGTGATACTGCCGGGATGTCCCCTCCGTGTGCGTCCGCTCACACTGGCTCGTACTGGGACATTGTACGTCCCTCGGACCGGCACCCGACCTGGAGCCACTTGGACCGGGACCCGACACTCTGTGTAGCACGAGAAAAGGTTCTTTGCAAGACAAGGCCACTAACTCAGAAACTCGCTTTGCAGAAGGCTACTTTGTGAGGGAGAGTAGACGGGAAAGAGCAGTTTTTGAAAAACTGACAGAAGCAGGTTGAGATCCCACAGAGACACAGTTGGAGTTACAGGTGGAACTATGTGAGCGACACCCTGTACAAAGGCTTTCCCCAAGCAAAGAGAGGCAAGCAGTCTTTGAAAGAATTGTTAGAGCCGCAATTTGACCTTTGATAGTACTCAAGACCACAAGTTGATCCAGACCTGACAGGATGTGTCCAATGCGGGAATTTTATAAGATATAACTTCCTTGGCTTGCATGATAAGAAGTACACTTTCCAGATGTGAAATTCCTAGCTTTTGGGAGCATAGGAAAAAGGGAATCAGACAGACCCCTATCTTTTAAGACCTGAGTTTCAAGAGCCATGCTTTTACAGTCAGGGACTGTGAAGCAGAGTGGCAAACTGGACCTTGGGACAACAGATCCAGCTTATCTGGACAGTCCATGGAGAATCTGCCAGGACTTTGATAAGATCCACCTGTGCCAGTTTGGTGAGATGAGAATCACTGGAATGCCCTCTGTCTCAATTCTGCAAAGCAGATGAGGCAGGAGCTTCAACTGAGAAAAGGCAGGTTGAAATGATCCCACAGAGTCACCAGAGCATCCACTGGTATGGCTACAGTATCCTTTGATTTGCTCAATTTGCTGTTAAATCTGAAAGCCAGGAGGTCCATGTCTGGGATTCCCCACCTCAGCAGAAGTTTTGAAAAACCTCCAGATGAAGAGACCATTTCTGATGTTGCTAACTGAGCAAGCCAGCCTGCCAATTTCCCACATCTAGAATGTGCATGGTGGACAGGGTTGGATGCAAACTTCCTCCCACAATGGAATCTGGTGGTCTTCTATTGGATCTGCAAGACTTCTGGTTCCTCCCTAATGGCTGAAGTATGCCACTGCTGTGGAATTGTCTGACTGAATCCTGATCAGATGATCTTAAAGTCAAAAGGTCCAGTGTTGAAGAGATAACCTAATTGTTTCAGGAAGCTGAACTAGAGGACAAGTCTCCTGCACCAATAAGGTGTCTAGGACTCCTGCCCAACCTGTTAGGCTGGCATCTGTAGTGAGAACCTTTCAGACCAATGGAAAGAATTCTTTCTCCGACTCCAGGGCCGGGTTGGTGAGCCATTAGACCAGGGATTATTATTATATTACAGGATAAGCTGGTCTTGATAAAAACAGAGAAATGTCTAGTGAAAAGGGTTTGTGGAATGGAAATGCCCATTCTCTTAGAGCACTAGCTCTATAATAAAGCATGATGGGAGATGGAGGGATTATACCTGGCTGAATAGCAGCTTTGTTTGATAGTATGCAGTCTCCCGTAGGCAGCAGTATTACCCAATTGTCTCAGAATTACTCTTACCCTGTGTCCCTTAATGAACAATTAAGAAAAAGGTGAGGAAATGTTGTCAAGTGAGTCTGAGCAATCTACTTTTCATTTTAAGCAAATAATTGTAATTTGCGTGATAAGTAAAAAAGTTGGCTTGTTTGGCCAAAGCAGTTGTAACCGATTCACCTTATTTAACGGTATCTGATCATACATAATAGATCAGCAATATGTAACACCCTAAACTCATAAAGTTAAAAAAAATACAAAAACTTTCTGACTTTTGCTGTTTGCATATGCATCAGCATTTCTACCCCCCACATACCAGTACTTTGGCCTGCTGATAGGTTGTATAGGTCATGAGGCACTTTACTATGCAGCAGGGGCATGTCTAATCTTCACTACATGAAAGTGTAAATATTTCAGGGCAGCACAGAATGGTGCAGGAGGAACATAAGCTGGATAATAAGGTACTTGCTGACTACATATGCAGTCAGCTGTTAGGTAATGCTTTTACTTTCATGAATACAACAGTTTACCTTAAAGTGTATGTAAAGTTTTTTTTTATTATTATTCAGCTGTTTCCTATCTCCCTGTCTTTTCCTGTCCTTCTGTGCCTCTACAGTCAACTCTGTCTACTTTTCTCAAATCCTAACTGAATAGCAAAGCCTATCCATGCTTCCTTTCCTCGGGTGACACCAGTCCTTTAACGGGAGCATGGTTGTTACCAAGAAGGTATCAGTGGCTGACGGCACTGTGTAGTCGAGAATTTTGGACCATCTCCTTGAACCAAAATCGATTGAAAAATCAGCAGGACTTGGCCAAAATTCTAGCACTGTATTGCCAGCTTTAGCCTATTATGGAGCTCAGTAGTTTCAGAATCAATTTACACATACACCCAAATAATTCATAACAGTGACTCCCTCTGCTCCACCCTGTCTGCTCTGTTTAGATGAGGCCCTATGAAGTTTTAGTTAAAGTAGAAATGAAGCCAAAACATTTTAGTTTTGGATAAAGTGAAGGAGGGTTATAACCCCTGTCAGCTTTTCTGTGTCCCACTGGGGACATTTTACTTCACTTACTGGGCGACAGACATAACAGGAAGTGAGAGGGAATCTGTCTAAAGAGAGTGAAATCCCTGGTAGTTAGCAGAGTCACCAGAAAAGATTAATAGGTAGGCTTAAACTGACATTAAACCCTCAGATTTTTTTAACATAAAACAATACTGTAATGTGTGCCTTAATCCTTTAGGTTAGTAAATCACCCCCATGGTGTCTGTGTGTAGGTTCACAACCTGAGCCAGCACTACAGGAAGAGGCACTCAGCTGCAAAGGGAAGTTCTCCCCAAGCATGAGAACACATGAGGATTTAAAAGGAAGAGCAGCAAAGAGAAGGGGAACTACCATGGATTAAGTAAGGCACACATTACAGTATTGGTTTATGTTAAAAAAAATCTGAGGGTTTAATGTCACTTTAGGGTGTGGGAGGGTAGGAGAAAATGTGGCTAATGCCAATTTTCTTTTTGCATATAACTTAACCAACTTCCTTATCTCTGGATCTGCTGATTGCCTTGCCATGACGTTGTTATGCTCAATTTGAAATTTCTATAATTCTGTGCTGCACAACTCCTTCTTATGCGCCAGTTTGTGTAGGTGAGGCTAGAAAGAGTGCCTCAAAAAGGCAATCTGCCTTGCCTATATGTCAATTTAGAGTTATACAGTCATGTGAAATTTTTGACTTTTTCAACATATTTGAATAGGCAAACATTAGATCTTGATTCAAATAGTGCCTACAGATAAAGGTGATATATTTTCACAAAGGACGCATTTGATCCTTTGCAACCGCCCGAGATTTTTCAGATTTTCAGACGGGAGCGCGCGGGGAAGACACAGGTAAGTTTAAACCTCTTTTAAAGCATTTTTAAAAACATGTTTTTGCATATATCTACTGCTTGCTAGTAATGGATATATGCAAAAAAAGCGGAGGGTTTAATAACCCTTTAATATAAATCATTCTACTGTAAGGAAAGCGATCTACAAGTGATGTATATTTTTAATCAACTTGTTATAAACATAATTTGTCTAGGACTGACTGGCCCAGCAACTGCAACCAGATAGATGGCCATTTGGTGTTAAAAGAAGTCTTGAAGAACCCCACAATTTCATTGTGGTATCTGAAGGTAACTCTTGCCACAGTTGGGGTTAAAGTGCATGCATCTGCCTTTATTAAGAAATTGTACCAATTCCACCTGCATGAGAAGTGTATTAAGAAAAAGCCTTTGCTGCCCCAAAAATATACTAGAATAAGATTTCAGTTTGCCAAAGAACATATAGGCTAAGTGTAACAACTGTAAAGCATGGTGGTGTACATTTTATGGTATGAAGTTGCTTTTCTGCTTCAGGACCTGGGTAACTTGCAGTCATCGAGTCAATTAAAAATTCTGCATCATTCAATAATGTGCTTGATGACAATGTGAGGCCATCTGTCCAAAAGTTGAAGTTTAACCAGAAACTATGCACATTAATATTCCAAAGCACTCTACCAAATCCAGCAAGGAATAACTTTAAAAGAAGAAATAGAGGGTTAAGGACTGCCTAGTCAAAGCCCTGATTTGGCTCCCCATTGAAATTTTGTAGGGGGATCCTTAAACAGACAGTTCATGCAAGGAAACCTCTTGCAGCTGAAGGAATTTTGCATGGAAGGTAGATCAGACGGATCCTGACATTTAACTTAGTCCTTCATGAATGGAAACACATTTCCCTGCCTCTTGTTCATGAAGCAATATCTGCCTATCTGTGCACGCTCTTACCATTAGTGTGCGATGATTTTTGGGCCTGCACTCATTTACATGGGATTATTATTCCACCTGTTGATACATACTTAAACTCTATGAACCTCCACAATTCCCTGTTTTTTACATTAAAAAAGACCTAAAGTCAAACATTTTCTACTGCCCCCCTTACTGCTCCCATGAAAAAAATAACAATGATTGCTCTAAAATACTTACTCATTTCTATTCTCACAGCCAAGGATGGGTCTTATGGGGGGCGGAGACATTGATTGGCGGAGAACCCACCCTTAACTGCAGGAAAGAAGTTACAGATACAGAAACCATTTCCTTTAACAAAGGCAGAAGTGGTTATGAGCCATCTAAATGTATTAGAGCTTCTTTTTGTCCCCAGACAATAAACTTATCTCACTACTACCCTGCCTTACCCTGTGGGTGAAGAAAATGGAACCATGTCAATGACCCAACTATATATAAAAGTCAAGAGTTCCTGAGAGAATAGCTTACAAACTATGTAAGGGATACATATCAAAGTAAAACTTAAAGGAGAACTATGGGGTTAAGTCTTTTCCCCATAGTTCTCTTTAGGGTAAAGGGAGGACACAAACTAATGTCCTCCCATCACCCTAGGCTCAGTATAGCGCGAGCTGTAGCTTGAGGTATACTGAGACGCCGCAGTATAACGCGACAATTGTGTCGAGATCCGCCCAGCTGCGTGATTGACAGCTGGCTCTGCCTATCTAAAGGCAGAGCCAGCTGTACCCGCCCCCTCCTCCGTCCATTCCGCCTGTCAGCGCTGGCGGATCGGAG
>NW_017306489.1:592731-604808 GCF_000935625.1 Nanorana parkeri
TTAAAAATTAATGATAAAAAACAACTTATGCGGATTCCTTTAGTGCAGTCACCTTCCTCAGAGTCATAGTAAAGAATCATACAGTACATGTACATTACATTTTTGAAAATGTATAAATCAGAGTTTTTAAAGCTGTTTCTGGTATCTCAATGTGTTTAGTGGACTTTTTCAGGAGAAAGATGGAGCTCTGGTCACTGACCTGCACTGTGCAATAGAAATGGAGAGATGTCTCTATTTGTATTGCATAGTGGCATAGTGCAGGTCAGTGACCAGACTCGAGTGTGCAGCTCCTTCAACTGTGTTTGTCTGCCCCATATCAACATTATATGTCCATTAAAGTATGCTATAAGCAAGCAGTTATTTAGCATTTTGCACAATAACGCAGGGATTCTATATGGGGCTTTCTGCTGCAGTCTAAACCGGCCTTTCTCAACCAAGGTGCCTTCTGGCTTAATCAGGGTTGCCTTAAAATCTTTACCAGCACCATGAATACAAATGTGAAAGGGGCTTCTGATGTGAAAAGGGGGCTTTGATGTGAAAAGGGGGATTCTGATGTGAAAGGGGGTTCCTGATTTGAAGGGGGACTCTGATGTGAAGGGAAGGCCCCCTTTTTTGTGGGGTTTTTCCTTAAAATCAATAACAGACTCCTATCTTGGATAAGGGTCTGGTATGGATTTTTGCATTTTTACATTTTAAGTTTTTTACATTAGGACTGGGGTGCCTTGAGATATTGTATACTTTCAGAAATACAGTGGGTTGAGAAATGCTGATCCAAACCTCAGGGATACTACCAATTGAGGAAGTACACTATCTTGAAGTTTGCAATCAGATTGACAGCCTCACCTATAATCTACATTACACACCTGAGCACAGACTATCTGACCTTTCTACTTGAATCAATGCAGATGATGAGTGATTTAAGAGTGTAAGGCATCCATCGAGTTCAACCTATAGAGATTACGCATGATCCTCCATGTTTCTCCTGAAAAAGTTAATGACACGCTTTGAGAACCTAGAACTCTCTGAAAGTTTTTTAAAAACATATGTAATATCGAAGTATGAAAAGGCAGTGTTCTACTTCACATTATTTAGGTGGCTTTTGGTCCCTCTTGGCTCTTTTATCATAACATCGCTGGCTGTACAGTAACATCTTTCCTGAAAATGACATTCATTGCTTTTGCTTAAGGGGTTAGAATAATTAGTGCTACTAGCATACAGTTTTATGTCTTACCGGTCCTGCACCTCATGTATTCCCTTAGCCTCCAATCTATTAGGATTAAATTTAAACTGTATCACAATAGGGGCTGCGTCAGAGCTCGGAAAGCAGCCATTAAATTTGTAACTTCCCCCCTCCATTTCTTCACCTAACTAGGGCCGCTAACTACTGGGGCCATTAAGGAATTAGCTAGAGAAACTGTCAGAGGCTGAAAGGCTCTCTTAACGAGATCACTCAATTAACAGCTGGGGTGAACCCAAGCATGAAACACTTCTCAATTCCTCTGTCGCTCCTGAATACATAATTACCAGTTTCTTCCCTCTATCATTTCAGCTCATGGATTAACAAGCGGTGGAGGAGCCTAATAGTTGTAGGGATGGTATTAAGTTTGCTGGCAGCCCACATTATGATGCAGAATTGGGGAGCTTAATGTCCAAACTTGCCCCATTCAGTAGGCCAAATTTACTTAACACCATTTTAGCCAGTCCTCACCTGCATACACTCTCAGATGGCTGAACATTTTCTAAAGCCAATTCTGCATTATTGGCTCAAGCTCACCCCTTCATTCCTTCATTATTGGTGTCATGTATATTAATTGCTCCAACACACTCCAGAGTGTTGTACTGCAAGGCGGTAGGCCAGGTCCTTATTGGCCATAGGCCACCTGTCAGCGGACTTGAGAGCAAATAGCATTCATGCATGCTATTCTCTACTCACCATCTGCTGTGCAATGTAAAGGGAGGGATAAAGGATTCCAGATTTTATGTTTTCTGTAGAAAATGTTCTCCTTCAATTTTCTGGCTTTTATATGCAATATTTCCTAATGCTGCTGCCTCAGAAAAGGTCATGGATGAGGCTCTCAGGTACTGTGGAGGAAGTATACAATCAGCTATCAATAGAAAATGTAAGAAAAAGAATGATAGGAATTGAAATGTGTCATGCCTAGCTGTTTGTGTAGTCTTTTTCTTGTTTTCTTGAAGCCTTCAGCAAATGTAAACTGATTTAGGCCCACAATAAACTGTACAGGCAATGACAGCTATAGTTCCTTTTAAAATATTGTTGCTGAAAGGTTCAGACAATCTTTTGTTACACCTTTATTAGAGGTGAAATTTTGCAAAAGGCAATATTTTAATAATTTAACAAAACCAGTTAATAAATATTTAAAAATAGTTGTTTTACATACTTAAAAAAGCTGTGTTGATGCCCAAAGTAGTTTAGTATTATCTGAAATCAGGAAAGTATGGCCCTTAAAACTCCAATTAAAGTGACTCTGCAACTTAACCCAAAGTTTGAATAGATGAAGTCCCTGCAAAGAAGATAGTATATACTCTCCTTTTGCCCATGCCACTTCTAAAAGTGTTGATGTGTGGCACTCCAGCTATGCTGAAATGATAAATCCCACCATGCCTCTACCACTGGGAGGCATGCCTGTGGCTGTCAGAGTCTTGCAATGCCTCATGGGACTTGTAGTTTCACGACAATCTATAAAGAACTAAAATTCAGGATTACCCAATTGCCCAGATAGTTCTTACACAATAAATTCAAGCCCTGATGAAGAGGGATTGGTGTATGATCTCCAGAAAATGTTGACTGTCAGCATGTCAACTTTATTGTGACAAAGAAAAATTCATATCTGGACAAGCCCCTAAAGCAGTTTGGTAACCAATCGCTGAATGAGTGCTTTCACTGTGATTCCTCACAGGCGGAGTGCATTTGGAATCGCTCCGCCTGGGACAGTAGCCGGCGCTATAGAGGAAGCATTGGCTTATGTGGCTCTGCTACCTCCGCTGCCGCCTCGCTTCCTCCAGCTTATGCTCGCTCCGCTTATTCTCTCCCGCTTCTCCTGCGGCTCTTCAAGTTCCCCCTTATGCCACCACCGGCCACAACTAGGTCTTGTTTTCGGGGTAGGTCTTATATTTTAGCAATTACAAACAATAGTACTAGGTTTTATTTACGGGTAGGTCTTATTTTCAGGGAAACACGGTAGATGTCTTGCAATAAAGTTCCCAGATCACCAGTAACAGGGATTGGGGTAACCTTGTGCCCCACAGCCATATGTGGATAAAAAAGCTGAATCCCCAAGCAGGTAGGTCCTATTTCCTGCATGCTTTTAATGGGGGGGGGGGGTTTCATTACTTTTGACCCTGCTCTCAGGCTAAGCATTTTTTGTTCAGTGGTTGCTGTCTACAAAATGTGAGAGATCACCACAGACAATGCAGTTACAAATGGAAAAAACACTGGATCCACCTCCAAAGCCACATACTTTTGTGTTACCCATAGTTTAGAGTAAAGTGTCAAAGAGCAAGGACACCTGTATGCACCGTATAGAATAACTGCCTCAACTGTGGATGCTTTCATACGCAGCTGTTGGTAAATGTAGAAACAATCAAATGGCACCATGATGACTGTCAAAGGCTGGCAAGCATGAAACCTTACACAAATTGATGATTTCAAACTAAAGAGGAAAGCAATAATTGGTAAAAGGTCCGGGTCCGTGTGTAACATTCATAAACGGGCCCCTTGATCCAGGATATTTAGCTCATGGTACGCTCGGCTAATGTGTCCAGCATATCTCAACTGCTGTAAGTGTGGGCAACCCCCCCTTCTCCTTAATCCAGTTAGCTATTGATTAAAAAATACTTAGATGCATTTTTTAAATACAAAGTGTAAGAAACATTGCTTCCTCCTGATATCCAGCTCCGTCAAGCCCAAAGGGGTATTGAGTGCCCGCTGAAGGAGCACATCCATGCTCCTAGAATACAAAGTCCTGAGATCCTGAGCAGCTGTACACTGATCGCATCACTCAGTAAAAATAACTTTATTGAATTCCAATTATGCCACACAATCCCACCTCTGATCTGCCCCGCCTAACGCGTTTTACCCTACATGGGCTTAATCATAGAGTGACGTCATAGCTGTGCAGCTGCTTGGGAACTCGGAACCTTGTATTTTTTAAATGGTACCTCAATTTGTCTTAGTATTAGTCTTCTATAATCCCTAATAATTGAAGAAACACAAGTCTACTAGGATCTCATCTTTTAAACAAAAAATGTTCTTGTTGATCTGGCCAATAATACAACAAAGTATGTATGACTAATCTTACCTAAGATGACTACCGTATATTTCTATTGATGATGGGTAAAAAATGTAATCAATAACTAGGGAAGAGCTACTTAAAGGCTGAGGCCTACTGTGCCTATTGGTAAATTTAAACCTGGTCAAGACAGGTCTATGCTCTTCAACATGAGATTTATGGATTACAAACCTGGCGGAGCAAATTTACAATTTACAATACTATATGTACTCTACAGGGTTTTATCTGTTTTATATACTTATACATTAAATTAAATGGTGTGGCTCTTTTGCTTAGGCCTTATGACCTCATGATTCCTGTCACAAATAGCCCCTTCTGTATTCAATATAATTTCACCCTCAGGAATGGTTCCTATAAGATTTATATAGAATAATAACGGGTTACTGCTGGTGTGGACAAATTAATGTAAATGTTAGGAACCTTTGCATAAACTAGGTGGCAACAAGCAATGTTAAGATACAGGACACACGGTTTAGGAGACAATAATAACTGAAAGGCTAAAACAATTTGAGTGCCATTTGTCATCTTTTCATACAATGGCTTCTTGGCTCCTGGGCTGGGGGTCATGTTCAGGGATACAGTCAGCACGTTTCTGAGGCAGCAAGCCCATTAAGATGTATATTATCGTTACAGAAGTACATCATATATTTAATGTTCTGATCGTTAGGCTGCCAAAACACAACTGATTCAAAACAATCAAACCCTCTCAAGCTTTTTTTTATGTCACCTGGCATCTGTTCAGTATATATCTAGCTAGCTTTTGTGAGTTACCTTCAGTACTATCTTACCTCTGATGAGTAAGCAGAACACAAGAGGGAAATGGTAACATTTTCTGCTTCAAGTGTCCCCCGATGTTGTCTATGGTAATAGAAGGCATCTCAAAGGCAATTGGCCATGTTATTGATGTCTATCACATTTGGACCACATGTAATGCCCAATAGCAACCAAGTTCAAACCTGCGCTGTAGAGTAAGACTTGAACATTATATATATATATATAAAATTTCCAACAACGTGTTCAGATCAGTTTGGGCAACAGTTTACGTCATAGTAAGTTCAGCCTTAAAAGGAATATATAGCACAATGTAACATAGATTATATACATGGCGGCCATGCTCAGAATCTTGCTGTATTCACAGTACAGAGGTTTCTGGCAGGGAGGCGGTAGCTGTGAATTACAGACACAGGATTTGCACGTCTCATACAGCAGATTGAAGTCGCCGTCTTTCTCATCCATCTTCTCCCCGGCTCTGTTCCTGTGAGCTATGAGGGTTTGCTGGGAACAGTCCGATAATTGAAATCCCTTCCCGGCCAGTACCGGCACAAGGCTGGTCAACGGAGAAAACATTTTTCTTTCTCTCCATTCCCCCGGCTGCTCTCCCTCCGCCTCCAGAGCAAGCTGTACTCCACATATTGCTCCATTTCCCTTCGGCACGCACTCCAAGCATTGATTACCCGCCTGCACCATCTATCACCTCGGATAGCCGGCAAATTACTCTGCTCCCAACATTCATTTTTCACCATCCTGCCTCCCTCCTAATCACTTTTTGTGCTTCTAAGGCTGTTTATATCCACTCGGCTCTCTCTCTCTGCTAGTGTCGCACCTGCCACCTGAATAACGCAGCGTTCATTAAACTGCTCTAACTTACAGGGTGGTGCTGGACTGCTAAACATAGAACTAAACCCATTATTTAAAAGTGATAACCTAGACACTTCTCTTTTCCGAACTGTTTGCAAGTTGTCTGTAGACTATATCAAGATAGCTGGCCATCTCAGGCAAAATGGCTGACCAACATTGCACTGCTCACTTACCCTTTTTATTAAAAGACAACCAACTGATCCAATTTTTGCATGTAAACATCCAAGCCATTTTAAAACTGGCCTTTAGTTAGATATAGAAAGATATAGCTTCATCCAGTTAGAAATTATTCAAAAACTTAAAATGTATTTTCTTCATACATCTGGCATAACTACCTCAATCTGCACCTCCTGTAATCCCCTGCACAGCAGGACTCAGACTAGGAGGGGAGAACTGTACACCAATCAGGCTTGATTGCCATGCACAGTGCTGTCTAGCCAACACTGGGAACTTCCTGAGGGGAGGACTGAGTAGAGTGATGACCTCATCGGTGTATGATATATATATAGTCACAGGTTGGGTCTTGGACCAGGCTGTATTGCCCAACTGAAATGTAGTCTTCACAGAGGTCTCAGGGAATGCAGTGCCAGTCTGTGTTGTCTGGTAGTAGAGTTCTGATGGGCACCATTTAAACACCCATCTACCCAAAATTGAGTTATAAGATGATAAATCACAAAGTCACACTTAGCAGTCAGTTTAATATAAATCCTTACATTATTATCTCTAGAAGGGAGATTGGTAAACATCTGCAATAAAGTTTGCCAGCACACTACAAAAGAATATAGTTTCCTTGGATGGGAGTTCTTACTCATCAAATGTGGCGGCAGGTGGCAAAGCAATGACTTCATTGAGTAGACTACATTCCAGCACAATTTAGGAAGCCAATTGGTGATTTCATTCATTAAGAACTGAAATGTTAGCTGGGCTCAAGTTTACAGTTAAGGAAATGGAGATATATTTAAATATTATATTATGTTAGACTGCTGTGCACACATATGCAAATCCACTCCGGGTGACCTTATTTTCAGCTCTTTATGGGATCAACTAGACTGGCCCAGTTACTAGAGTAAAGCTAGCCATACAGGTTTAGTTGCATACAGCATTGATGAAGACATTTCCTACTGTTGGCTATTGTAGCTGATTGGCTCCAGTCACTGTTTGGCCGACAATTTTTAATTACGACTTTTCAGTTGAAGTTCATGGAGACGGATAGACCAGACAGGGCCACTCACAGCTCTAATTTCAGCTGATTCATGTGAATCAGCGGAAAGTCGAGTCATGTATGACCAGCTTAACTATTTCCAAAAAAATTGACATATCACACAGAATTTATGTGCCGAGGTTTCATGATTTTCCTCTCATATTTAGTTTTAGCTGCCTTCACATAGGATATGCAATGATACTTTTTCCCTATCTAAAAGTTTCAAATGAATATTTCGGAATCCCTCATTCAAAGATCTTTACCCTAATATTGCAAATGTACATATTTGCTGGCAAGCCAAATCATAGGATGTCCTGGGCAGGGCCGGATTTAGCCTCTCCGCTGCCCCAAGGCCAGGTTCCCCAATGCGTCCCCATACCTGCCAACCCCCCCATGGAGAATGGCAGACCTCCAGGCTGCATACAAGTGATCTCGATGGCACCGCCGAGATCACTTGTACAAAACGAGCGGCGGCTTCCCCACTGTACATTTAAGTGGGGAAGGGCAGGGCTAAATGAAGAAAACAACTACCCGCACGGCGCCCGGAACTGCATGTCCCGGGCATCGAGAGATAGGAATTCCACACCCCTGCTGCCCCAAGGCCGGGCCATGGTTGGCCTTGTGGGAAATCCGGCCCTGGTCCTGGGTACTCCACTGATAATTTGTATGCCACTCGCAAAATGTGTTCTCCAAAATGTCAAAGCAACAAATAACCAAAAGAGCAAAAGAAATACACTTGTTATGGTCTTGTGGGAGGGTACTGAGATGCAAATCACTTATTATTATTATTACCACAGGGTTTATTTAGCGCCAACAGTTTGTGCAATGCTTTACAATATAAGGGAGACATTACAGTTACAATACAAGTCAAGACAAGATGGGAAGGAGGGCGCTGCCCCTGAGAGCTTACAATCACTTCAGAGAAATCACTGCATTATAGTCTCTGAGAGGTAGCCCCTTAGCAATTCAACCTACAAATGCTCATACAAAGTAGCACTACAGTAACAGGGGTCCGAGTTGGCTTTTAATAAGTCAGTGAAAAGAGCAATGGCGATGTTGAACGTCCAGATACCCAAATCACACAGATTGCTGATGAATGACTGCGTTGGCACTTTCCCGTATGAAATATCACAAATTATTTTTTATGAGGGAACATTTTTCTTTCTCAACATCAGCTTTTACAGATACATTTCCTGATACATGATCAGCTAGACCAGTTTGCTATACATAGAAGAAGAAAAAAAGAACCAAATTGCACAGGTATGACCGTTGTAATGCTTAGAGACAGGAGCAACAGTAGTAGTCTTTTGGTATACCGTTAAAAGTATTTGTTCCCAATAATAGGATGTGTAGCAACAGTAATGTCCAAGATAACATGGTATAAGGGAAAGATGGCGGCCGCCCATGCTTCGAGTGGTCGGAAAACATGCTATGGTGCCCATGCGCGAGCAACCGGAAGTGCGCGGAAAGACTTGCAGACGTCTGATGCATCCGAAGTGACGCTGCTACCTTGATAGTCCGGCCTTTACCACATTGCTGATGGTCTTTCAGCTAGTGTTCTTGTTTGCCTGTACCCTGCCAGATTTCCTGATACCTGTTTTGACCCGGATTGTTTGGACTCTCCCTCTTGTTTGCTGCCTGCCCCTGACCTCGGCCTGTTTCCTGGACTTTGCGTTCTGCCTATCGATTCTGTATTCGTTGCCCAGCTGATTCTGATGTTCGGCTTCCTCGACCACGCTTAAGTCTCTCGATCCTGTTCCTACGCTGCCCGCCATGTTTGGCCTCTGGCTTTGCTGACTTCCCACTACTGGACAACTTCTGCACAGTGTCCGGCCCCCTCATTGGTACTCGTGCTCCTCGCTGTCCTTTCGCTGTTTTGCCAGGGGGTGTACGACACGAGTCACAAGAGAAGCCTCCTCATCTTCCGGTCTCTCACCAAATATGTGATACATGGGCTTAAGAATAGAAGAAAGAAAATATACTAACAAACATTTTACCCAACCCAAGGGTGGTATAAGAAATGGTCAAGCGGGTGGCATGTGGCTTCCAGGCCATTGGCTTTGGTGTCATAGATGTAACCATACTCCATGTCTATACTTTGAACCTCCCATGCTAGAGTGATTGGTGTTTATTACTGTAAGTACACACCACTGAAGTCCTAGGTTCACCTCTAATCTTGTTGTTATGAAGTACACATGTTTTAGTATGTACTCCTTGCTCATGTGTAGGTCTGATTTCCCTCCTGCCATTAAAACAAGATACTAGAACAATCAGTTTCTGGTCACCATTGGCGATAACGTGTATGTGCTCAAGGAATTCGACTGATATGCATGTTTCTAGGTACTTTGGAATTTGTCACCGGTATAGAATTAAATAATCTTAAAAAACAGGGTTTTTCATAAGACAATTTGCTTATTTATTTGAGTAATTTGACTAAAATTGGAATGGGGGCATCACAAAGTGTATATTTCCTCAAGGTCAATCACTGTAGAACAATATCGTACCGTAGCCGAGATATTATTGGAGGCTTCCTCTATTTTATAACTTTTTTATTGTATTGTTTTTCCTCTCCTTGTCTCTCCCTGGAAATGCAGTTTCCCTCACTCCCCCATCTCCCTCTCTCTATCATCCATCTCCCCTTCTCTCCCTCGCTTGCCTCCCCCCTTTTAATTTTCCAGGCTGTGCTCGGCTGTGGGGTAGGAGCTAACATTTTTCTTCCCTTATTGTCAGGCGGATCGCTGTGCTCTCGGCTCCCAGAGATGGCAAAAGCCAATCAGCTCGTCTATGGATTAAAGATTGTTGTTTACTGCTGGGGGACCATTGATCAAGTAAATGACTTTATGTTAATGAAGGGAACCGTTGCACTCATTACTCTTTGCTGGCCTCTGACAGGTCCTGCTAGAGATGCAATTTTCAGTCTCCCCCCACCCCCTCGGCTGGCGAAGAAACGCATTAGGCGGGGATACCTGCCGATTCACCCTTCTTCTCCCCCATTCTACCTGCCCTATTCACCCCACATCTCAACACTCATTTAGGGCACACTGCTGAGGCCCCCAGATGTCACATTATGTGGACACCATACATTAATCCTATATTTCTCCAGAGCAAATGTCTGCTGTACGTCAACCCTCTTTTATGTCTTGGCTCGGCGAAATGCTTGTTCTTATATTCTGTGCATCCCACTGAAATCTGTTACTGTATGAAAGCTGAACTCCAGGCAGATATTAAATAGCAAAATATAACCCTGTTATGAATTTATTAAAGAAAATCTTTAAAATCACCAAGTGTAATTCCCAGAATCTGTATTTATATCTACCCTCTGTACAGCACAACTTAGAATAGGAATGGGGCAGTATTGTGAGCCAGTAAGGCTTAACTATGTTGCACAATGGTGCCGATCTAATGATGGGAAACAGAAGGAGGGAGATCTCATCACTGTACTGCTGCTCCCTAACCACTAGGCTGGGGCAAAGAGTTGACCATGTTGCATTGCTTAGCTGCAGTTAAGAAAAGTGTGACCGGGCTGGGCTGCCTGGCAGGAGAGTCTGGATCACAAGATAGGTTGAACAAAACTACAAAGTAAGGAAATGTGTACACGGACTGTTAAAATTGTAGAACTTCACCCTTATCTTAAAAATGACGACAAAGGCAGCTTTAGAAATGTTTAGTAATGGCAATCTACAAACACATGCTCATAGATAACAGCAGGCGTTTTATTCTTTGCATACCTTACATTTTTTTTTCCAACCCATTTTTCTCACAGTGGTCAGTTTTACTAAGGGCAGGTGAATCCATCTCTCTTTACGTCCGGGAACTCTGGATCTGCCTTCTGAAACATATGACAGTACACATCATCTGAGGGGAGAAAAAAAAAGTACAGTTTACCAATGAGATATCCCAGGAGGGCACTGGTAATGTAAACTTCCCAGGATGCATCTGTGAGGCAAGGGCTATATCACCAGTGCCCTCACTCAACCTGGCAGTAGAAATTTTTTAAATTATAGGTACAATCAAAAAATTATTGTTTAACTAATGAATGTAAAATGATTTGATAGCAGCATGTAGAGCTGTATACAGATGTGATTTTTTAGTAAAAAAAAAAATGGGGGGTAAAGGTCCATATCAAGGTCAATATGCAGTCAATTTGAGGTTTCCTTTTATTACTCCAAGCTAGGGATTAGCAAATCTGCCCAGATTTGATTCTTGGGAGGGAAGGGGGGTTCATCAAATTCGACTTGAACCACAGCAGCCAGATCTGGCTGCTGGGAGCACTTAAAGGCAGTTCCTGAACAACATGATTGCAGACTACATGGAGTTCTGGAACTGATGCAGGCACTCCCAGTGGTGGGAACCCCATGCACAAATGATGTGCCCAGGCTGGACCACTGGCCAGAGCTTGCACAGTATGCACTGGAGCATCTGGCTTGACCTGCATGTAGTGTGCTGTGGAAGAGGGCTCATCAGGAGCTGCAAAAATAAAGCTATTCTATAACCACCTCCAAGAAGAGCAGTTTGTGCCCCTACTTTGTCAAAGCTCTTTGCACTGCAAATGATCCTATATACACTAACAGAAAGTTCAAGGCTTGGGTGGCCCTGAGGGGCAAGATTGCTAGCAGCCATATTTTTTTGTATTGGTTTTGCGTGTTAGTTTGTTTTTTAATTTATATTTTCACATTTATTTATATATTTTATGTTTACCTTGTTGTATGACCACTATATATTATATGATCCTTCTATATAATCTATAGTGGCCATACAACAAGGTCATTATATAATTATTTTTTTGACAGATAGTGCTTTAATTTGGTAGCAATATATAATCTATAATCTATAGTGGTCATACAACAAGGTAATTATATAATTATTTTCTTGACAAAAAGTGCTTTATTTGGTAGCAAATATGGATACATATAGATATATATATATAC
>NW_017306489.1:604872-621650 GCF_000935625.1 Nanorana parkeri
TGAATAGATAATTAAAAGTTAGAAAACATTTTTTTTTCCCGTAATTGAATGTATATGTTTTTTCTTTTTTTTTGAGGAGAGCTTTAGTCCCATTTCGACACCATGGCACATAAGAAAATGTACCCCAGCACTGCAATTCCAAAAACTCAAGCGTAGTTTGTTAAAATAGCTGTAAACCTAACCACTAAAATCTCATATAAACTTTAGCATATCACCCATTTAAAATTCATTTTTATTTGCATCCCTAGCTTTCATAAAAAGAACAGCTGGTGATACTGATATAAGGTCCCTGTTTGGGCACTGTGTGTTATGGTGCGACAATGCTTTGCCACATCTCCCACAATCTCCTGGCTGTAAATCATCCTGTCAAATGCTCTTCTAAAGGAACCTATATGCTGCTCTGCTGATGCACATTGCCCAGGCGTATGCCACTGTTGTCACAACTGAAGCCCCCAACCCCCCTCCGAGTCAAATTGCCTGTAAAGGTAATTTTAAAATACAGCTGTTGGCTGTTGCTATAAAAGAACAAAAAAAGAACACCTACTTCGACCCTGGCTTCTGGGAGGTGCAGGTGATGTCACTGTGCCTCACTGGTGCCTCCTGGGATAGCTAGGTGATCAAAATAATCCAGCAAGAATGGATTCCAGCCTATTGCAGGGGTATATTTTTGATGGATCTCAAGCACCCAGCTATCCCAGAAGGCAGTGGTGAGGCATGACGACATCACCAGTGCCTCCTTGAAGTGTCGGAAACTGGGGCTGGGGTAAGTATTACTTTTTATTCCTTTAAGCAACATCTTTGACTTTGGGCAATGGGGGGACTTCAATAGAATGGGCCTTCCATTTAGATTAGGTCTGCATTAAAAAATAAAAATAATTGGTGCGGAGCTAGCGGTGACCTCACTGTTTCCTATTGGCCGGCACCTGCCACCAGAGTCTTCTAGCAGGTCCCGGCCAATAAATAACAACCGGCCGGCTCTGCCCAGTTGTTATCGTTTAATGACAGATCAGTGTCCCCAGGTCATATGGGGACGCTGATCTGTCATTACAACTGGGCGGAGCGAGCTGTGAGATCATGCCTGGCTCCGCCCAGCTGTCATTTGCATGGAGATCGGTTGGCTTCGGCCGACCTTTCTCCATGCTTCGGCTGTCATTTCGGCTCCGTCGAGCCGAAGCATATGCCTTCAGCTCAGCTGCCTTTGGCTACTGTAGGGGCTATAGTGAATAGCCCCTACAGCAGCCCTTCGGTTCGACTGAACCAAAGGGCTCAGACGGCCAAAGCGAGCCGAAGGATCAGCCGAAGCTGCGGCTGGATTCTTCGGCTCCGTCTTGAATAACCCCCTAAGTTTTACTTGCTTAGAAGAATATTGCATCCGAATACAGCATTATACAGCATGCAGAGAGGACTTCCTTTGTACCATAGATAAGCATGCATAAGGGAACAACATTGCACTACACTGCCATCTACAGTTCACAAGACATATTGCAGTCAGAAATACAATCGGTACATGTCAGTATATGCTGTTGTATTTCAAACAGCAAGAAGGTGGTAGTGGGTTTGTTTGAGAATCCTTTCCTACATCACAAACAGGTGAGAGAAGGGGTTCCCAGATCACCGGATTACTGTCAATACGGAGTGGGGTGAACAGGTGGACTACAGATAAAAACCTGGATATAAATCTGAAGCTCTAAGCAGGTTGGCTTTTCTTTTTCTTTTTTGGAGTGAAGTAATCTTTTCGGAACCAAGAAGTATTTGTCACTTCAATACTGCCACCTTTCACATGGTGTATAGATCTATCTATCTATCTACACACATTGAAGGCTAAACCTGGCTGAGCATAGACGGGGTGCCGACACGAGACCAGCGGTGGTGTCAGCAGGGGGGCAGAAGTACAGCGGGAGTTATTCTATTTGGGGAAACTAAAAGCAAAGCTTTTAAGCTTTTTGAAGATATACTGTAAAACATTAACTTACGGCACCGCTGAGGATAACACTTTACAAGTCCTCTAAAACTTTGAAAATTGGGAGTTGGGCTTTTTATTGTACAATGAACTTCTCTTATTTGCTCCCTCTTGTTCTATTAAATATACCATATTGTAAGCTTTTTGCTTCATCTGTTCTAAAAGTGCAAAAAAAAAAAGTGTTGGTCCTGAAATCCAGTGCTGTTCTGTGACCTCTGCAGTATTATCTCAAACAATGTTATCAGGAAGTGTGTTAGGACTACAGAACACCTCCCCCCAGTGCTATGGAGAAAAGGAGATGAGGTATTCAATAATCCCAACCAGGGCCATCCCTATAATGAGGCAGCCTGAGGCGGTTGCCTCAGGTAGCATCTAATTGGGAGGTGTGGCTGGGTGGTGATGTGGGGCTGTATGGGGTATATCAGCTTTATTCCATCCCGTAAAGAAAACCGTGCAGGTAACCCTTGCATTTTTATAAAATGTCCGGAGTTCTTCTTTAAGCTAATAACAAATTTAAAAAGAATTGTAACAGTAAAAAAAATGAGCATGGTAAAACTGATGGCTAATGTCTTTGAAAGAGGTATAAAGAAATAAACACACAAAGGAATTTATTTAAGAACAATTCGCAGAGCGAAGGGCCTTGCATATCGTTTACCCCTTTGTGTTATATTTCTTATATCTGTGAATGTTGTTTTGTTGGAATAATGAATGTCATAGGTATACTTATTTGCTGTGTTGCTCAGCTCCATCTAGTGGCCACAATGTAGTATTACATCACTATACATTCAATCTGAAAATAAAAGATATTAAGGATATTCATTTTTGTCATTATTTGCACAAAACAAACCTACATCCGATATTCACCCTGAGAATTGTTTATAAATGGACCCAAAGTGTTAAGTTTAGGTAAATAAAGAATAACTGAACTTTATAATATGTTTGTACTGTATGCGTATGAAAGTATTAGAACACAAATTAAATAATCTTATAATTGCATGTCAATGTTTAAAAAAAACTTTTTTGGGGGCACCCTGCATCATTTACATGGGATATGAGATATTTCAATCACTACAGATTACTTACAACCTTACTTACTTACCTTGCAACCAGTGGCGTAACAATCACCATAGCGGCCCAGGCAGTTGTTATGGGGCCCGGGGCACAGGGGGGCCCGGCCAGGACATTCCTGATGCCCTGCGGGCCGCCTGACTCGCTTTGGCATCTCACGCTGCTGGCTGTCACTGGCGGCAGTGAAGAGATATGTGCCGCTTTCAGATCACTGGCAGTGATCTGTGCAGCGGCGTGTTCCTCTCCACAGCTGCTGCTGAGTCAGTGAGAGCCAGCAGCGGAGGAGGAGGCGGTGGAGCAAGCTGGACCCAGCAGTGGAGGAGGAGGCGGGGCCCCGTGTTGGCATCAGAGGAGGAGGGGGGCCAGGCGTCGGGCGGAGGAGGCGGGGCTCATCAACGACGGTGAAGGAAGAGGAGGCTGACAGCTAAGGAGTGTGATCAGCCCACCTGAGGGTGACCCTGCAGAGCCCACCTTAAAGAGTCTATGGTGGGCTTTGCAGGGTCACCCTCAGATGGGCTGTGTGGGATCTTAATTGGGCTCTGCAAGGGGTGTAACTAGAGATCAAAGGGGCCCCATACAAAATTTTGCTATGGGGCCCTGTGATTTCTAGTTACGCCCCTGCCTGCAGCCTCTCTGCCACCCTAACAACGAGAACCCCATTGGACCCCAACTAGCCTCCAACTAGACTAACTTAAAATAGAATAAGCTTAATCTAAAGCTGAACCCAATGCACCACATACCTATCCTCCACCCTCCTCTTCTCATCCTCCTCCTCTTCTATGTACCTAATTGTACCCTTCAAACTTTAAAGGTTTAGGAGTGTGTCTATGGCCCAGCGTCCAGCTGTCCTAGCTCTAGGTAGAGCTCTCCATATTCCCACATCTACCTAGAGTAAGAATGGCTAGACACTGTACGAGGTGATTTAATGCAGTTTGAAGTCCAGCCGTTCTTCCCCATCTCTCCTAACTGAAACTCCGTACCTCAGTACGAGCTCTGCCTGGGAGAGAATGTTCTGAAGTCTGAGCTTTGCAGCTGTGATCAAGTGATCACAATTGGAATGCTTTCCAGGCTTGAATGCAAATATTAAAGAAATGCATATTTTTTATATATTATTAATGATGCATTTCTTTACTTTTTGCAATAGGTGAACTTATCCTTTAACCTCCCTGGCGGTCTGACTATTTGATTTTTTTCCCTTTTTTGTTCTATTTTTTGTTTTTGTTTTAACTTTTTAAATTCCCACCGGTTCCGCCCCCCCAAGGGATGGAACCCGGAAGACGGATGCCGGCAGCAGCCGGAGGACACAGCGGGGATCGTGGACAAGGTAAGAGACGCTACGCTGTAATCCCGAGTGCGGATCAGGGTTACCGCTCATGGTACTGAAAATTAAACCCGAGCCACACTCGGGAATACTGCCAAGGAGGTTAATGTGATATGGAAAAGGGCATTTTTGTGAAGAAAACTGAAGGGAGCAATTTATAAAAAGCAGGGCCCTAGAACCATCAGGAAGTAGGATTGTAAATCCCTACACTTGCCCCATTGGTTTGTTTCCTAGAGGCACCATAGACAGCATCATGGTTAAATATACCATGGAGTAAGAAGGGGGAAAGACAATGCTGCCCGGGACTTGAGAAATGTATAAAATGTCGGCTAATACAGTTTTACCATGCTCATTTTTTTTACCGTTACTAAGTTGCTAATAAATCAATGTATAGCTTCACTATTGAACACGCTGGCTGTCGTTGTGAAGCCGTGCAGGGATGGTGACATGACAGGGTCACTTCATACCAACATGCGTTTCCAAAGGGGCCCACTGTGATGAAAGTGCGGTTTGTTACCAATACTTTTGTACATTTGTCTCTACGTATGATTCACGTTTTTGCTCCTTGCAGTGACAGCAGCATGATCTCACCTGGTACTTTCTTCAGTGTAAAATATCTCTGGTACTTAATGGAATGTTTAAAAGGCACATCCAGCCTCAGAGTGCCCTGTGGCACCCTTTGCTATTTTAACACGGGGCCCTTCTCCTGCAAAGGGGTAATTGAGGCCTGGACTTCTGCTGGAGATAAAAGCCCTCTGGGGATGACGCTGATAATTACCAAACTCATTCAACTTTGGGAGCTCAGCTGGGATTTGAACCCAGGTCCACAGAGGTTAAAGGTTAATGTGGTAACATTATTACACGCACAAAATGATCAGTTCTGTATACAGTTCCGATTCACACAAAATACACTGTGCGTATACAGATATTGTATTGCACAAATACCTCAACAACCACACACAGGTAATCTGGCACAAGCATGATGCATAGCAGATGAAAGCCAAACACAGATTGCAGCATATTACAGATGTACCTTGCCATGGACATAGGACTGGCTTTATTTACTCTGTAAATAGCTGCGAAATATGAAATTAAATTGACTAAAATGAATGCATGAAGTTTACTCCAGAACTTAAAAAAGACAATAGGGGGGATTTATCAAAACTGGAGCAAATAGAATCTGGAGCAGTTGCCCATGGCAACCAATCAGCTTCTCAGTTAAACTATGAAAATGAAAGAGAGGTGCTGATTGGTTGCCATGGGCAACGCCTCCAGTTTTTATAAATTCCCTTCAATCTGCAGTCACTCAGAAATCAGATTTCATTACCTTTGAGGCTGGCCATTAGTGATGAGGCTGGGCTTGGTGCGAACCCAGTTTGCCTGAGTTCACCCAATCCCGTTCAAAACTCTGACCGCCACCCTCTCTACCGACCCAATCAGTGTTCAAGTTGCAATGGGGGTCTCTATGTGATGTATAGTTGAGGGGCAGGGAATGCCCCCGTTGTAGCTGGGGGGAGCAAGGTGGTCAGAGTTTTGAGTGGGCTTGGGTAAACTTAGGCGAACTGGTTCTCACCAAGCCCAGCCTCATCTCTACTGGCCATAAACCAGTAGAATTCCTAAAAAAAAGGTTTTTGGAATGCATATTCAATTAACAAAAAAAAAAAGATCAAGCCGATGAAAAATCAAAGAAACAGGATAGAAAATTTTCTTGAATGAGCAAACTTTTAACAGCGAATGTAGTTTTAATTCTGAGAACTCCATTCATTTCGCAATCAAAGGTTAAAATTAGGGATGCACCGATATATCGGCCGCCGAAACATATCGGCCGAAAATTGCACTTTTGGCCAAATGCCGAAAGTGCAATTGAAAAATCTGAAAAAATTAAAATAAAAACATTTTCGGTTTCGGCCTGACAATTTTTTCTATTTCGGTTTTTAAATTTCTATTTTGGTGCACCTCTAGTTAAAATCCAACGAAATTTCGGACAACATTCGTCAAGTTTCTGATGGTTTTATAGAATGTTCTGAAGAGACATTTCCAATGAAAATCTACCAGTGTATGGTCAATATATTTTAAAAAAATCAGATTTTATAGCTATGACTTAAAATTGTATAGCTATGATTTAAAGTCACAACATACATTATGTTGCTATGGGTTACTACAGTTACATTTATATATTGCTGTTGTGCCGTCATTTATATGTTTAGAAATAACTCTTGGCATTTATATTACCCCTATTTAAAACAGGTTTGCATTAGATGATATGGCAACAGAAGTTGAGTTGTCAAAGTATTTTAAAGCAAATATGTCACAAATCTGTCACAAAAACGAGCCCCCTGTAAAGCAACCAATAAAGAAGTTGTATGGTCCTGGCATACACTGTCCTGTTATAACATCTGCAGTCTAAGAGGAATACATACTAGAGCTGTTTCTGATAATACAATCAAAGCTTACTGGAAAAAAATCCCTTTTAGGTAGAGAGTGATGCCTTCTGTCTGCCCATCACTCCCAACATCTCCTTGGGTTCCCAGTGTGCTTTGCATCTCTCTTTCCCTGCTGCTTGATGTGATGCAATCTTGATTTCTCATGACTACATATCCCATCATGCATTGCTCCCAGCAAGAAAAGATAATATTACATTGTTCAGACATTGAGTTGTAGTTCAGAAGGCAGGCTCTGTGAGAGTTGTGACACTAAGAAAGTTCATATTCAAAGGGCTGAGTGTAATTGTGTCAGTGCATTGAGGAAGTACATACTATGTGCACCTTCAATAAGTATGTTTACAAACTTCTAGATGGATCTGGTTATTAGGAGCGGGATATAACTTATGGAAATTTAGTATAGAAATACAGATTTATTGTAGGTTTTTGACCATAGCTTCCCTTTATTACTTACCATTCTTGCTGCCCGCATTGCTGAACTCCACCGTAGTAAATGTTAAATCTCTTCTTTATTCTACACTTCAGAGAGTGTTGAATGCTGCCATTGCTGTCTGTGGTTCCTTTCCCTATTGTATAATACATACCTGTCCCAGATAAATCATATACATGTATTGACGAAATCTGGAAATTCATCAATACCTGCGACAGTAGATTCATTGATCAATGTAGATATATTTCCTAAGGGGGGTACAAGCATATTAGGTTGAAGCTTGGAAATATATTCTTAGTGATTTCATTGTATATGATGAACATCATGAATTTTAGTCTTTTGTAATAAAAATAATTATTTTAAAGCCCAACTTCGGGCAAACACAAAAAGTATCCTTGCAATGGGCCTACCCAGTGGCGAAACTAGTGACCTCAGGGCCCCGATGCAAGAATCCATGAAAGCCCCCTCCCCCCACCACCACCAAGAAGAAACAAATTAGATTTTTTTTTTCTTTAAACAAAATTTAGACAAGGAAAAAAAAAAAAACACTCTCCTCTTTCATGTCCCCAGCTCCCCATTATCTCCCCCTTCACGTCCCCAGCTTTCCGCTCCTGGACCCCATGTCACCTTCCTTCATGCTTCCAGCTCCCTGTCTCCCCCTTCGTGTCCGCAGCAGCTCTATTTGGCACTGGGCAGAAGTTCTGTGTGATGAGGGGGCGGGTTTACACCGCTCCCACTCATTGGCTGCTGCCCGGCTGGATGATGCTTCACGCTGCGCCCGGAACAACCTGAGGGGAGCAGCGTGAAGCATGGAGGGCCCAGGATAGGAGGAAGAGGTCCCGGGACTGACATTAGCGGTTACCGGGATAATAAATATCCTGGTAATCAGCGGTCAACCATGGGCCCCTTCCTCCTGTCCTGGGCCCCCTCCAAGTGGCGGAACTCCACAGCCCGGTCGCCGCCTCTGCGACCCTGGTAGTTCCGCCACTGGGCCTACCCCTGCACTTCAAGGGTAAAATGCTGGCTTTTGTCTGGGGACTGGTGGTCAGTGTTCTTCCCCAGCGGTAAGCTCTCTCCTCTTTTCCCCCTCTGCTCTGGCTGGTAGAATGTTCCTTGGCGTCCTCACGTCTGATGCAGGTCTATGGAAACTATGGTGACTCAAGAGGTCCTCAGCAAAGGGAAGAAGAGGCATGGGGACTGGTCAAGCAGCCTGAAAAGAGCCCCTAGACAGAAACAAGAACTTAACCCTTGTGGGAGTGGGTGTAGTATTTTGTTTGTTTGCCCAGAGATGGGCTTTAATTTTTGGGTTTATGTTTTGCTGTACCGTTATAGTCCTAACGTGATATTAAAGTCAAAATGTTTTTAAGCTATTTCAAATTTTGATGAAGTCACTTACAATGGACGCTGCTCCTTGTTGTTTGAAAGTTTTAGCTTCCTGCAGAATCAGCTGATCCCCTGAGCACAGGCCATGATATCCTGTTTTAAGGTGGCTCCTTTCCCTTGCAGGTTCCTATGGAGCCACCCTTGTGTTTGCTAGTAAGCTGTGTGTGTCTCCACAAATTCACAGGCACAGCAAGGCAAGGCACTTCCCTGGTACCTGCCCCTCCTTCCTTCTCTGAGCTAGTAGATGGAAAGTTGCTGGAGACTGTGCTGTCCCTTGTGATCTTGTACTGGATAGGAAGTTCAGGGAAGCTGAGCCGAGAGAGTTGGAGCCAACTGTTTGGAAACATGATGACTGTGTTTGGGCAAAATGTGGGAAAATACTTTGCTGGGCAATGCAATTTTGTTTGATCTGGGTTCATTTAAAAAAAAAAAAAAGAAGATTGAGAGTTTAATACTACCAATATGGTATAACATAGGCATGTGGGTACAGAGCTGAAGCTAATTGTTTATATCCCCACATAAACAGCACACAACAGGCCGCCAAAGGAACACCAAAGTGCAATGGGGGACCACGTATTTACCACAAATGGAAGATTTCGTCTTTGTTGCAGTAGTTGGCTGCAAAGTGTAAATGCAGTTTAACTTGGTAGGTTTGAGTCTCTGCAGTGAAATTACAAAGCTTGTCCTAGTGCTTAATCTTCTAATCTCTATTTTTGAATAAAATATCAAAATAATGGAGCAAGCATGTAAAAATGTACAATTCAAATTACAATTTACTTCTTAAGTAAGCAATTCAACAGTAATTCTAAATATTTGCTCCATAAAATAACTTTCCCTTACAAGGTAAAACACAGAATCACATGACAAGAGGATGCAGAGGAACTAAGGCCCCATTCACACTAAGCGACACTTACCTCAAGCGGCTCCGCGCGGCTGTAATTGCGCGACTGTTCGGGGCGACGTTACAGCGACGATCGCGCGATCTTCACCGCCGGGCTGAGTGCAAAAATAGAAAAATCATGCGACATCCGAGGGAAAAAGGGTCCCGCACAAGCTACACGCGACCGCGACAAGTGGCATGGAGCTGTTCAATAAAACAGCTCCACTGAATATCATTGGACGGCGACTTCTTGCGATATCGCGCAACAAATTTGCGCAATATCGCTGCGGAAATGGCACGATTAAATGCCCAGTGTGAATGGGCACTAAGGAGGAAATCTTTCTGAATACAAAGCACTAATACAATACCACAGGATATATATATATATACACACACACACATTATTATTTTTCTCCCACACCTACTTATTCCTTTTGAATACAAGATATAGCCGAATACAAATTGTTGCATACAGTGATTTTGTGACACTCTCAGGGACTGACTCCCTGTGTATCACGCTCATTTTACTGCCAGACCATAAATAGGTTTGCTTCAGTCCCAGACAAGGAACGGTTCCTTTAGTGGAGATCGAGTTACACTCACCTCTTCAATGAGGTCATTTAGCTGGGAGTCAGTGGCCTGGGCCACATCCTAAGTGAGAATTGGGGGCCTCTGACCCCTGCTCCAATTTCTGTCTTCCCCCAGTGTGGCACATGCATTCTTGCAGTGTTCTGACCTCTGTGTGTGCTCTTTTCACAAACAAGACATGCGATCAGTCTGCAGCCTCGCTGGCAACATACATCATGCAGTCACATAGGCTTAGATTTATATTTTTGTGTAGAAAATAATACCCATCAGATCCCAGTTAACAGAAAAAACATTGGATAATGGCAGAAAAACGACGTCGTACTGATATACATGAACGTAACATGTTGGACAGTTTGAGCAACAATCTCTCATGCCTATGGTTCCTGTTCCTGATATTCACATAACCATGCTTAATTTTGGTGGGGGGGACAATCAATTGGGCGGGTTAGAAAACTTGAACTGATTGTTATTTTTAAACCCATGATCGGTGGTACTGACAACATCTGCAGCACAGTTTATGTTCTTCCCTTTTCTATCCATAGAAACAAGCTTGATGCAACCATAACCATAGGCAATGGTGGTGCACTGCGGCAGTAAGACTACACAGGCATGCCCAATTGTCCTCAGATGTCTATGGACACTAGACATGTTCATTTAATTTCCTTCCGAATGGATATTTGTACGAATATCGTTAAATTTCTGCATTCTAACGCGTACGAATGTGAGTAAATCCAAATGCTTGTTTAACTCAAATTCAGATCTGTCTAAATTACGTTCAAACGAAACTAATTCGAACATGTGACTATTCTCTGGTCAATCAGATGGGTTTTATTCTGGCTGTTGTGGGTTGCATTACAGGCATGGCCATGTGAATTTGTTCCAAAACAAAAATTCGGACGGAACCAAAATCCAAACAACGAATTGGATCAATTTTCACATCCGAAATCCCAAAAACGAAAGAAATAAAAATCCAAATGGATCCGAAATGAAACTAAGGGGGTTATTCACAAAGGAGCCGAAGGATCCATTCGTAGCTACGGGTGATCCTTTGGCTCTCTTCGGCCGCTGGAGCCCTTCGGTTCGAACTGAAGGGCTGCTATACGGGTTATTTACTATAGCCCGTACAGCAGCCGAAAGCCGAGCCGCTTCGGCTTGACTGAGCCAAAGTGACACCCGAAGTGGGACAAACGGCCTGCCGAAGGGCTGGCCTTTCTCCCCGCAAATCACAGCCGGGCGGAGCTAGCCGTGATCTCACGGCTGTCTCCGCCCAGTTGTAATGTCAGATCAGCATCACCAAATGACCTGGGGATGCTGATCTGTCATTAAACAATAACAGCTGGGTGGAGCTGGCCATGATGTCACCGCCGGCTCCGCCGACTTGTTAAGACTCTAGCAGGTGCCGGCCAATAGGAAACAGTTGGGTGGCGCTAGCTGTCACTGCTAGCTCTGCCCATTTTTTGGGGCGGAGCTAACTAGCTAGCTAGTATACGTTTATCTTTTCTAAATCTTTATTTATTTTTTTAAATGTAATATTTATTGACATTTTTAAAAATATGTTTTTCTACTTTTTTCACTATTTTCTATTCTGCTTGGTACCACGGATGTACCGAGCAGAACAGCCGAGCCGAATGGCACTCGGCGGCATTCGGCTATTCACTCCCTGCCGTTCGGCCCCTATGTGAACAAGGGCGAACCGCAGCGAGTGAGCTGCCGGAGCTTTGGCTCAGCCTATCCAGATGTTGGATCGGCTGAGTCAAAGTCCTTCTGCAGAGTATGTTCGGAAATCAGCCATATTGAGCCATAGTGAATACCCCAACGTTGTTCGGCACACTTCACTTCGGCTCGGTTATTCACTTGGCTGCCAAAGGCAGCTTTGTGAATAACCTCCTAAGTTTTTTGCGGGGTTACATGTCTAATGGACCTCCCAAAGGTTTATCGATCCAGAATTTGTCTTCAGATTTTCTGCTGTAGCTTAGTCTACTGTGCTCATGCAGTTTTTGGGGAGGAGTTGGTGTCACAGCATATCAGGACATACAGGAAATTGCATTGTTATTAATTTTCCAGAAAAGATTTGTCTTGTTTGCTTTCGATACGGAAATTGTCTATTCTCAAGATCCCTGGTGTCGCCGAAAGCCTAAACAAAGATGATAAGGCTACCAGCTACCGTGGGCAGTGTGTGTGTTTTATATCCTTGTAGACTGCAGATAGTGTTTTACCTTTTAGTAGCGATGAGCTGCGGCTTGCTGCAAACTTGCTGCGGCTGTTGTGGCAGGGAGCATTCCCTATCCATTCAAGACAAATAGCTGCGTTGCGGGGAATGCACCTGCCACACCTAATTGGGCTGGGAGGAATGGGTGGCAGTCACAGTTTTGAACGGGCAAGGGTAAACTAAACCGAACTGGGTTTGCAGCAAGACTAGGCTCATCACTACCGTTTAGCAGTTGCGGTGGTGGGCATTTCCTACCCCTTTGTAACGTATTGCTGCGGTGCGGGGAATGCGCCTGATTGGGCTGAGAGGAATGGGAGGAAGTTGCAGTATTGAATGGGCAAGGGCAAACTCAGCCGAACTGGGTTCGCAGCAAGACTAGGCTCATCACTACCTTTTAGCAGTTGCGGCAGGGGGCATTCCCTACCCCTTTGTGACTTATTGCTGCAGTGCGGGGAATGCGCCTGATTGGGCTGAGAGGAATGGGAGGAAGTTGCAGTATTGAATGGGCAAGGGCAAACTCAGCCGAACTGGGTTCGCAGCAAGACTAGGCTCATCACTACCTTTTAGCAGTTGCAGTGGTGGGCATTTCCTACCCCTTTGTGACTTATTGCTGCAGTGCGGGGAATGCACCTGATTGGGCTGAGAGGAATGGGAGGCAGTTACAGTTTTAAATGGGTTAGGGCAAACTCAGCCAAACTGGATTTACACCAGGACTAGGCTCATCACTACCTTCTATAGTCTTTGAGAGGATCAGCAAGCTACAACCAAGAAGTAGAGCCGGCATGGGTACTGGAAAAGTTTAGCAAGCCTCGGGTACATATAGATAATAGACATATATAGTACGTAGATATTGCAAACTATACATAGAAATGGGATTATTCATACATTCAAACACATTGATAATATAATTCACATACACAGATCTCTTTAACGCGCGCATCTAAAAAGTAAAAATACGACACTTATAAATGATACAAAGGTCCATTAGAAGCTGTTGTAGCTGCCACAGAGTTCCTAATGAGACACCTTTTGGTAATATCTAAAATGCTGCCAGAAGTGGATATTAGTGACAGTCTTTTGTAGACAGTGAACAACGGAGTAGCAGCAGTTAGCTAAGGGTTAATCAGCTCATAGTCACAGTTGGAAGTAATTGGATTGCCATTCTCTGGCTCACACACATACACACTGCCGTCTGGTATTCTCCCTCTCTCTTTGCCCCCCAATTAAAATAAAATGGGGGGAAATAAGCCATCACATGGAACAGCTTAGTGCTTAGCTGCAGTTACTTGTGCTCTGCTGATCAAAAGTGGTCAGCGACAGAGACTGTACCCGGCCATGCAAGGTGAGGTCAGTAGAGGGCCACTGTGAGGACATGTCACCAATACAATCCACACTCTGAATTCTACACTACAGCAAGTGCAAGGTTCTCCTTCTTAAGCAGCGCAAGCATCACACCCAGTACATATGAGTGGTGTAACCAGTATGCTCTATGCACTGACAATATTTAAATGTACAAAGTATAGTTCACTTAAAGCTACACTTTAGGCATAAATACTTTAATTGAAATATATTCCTCAACACTCAAAATTACATAGATCCACTTTGTGTGCACCAAATGCCTATGCAAACCCAGATATTAGCTTGTAGAAGCAGCAGTGACATCATCACTGTGCTGTTCGCAGCCTGTGCAGAGAGCAGAACTGTGGGAGGGGACCGGCAGTCCACACCCACTACAGGCTGCCTGCATTAAACTACAGAAGAAGGGGGGGGGGGGGGGGGCGGAGACAAGAAGCCAGGCAAATATAAATCAACGCAGCCCCGTATTAATTATTACATCATTAAATGTATTGTTTTAAATCCTAGTGTAAAGCCCCTTCACACCATCACATTAGCCAACGCAATGTGCTGCGCTCTTACGCAAAACACCCTGATGTGAACAGCTTTATAGATTATAATCCTAACCAGCTTTCCTGTGCTTTTCACAAACTCTGATCCTGTGTTTTAGCACACATAAAACATGATGGTGCAAACAGACTGTAAGAACCTGAATTTGACCAGACTCTTGCATTTCTGTGGACAGCAGTACTTAAATTTGGAGGATGGGGCGGGGGGCAGCACTGGGAGCCATTCATGTGTCCTGCATGAAGATGTGGCAAGGAAGCTGCTGATAGGAAAAGATGGCAGAGAGATGACCTCATCAGTCCACTTCTGCTTTTTCACTATCTGGTCAGCAGGCTGAGGGTGAAGACGGGGACATCATTGTATTCCTGAACTGTAAGTGCTATCATCCCCATGGCTGTGCAGATGGACAGAAATATAAATTCATTGGCAGGTAAAACAGCTGTTTGTCTAGAGTTTAGCTCTAAACCATTCCTCCTGACATTTTTTTAGCTCTGGTTTATATGTGAATTCAATTATGACCTGCTGTTGCCTGAACAGTAGTTGGGTTATGGGTTACATCAATGAAGAGCTAAACAAAACTCAGGCATGTTGCGAACTTCAGTCAAGGAGATCTGCGGGCTGCTGCCTGTCCTAAGACCTTGTCATGAATGATTCCATAAAACCAAAAAAGGAGCCAAGAGAAAATGAAGCAGAAGATATATAAAGCACAATTCAGAAAATATGAAATTCTCTAAACATGATTATATTATCAAGTGCATTTTGGCAATACATATTGGAAGGAATTCAATAAAGCAATAAAGCATGTTACAGAGCCAAAAGCTCACCCTCTGTTTGCTGTCAATGACAAGAGAGGTGGGCCTAATGGGGAACTAGTCTCTCAGAGCTCCCTATCGGTCTCTGCCAACCCACAACATAAGTCCTCAGGACCTGATCCTTCCTGTGTGTCAGGTGCAGCGGCCGGGGCAAGAGAGCTAGGTAATGCTGAGCCTGTGAGTATCAGGCTCATCGTTACTGAGCTGCACTGAGGACAGAGTGTCCAGTAAGGACACTCCGGCCTCAGTGTGCCTCCGCACAGCTAATGGCGGGGCTTGTGCCAAATTCATGTACCTGGTTCCAACATTTGTCATGCCAATATACAACAAAATTCTAAAGAGCGTCTTACAACACTTTTTATGAATTACAGGGATTGTGTACTGCACAGCACAGAGCAATGCAACTCTTAAAATGTCTTGTGTATATATCTGAAAAAGAGACATAAACTGCAAAGGACGAGAAGGTGTCTATGTTGTTCAAAACAGCCAATCAGATTCCCTCAGAATTATCACTAGGGTAGTTCAGTGGTGGCATACATGGACACATCTAGCTGGTTCCTTGATGAAAAGACTCATTGCTTTCCTCCAGTGTTCATACACTAGGCCTTATTACTATTACAATTTATTTAAAAAGCACCAGAGAGATTCTGTAGCTCCGCAGAGGGGGAAATTACAGGGAGAAATAATGATATATAAGAACACGCTTCTCCTTCCAAACTGTCACAAAGGGTGAAGAGCTGGACTCATGAGACCTTACATATTCATAGAATGCAAATGTCAGCATTCAACCCCTGAAAATTTGTAGTGTGATCTTCACAACAAACTGGCAGTGAAAAAGTACGACCATGGGAGGCGCTCAAAGGAAATGCTTAGTGTTTCTTTTATATGTGTCCTTTCTCAATGTATTATCTTCAGTACCAAAATACAAAACAATGAAACAGTTTTTGTTTTCTCCAATCAGGTAAATACGATATACTGTAGTACATGGTAATGGGTAAATATGAAATATTACATGTGAATACTTCATATTTATTACTTGCAGCCAGCAGTAGGTGAGCCTCAAGCCAGACTTTCTGAAGATTTTTTCTATATCTGTGCTGTGAAAGAGATCTGTAAAGCAAGAGAGATCAGATTATAGAGCCTACTGAATGACACGGAAGGGGGACTCTTTCTCTTACCTAGCAGGGGAAGGTCTGCCTAGCTTAGTCAGTTATGTAAAGGCTGCCAACAAGAATGCACAGAGTGCTGGACTTTCTTATTAGGGAGCCCACCATGAAAGGCCAGCTTTGCAAACCAAGTGTCACTGACCATGTGTGAAATGTTTACTATTAAACGTTTATTTGAAAAATAAATATTATATACACATAATTAAAGAGATGATACAATAGCTCACATTCTATTGAGGATATGGTTCTGTGCTATTGTAAACTTTATTGTTGTTGAACGTTTCATGGACCTTCTGTGCCTACTTTGAACATTTACATGTTACAGCCACTTGTATCACTAATCGTTACTTTTTTTTAAAAACAATAAAAAAAAAAAAAAAGATTATACAAAACATATGATTATAAACTGAAACATTTTCAAATGTTCTTTTTGGACTGACAACCGTTATACAATTATTATCTATAAAAATGTAAATAGCACATACAGAAAACTTGGTGCCAGATTGATAAAAGCAGACCTATACTCCCCTCTCCTCCAGTGATGTGAGGTCCACAAGCACCCTCGCCAGTGCCGACATCTGGGCGGTGCAAGGATGATGTAACTCCTGCACGTGCGTG
>NW_017306489.1:621727-628786 GCF_000935625.1 Nanorana parkeri
GAGAACATGCAATGCAGATAGTGTCCTGGCTTGGATATGAACCAAGGACCCTAAGGCTACAAGGCGGAGGTGCTAACCACTAAGCCATTGTGCTACTTTTCTCTTTTCCACTATTGTGTTTGAGGTGGAGAATGAACCATTTTGGGAGCAGGCACCCGGGGTTGGGATTGTGCTGGCAGGTGCATCTGCGGCATCAGATTTCTTATATTATGTTAAACAATAAATCTTGGTCAGGCCCAAGCCAGATACTGTTTGGACAATGAAGGAGCAATAGCCCACTGATGTGGTCATCCCAGTGTTCTTCCCTCCTGTCAGCAAGTTCACTGTGTTAGGCTGGCCATATACCTATCAATTTTTTTCCTTCAACCTGCGGGCTGAACAAAAAAAAAATTGACCCAATTCCTCCATCAACACAAACAGCGCGTCGATCGAGGAATCCCGTTGTTTAGATTGTATTCTGGCAAGTCCCGCCGGCACCTGTCAGAATACCCAATCAGAGCGGGCAGCTAATTGGCTCTGATCGATTGCTGGCTGATTGCTGGCTCTGAGCGATCGAAAATTTTCCGCCCGGCTCCTTCGATCAGCTGATCGAGGAATGTCGGCTGAAAGGGAGCCGACAGCCCCACACACTGTGTGAATTTCGGAGGGTACATTGAAAACTGGCCGAAATTTGACCAGTGTATGGGCACCTTTAGACTGACACAACTGTGCAATGCAGTAGAGCACTGACTCAGAGCACTGGTCCTTCCTTTCCTAGTCTGTACTATGGATTAGAGAAAGTTAGTAGCAATACCATTATAAATGTTATAAAATAATGCATATATAACTTGATTGACATTACAAACAGCAGGGACATGCGTAATATCATTTTCAACGTCTCCTAATGCATTTTGTACAAATAATTTTACATAGATGAATGCTCGTCTCTATACTGCACATTTCTTCACTTTTATCCCACGACTACGGGGTTATGTTGTTACCTTACATTTGTAAAAATACAGAGTAGTATGTCAATCACAGTACACAACAGATTTCCCTCTGGCAAGAATTATTAATGAGAATTATTATGATTGAATCATGATCCATTCTCTGGAAGGGCTTTGTGTATAGAAAGGCTTCTTAATAATAGATGTAGAATAGATAGAATAAGATCTGAACTTGGTGGGAATGTCTTTTTTTTAACCTATGTGTATGTAAATAGAGAACACATTGGACTTTCTATTATATTTACATTTCATTTATAAAAGAACGGTTTCCTGGGTATATTCCCATATTATCATCTCTATACAAAACAGATTCCAGTCCTGATGCCATTGATTAGGGACACCATATGACAATACCCATCAATCTTTTCACCAAGGACACCACATATGTGCAGCGTGTTTCACTCTGCCAGTATCTTCGCTGTGCAATGGCCCTGCCTCCCATATGGTGGGTTCCTCCAAAAATATTACCAATACAAAGAACGAGAAGGGGGGAAGACAAGCACAGGCCTGTCTCCCCCTGGATCAGTGACTGGCAGCAAATGATGGATCACTTCGCTGGGCCTCCGTGTCAAGAGGGGATGACCTTCCACAACCCGGCCCTCCAGAGGCCAGAGATCTCTCTGTGACAGCCAGTATGGCAACCACACAGGGATGTTCTGATGAGGACTCAAGGACTTCAATTAAATGCCTTACAATGAAAGATCCATCAAACGAGGAGGAGAGAGAGAGTGAGGACCAGCAACTGGATCATGCTGATGTTTAAGACAGGTCAAGATTGATGAGAGGTGGTGGGGGGCAGCTGATAAAAATACAATATGTTTCCCTCAGAGGTACAGAGAAAACATAATCACACTTGCCTACCACTATATATTACGCATGAGTGAACGCAAACAAGAAACTCTAGATTTTTCCAAAATTCCACACATGTAGGCAGTCCACACCGGTATTACTATACATTACTGTAAGCCCCCCTTTACAATAGGCAATGTTTATTGAGCACCCCTTGGCATGATTCCATTTATTTCCCCCTAACTGTGTATAAAAATTCTCCAAACAATTGATTATGTTTTAAGTAACAAAAATACTTACTTCTTATATTTATTTTATATATGATTTAATATTTGCTTGGTCATTTCTTCTCTTTTCAAATAGTTTTTTCTTTTCAAAATTCTCTTTTCAATGTTATAATGTGTTGTGCTTTTATTGTGTTTTGCCTGCATTTTAACATGTTTTCTCTATGTGGCTATGTGAATTAAAACATGTATGTGTGTTTTAACAAGCGCTTCCTAGGGAAGTAGTTTCAAGCAGGATTTTCTATAAAGGAATCATATAAACAAACATACAGTAGGTGATAACTATGCATCTAAAAAAAATATTACAAAATGCTCCCTTCATTTTTTATGTAACTTGGTATGGAATGGTAATACTAAAAGTCAACTTTTTAAAAAAATGTATTTAGAAATGTTTTTCCCCTTTTGACATTACTCAGGGACACAAGCCAGAATCTGGGTAATTTGCTAAGCTGGTCACAACCTAGCTGATTTTTGTATTCAGTCTGCAGGCTGAACCAGAAAAAAATCTAGCAGATTCATCCATGCGAAACAGCAAGGATGGACGAATCTCTAACTGTGGCCAGAGGCGTATCTACTATAAAATTCGCCTATGGCATCCCACTCAGCTCCTGGCAACCAGTGAGGTCACTGATTGCCAGAAGCTCAGCGGAAAAAGTGTCAGCTATCTCCGGGTTGGCAACATTTGGCTGACCCATGGAGCAGCGCCTCCCCCCTTTAAGAGGTGCCCAGGCCATGTGGCATACCCTGGATACACCACTAACTGTGGCTATTGTATCCTGACTGCTGATGCCCACCACTGTCCGAATACATAGACAGTGCCTGAACAAAAGAATTTCACCCCAGACCCTTCAACATAAGTCAAATAATCAGTTTCTGTCGAGCCAGTGAACATTTAAGCCGAAATTCTAACATATATGGCCAGTTTAAAGCTTCCCATATACTGGTAGGGTTTTGTACACCAGTTCATATGAAAAATCTCATTAGAACATTCAATAATGCCATCAAAGACTTGACGAAAGTCATTCAAAGAATTGTTTTGGTTTTACCATGTTGGTTATGTGTTTAGATGAAGCACTGAGATCTTGGGGAATGCTGAATTAAGTTTTACTTGCTTAGGAGAATATTACATCTGTGTATACAGCATTGTACAGGAAACATATAGATAGGGAAACTTCCTATGTATCATAGATAAGCATGCATAAAGAGACTAACATTGCACTACAGTGCCATCTACAGCCCGAAAGACATATCAGTACACATCAGAATGTCAGTAATACAATCAGTACATATCATCATATGCTGCTGTATTTCCAACATAACATTCAGTTTTGGAATGAATAGAGTTTCCTGAATGAAAACCATATTTACTCTTAAATTTTGTTTGTTCGAGGAAAATGTTCCATCCTGCACCTTCGTTTTTATGTCAATGTGGCTGTCGATTTGACCCCAATAACTATTAGAAAATCGAACGAACGTTCCAAAAACTAACAAAATTCTTCTGGAATATGGCATGCTTTAGTGAAAATTAATATGTGTCATTTAAAGTTTCCACACAGAAATTAGCATGACAGCAACATTTTCACAGGTTTGCAACTGCTACAGTTAAGATTTGCACTCACTTACAGTATGTGAATGTTTGACACTTACACAGTAAACATATATATCATTCAGAGGAACCAATGCTGGAACAAAAATGTTGTCAGAATATTCTATAATGCAATTCAGAGGCGTATCTACAACAAATTTCACCCGTGGCATCCAAACCAGCCACTGGCAACCAGCGACATCACTGGTTGGCAGGAGTTGGGAGGGACGGCGGCCAGAGCTTCTCAGGTTGCAAAGAGCTGGACGGGTAGATGTGTAAGGGCCATACACATCTTCCCGCCCGGCTCTTAGCAACGTGGGATGCCATGGCTGGTGTCGTGCCCGCATACACATCTCCTCGTCTGCTCTGGTTGATAGCAACAAGGCAGAGAGATGTTTATGACCCTTACACATCTCCTCGCCCAGCAACCTGGGCAGCTCTGGCTGGCATACTGTCCAGCTCCTGGCAACTAATGACGTCATTGGGTGGGGAGGTGTATATAAGAGAGGAGTGGTGAGAGAAATAAATTCATCCGTCTCTTTGGGTCGGCAAACTTTCGCTGAACCACGGAGCAGCACCCCGCCCTTCAAGTGGCGTCCAGGGCATGTGCCATATGTGTCATAGCACTGCTGCCATCAGAGACTTGACGAATGCCATTTAAAAATGTCCTTTGATTCTAACATTCAACTTTGGAATGAATAGAATTTCCCGAATGAAAACCACATTCACTTTTAAAACTTCCTTCAATAAAGAAAATATTTCTATCCTGCTCCTTTAAAGGAGAACTATGACATGAGTGATTTCCACTCACCTCATAGTTCTAAGCCGACCTGTGACAATGAGACTGTCACAGGTCGGCTCAGTAGATCGGGAGGTGAGCGAACACATACCGGGTTCGCTCGCCTCTCGATCTGCCGTGACAGGGGGAGGGGCTGGATTCCCCTCTCCCCGCTCCGATCTGCCAGCGCTGACTGGCGGAACAGTCGGGGGAGGGGGCGGGTACAGCTGGCTCTGCCTCTAGATAGGAAGAGCCAGCTGTATATCACGCAGCTGGGCGGATCCCGTCATCTAAGTCGGGATCCGCTCCAGGTGCGGCGTCTCAGTATACCGCGAGCTGTAGCTCGCGGTATACTGAGCTTAGGGTGACGGGAGGACGCTAGTTTGTGTCCTCCCGTTACCCCAAGGAGAACTATGGGGAAAAACACTGACCCCATAGTTCTCCTTTAACTTTTTTTGTTGAAAAACGTTTGAAAACGATCATCAAATTTAAATCAGAAATTTCAGAACATTTGTTCGATTTTTTTGATAGTGAATGACACTCAAAGTGCAGACAATTATTATTCAAAATGCTTTTGTCGTCCTGCTTGTATGTGATAGTGATGTACCGGATTTTACACAGATGTAGCAGTTCCATGCCTAGAAACATTGCTCACGTTAAGACCATCTCAGGCGCCAGTCTGCTGAGACCTCCTTGTAGTTAAAGAAGAACTGCAGAAAAAAAGGCTAATTTTACAGAACCCCAATGCAGTTTCAGAGCAACACAACACATTGATGGGAATTTATCAAAACTGGAGCAGTTGCCCATGGCAACCAATCAGCATTCATCTTTCATTTTCAAAGCTTAACTCAGCAAATTGAAGAGAGAAGCTGATTGGTTGCCATGGGCAACTTCTCTACATTTTTTCTGCTACAGTTTTGATAAATTCCCCCCATAGTGTGTTCATACATGCAGCACTCTATTGTGACTACCCCTCCCCCTTAGTACATTACTGCAGAAAGATGTGAGTCGTACAAAGCGAAATGCTAGAAATGTAAGCCGGCAAAAAAATTGTTTTGTTTCGGATTTTTCTTTCTTTCGGGTTTCGACTACGAACGGCGCTTCGTTTTGTTATTCCGATTCGGGTCTTTCAGAATTTAATTTTAGTTTTGAATGGGGTTTTTTGATTAGTCAGAAAACAGTCACATGTCCGATTTGTTTCATTTTTAGAACAAAATTCAGATCATCAAAAATTTCGAACATTCGGATTCGTTTGCATACGGCCTCATTGGAATTCGAACATTTGGTTGCATCCGAATGTCCGAAATCACGAGATTTTGCCCGAATTTGCATTCTACTGCATGCTAGCAAGCAGTAGATATATGCAAAAAGTTTTTTTTTAAAAGCGGTTTAAACTTACCCCGTCTTCGCCGCGCGCTCCCGCCCGAGAATCCGAAACTGCTCGGGCGGGCGCATGCGCAGTTCGGATTTTCGGCTGGGAGACAAGGAGAGACGCAAGGTAAGTCTATGGACGCGGGCACCCTCATGCAGACACCGTGGGACAGGAAGTGCCAGCAAGGATAGAGGAGTCCGTTGGAGAGAACGCTGAAAACGACAGGAAAGAAGAAGAAGATCGGATTAAGAGACATCATTTAAGGTAAGTGCTTTCATTAACATTGGGGGGAGGGAAAACATTTTTTACTTTAATGTCCCTTTAAGGCATGATAATGCATTGTGGTAATCCCCATGCATTAACACAACACACAGTCTGCATGATTTTCAAAATGAATACATAGCAGCTAGGTTATATGATGCTCTTTGTTTAATAGCTGCCTGGCGTTCAGCTTTAATTATTTTTTCTTAGCCCTCACTTCAGTGCTCTCCCAGGCAGTGGCAATCTGCTCACAACATCGACACCGTGGACAGTTGTAATCCATGTTTATTTTACTGCCGCGCAAAAGCATATACTGCAATAGATCCTTTCTTTCCCTGGCTTCAAAGAACGGCCTGATACCCATGTGCCTCACATACAGTGCAATCTGTTTGTACAATATCTACATTTCCTTCAGGCTGCATTCACATCTAAACATTGGCGTTTACAGATGATCTTGGAATGTTGTTATTTGCGCGTTTTTGCGTGTTTTTTCAGGTATATTCAGGCTTGAGCATTTTTGTTTAGATCAATGAAAAGCTAGGTACTAGGAGATGGTTGTTAAGCCTTGAAAAATGCTCAATTTCATGCGTTTTTCAGGCACTTCCATTGAAGTCTATGCCCCATTCTGCTTTATAACTAGTTCATGTACCTTTTTGAGCTTCAGGCATCGAACTACAGACACCTGAGTGCTCCCATGCAGGGCCAGATTTCCCACAAGGCTAACCAAGGCCCGGCCTTGGGGCAGCAGGGAGTAGAGGGGCAGCAGGGAGTAGAGGGGCAGCAGGGATGTTGAATTCCTACCTCCCGATGCCCAGGACATGCAGTTCCGGGCGCCGGGCGGGTAGTTGTTTTCCACATTTAGCCCTGCTTTGGGCAAGCAGAGCTAAATGTACAGCGGGGAAGCCGCTTGTTTTGTATAAGTGATCCTGGCAATGTCGCCGAGATCACTTGTATACTGCCTGCAGGTCTGCCATTCTCCATGGGTGGGGGGGTGGGGTTTGGCG
>NW_017306489.1:629300-629540 GCF_000935625.1 Nanorana parkeri
GTGTGCAAAACCGTTTGATTTGCATGCCTTAGTGGAAAGATGAACAATGATCATAGTATGTGTCAGCTATAATGTTGCAGCCCTTCTGGAAGAAGACAGCAAATTCCCGTGCAGGACGCACAAAAAAGAAAAAACCAAGAGAGTGAGAAAAGAAAAAAATAGAGTGATAGAGAGAGAAAGAGAGTCAAAAAGAAAAGAAACCTCCCAGGTAAGACTTCCATTGCTACATACAGTGATGTG
>NW_017306489.1:630932-659279 GCF_000935625.1 Nanorana parkeri
TGTTCTTTGTTCCACTTGGTTGATCAGAGGACCCCCTTTGAGCCCAGCTGCTGCCATTACAATAGTTTTCAGCAGAAGCCATGCGGGACTTGTTTGTGGATCCTTGCAACAAACAGCTGCCTTTAAGGAGTAAGGATCCTTGTATAGCTCATGCTGAGGTGAACTCTCTCCGTGACCTCTACCTGAACTCTCACAAAATGGCCGCTCTTCAGTGAGGATGGTGCATGTCAATTAAACATGCACACAGGGGGTTAAATTGAGAAGAATGCCAGTAATTCATGATTACCTGGCCACGCTTTTTTGTTTAAAAGAAGGAAAAGCAATGCCGATGTGACCATGTAATGCTTCCAAAGCAAACAATTGCCGCCTGCCTGCATACTTTTAAAAAAATGTAAGAAATTTGAGATGTTTTTTGCATAGACAAAATGTATACCAGCACATCTGCATCAGATTGTTTTAAATGAGAAGATTATGTAAGACATGGTTGTATTCTGCTAACTGTTCATAGAAAGATACACATTTTTCAGTGCTGGAAACAAGTTATTTATATTTTGCCAACAATTTACACAGCACTTGGACATACTATTCATTCATATAAAGTCCCTGCCCCCAAGGAGCTTACAATCTAAGGTCCCTATCTCACATGCATACATACAGTACACATACTAGGGCCAATGTAGACAGGATTCAATTAACCTACCAGCATGTCTTTGGAGTGTGGGAGGAAACCAGAGTACATGGAGGAAACCCACACAAGCACAGGGAGAACATTCAAACTCCTTGCAGATAGTGTCCTGACTGGAATTCAAACCAGGGACCCTCAGTGTTGCAAGGCAGAAGTGCTAACCACTAAGCCACTATGTTCAAGCCCTTGCAAGTGTGCCCAAGCCCATGCATTCCTCACCTTGCAGCTACACAGGACATAGGGGAGGGAATGCCCCGCCACAACAGATTAGGCCAGGAGAGGTGAGTGTCAGTGACAGTTTTGCACAGGCATGGACGAACTCAGTCATAAACCACAGTAACCAATCAGAATTCATCTTTCACAGAAACTGAAATCTATTTGACTAAGGCTACTGCAATTTATCACTGCTATTTACCATGCCTCTTTGATTAAATCCCACTGACTGCACCAGGAATGTATTCATAAATGGGGTTGTCACATGGGGGGTAGGAACTGAATCTAGGAGCCTTGTGCTGTAAAGCAAGTGTGCTAAACTCTTACTAACTGTACCAATCACCTGTCAAAGCTTGATATTATTTTATTGCATGGTGTGTTGGGTTTAGGATATGATCTTTTTTCTGGACTAATGATTAAGTGTTCCATATGAGCTTTCTAGGTTTTTTCCCCTCTGTATAACACTCATCTCATGAAATCTACCAGCATAAATATGTGTCTGTATACATCCCAACATATTATTATGACATAATTATACAGGATTTATATAGCGCCATCAGTTTGCGCTTTACAATATAGGGAAGACATTATTATTACAATACAATTCAAGACAAGATGGTAAGGAGGGCCCTGCCCACGAGGGCTTACATTCTAAGAGGGAGGGGCAAGTGATACATGAGGAGGTAGCTGTGTGGGGATGAATTGTTTGAGAAAGAGTTCAGTGGTTAGTTTGAAGTGTGATAGGCTTCCCTAAAGAGATGAGTCTTTAGCGAACGCCGAAAGGCAGTCAGAGTGGGAGAAAGATGGACAGGTTGAGGTAAGGATTTCCAAAGAATGGGAGAGACTCTAGAGAAGTACTGGAGGCGAGCATGGGAGGAGTTGACGAGGGAGCTGGAAAGCAGGAGGTCTTGGGAGGAGCGGAGGGGACAGTTAGGGTGATACTTTGAGACAAGGTTGGAAATGTAACCTGGGGCAGAGTTGTGGATGGCTACAATATAATGACATGTAAAAATATGCACCATATAGACTACCAAAGGAACGGCACCTCTAGTGGTAGTTTACCATTTTTGACATCAGTAAATGCCATAATTGTACTTTTATCAAAGTTAACAGTGCCTAAAATAGTGGTTAATGGTAAAGTATATTGTGTTTTTATTATCACATATTCTGAGTTTTTAACAATAATATTTTTGCAGTTACCATAAAATCTTTTGCTTGGGGTCCAGTGAGGGACCCAGAAAGTTGCCTGATCAGAAAACCAATCGTGCAACATGCTATCCAAGGAAGGTTAGAAGCCTTACAGTGTTATTTCACATAAGGATAGCCAAAAGATCCCAGAGACTGGTAGCAAACTCAAAGGTAACAACCATGAAATCAGCCTGACTGAATAGGGGCGCTTGTTTGAATGAGAAGTACCCCTACAAGGGTAGGCGGGGAAGAAGGCATACCACAACCCCAGAATGGTGCAGGAAACACCAAAAGATGAAGAGAATGAGCAAGACCTATACCACTTAAACACCAGGAGGTGTCACTGGGGCCTGACAGAGGAACTCTGTAGGATCTGACTAACCTTGATCCAGAACATGGTTCCAAGAGTAATCTGACCCACCCAGCTCAGTCCCGACCAGTTCAGTGAAGAATCCACAGTCGTGGAGAGACGGGATGAACCCTTAGCTAAGAATATTCATCTGATTAAAGCAAAACTATAACCTTCTGTCCCTTACAGCCAAAGAAGGTGCTATCGTATCCTCTATTTGTAATGCAGCTGCCTTGGCGCTGCACATGCAGAGCTATGACCAGCCATTTAAGGGCTTGAAAGTTCAGTTGAGAGCTGAAATAAACACACTGGCAACCTTGACAGTTGATATGCCTTAAAAATAACGTGTAGAGACACATTAAGTTGAAGGACATAGGCCCCCTATAAGGACAGAACTGAGAAAGGGATCTGGACAAACTTCTTCAAGAGGCTTCAGATCAGCCATGGAAGGAGTACCTAACTTCAGGTGATCAGATATCAAGAAGACCTCTAGACCTATTTTTTTCCCAACAGGGAGTACCCACAGCAAGATCTCTGTGTGTCATGTCTGCTGACAATCTGGGAACCCAGGGCCCTCCAGCGATGATTTCTTCCTGCTATGAAAGAGATAAGATGCGCCCAGGTGCGCACATCTCACTCTCTGCAGTGGAGAATACCTGTTGATGAGAGACAGATGAGAATGCGTCTCTAAGGAAGACAGTGCGGCTGAGAGTACCACTCTCTGTGTTGTCCAGCGTAGGGACCAGAACACCCAACCTGTCACAGGGAGAACTCCCAAACCTTCCCAGACGTGAAGGTCATACAACACCTTAGTGATGTTAGGTCAAGGAACTAACTTACAGTGGGATCCCTGGGAAAAACAGGGACCAACTATTCTGGGGAACCATATTTAAGCTGCGCCCCTGCAAGTGGAGCACTCCCTGGGGGTTGGAGAAATAGACCACCCCATTTACCCTAAGAGACTGATGGATGACGCCAGCAGTGTAAACTTCTTCTCACTTGATCAGTAACAAGGCCCCCCAGGATGTGGGGAACCTAGGGAGACCTGGGAAAAGATCCTGCTATATGCAGGAGCACAAAGAACATGGTAAAGGGCAGATGAAGGATATGCTGGACATAGGAGGTTAGTCTGTGGGCTAAAACTGGTGACCTGAGCACCCAAATGCCAGGGAGGCAACTACCCAAGCACCTATCCGGATGTACAAACAGCCCCTCCCTTGTAGAAGAGGGGGTGCACCTTTATGCAGAACATTTGTCATAGAAGTTAGCTGACGTCTGGCTTTAAGCCCACAGTGTCAAAACAGGGCAGAAGGGACAACATCCCTCAAAGGCTAATTGGCTCCTTGAATGCAGCATCCGACTCCCAACTTTGCAGCCAAAATTCTCTGCACATCTGTATGTGCATAAGTCCCATGTGAGACACAAGCATAGATGCTTCCAGCAAACCATGACATATTAAGAACAATGCTCCAGACATTTGCTCCAAGCAAGGGTCAGTGGTGCCAGTGGTTGCTCCAGTGGTGGATGGATCCTCTTAGATAGAATCTACCCATTTTGACATGGCTTGACAGATTAAAATTACTGTCAACATAGGACTGAGGTCCACACCAGTCAATTCCAATTGGGATTTAAGAAGGGACTCTGTCACTGAAATCCCGAAAGGTGAGGACACCTGTTTAGTGTCATTCCTGTAAACATGTATCTCTGGGGTGCCAATGGTGGGAACAGACAAACGATTCATGAATTCTCTCTCTCAAAGTTACTGCACACTCTAAGATAGGACCAAGGACCCTTCAGGATGTTTATACTCAAATGGCTCATATGGCTCAAATACTGGATGAAGTGAAAATAAGTTTTTCACTTCATCCAGCTCTTATAAAACCATGGCCTGGAATAGCAGGCTCATCCTCCAACTGCAGGGTAATACACACTGCATCAATAAGCTTTGAAACAACAGCAAGGAACTGTAGCACCCAACAGGATGCTGTGGTGCCCCAAAACAGCCCTTTGCAGGAGATTGGCTAATTTAAACCAAGAACTGGTACAGAGCAGGTAAGGCAATGTTTAGTTTAAAATAACTTATCAGTTAAACAGTTGCTGAAATGAAAGTACTTTTAAAGGCTCACAAGAAATATGTGCATAGTGTATTGTGCAGTTCTAAACTGACGTCAAACCGACACTGCAGGCAAATCTTTCCAAAAACACCCTTTTTTGTCCAGTTCTCTTATGGCCATATGAACGCTTTGGCTCCATCCATTGGTTCCAGCCGTCAGTGCTCCCTATATGCTGACAGTGCCTGCGGGCCAACAAGCTGACTCTACGTAAAGAGGGCAACAATGCTGCTGGGATTTCACCAGCAATCTTGCAGCATTATCAGCCCTCTTTTGAAAATGATCCAGGATGCAAAAAGCTGGCAGGATCACAGGTTAAAAGAAGGACAAATTAAGGGCGGTACTACTACACAAGAAGCAAAGCCTGCCTATGACACAAGATGTAAAAAACATTTGCACTCTGACTGCCAAGGAAATATACTATGCATCATGGCAATCAAATGGTTAAAGTGTATTTAAAGCAAAAATGTTTTGTTTTTTTTATAAGTAGAGAAGAGTTAGAACCCCTCATCCATTTTAACTGCAGTCTTTGACCCCAGCGGGGAGATTCACCTCCTCTATTGGCCCTGGTGACCATTGTCTCTGGTAAAGAAACTAATGAGACAGGAATCAGGTGGTGAGGATATATTTTCATGTTGTTGGTGTATGGTGAGAACTGTCTAAAGCCAGGTACACACGGTTATATTTTCTTCATTCAACCCGTGGGCTGAACGAAGAAAAAATAATAGATTCCTTTATCAATACTTATGAGTGTGGTTGGAGGAAACCTCGGCTATTTCCATTGTATTCCGAAAGGCCAAGAATTTTCCCACCTGCTCCTACGGCTGATCGAGGCATGCTGAGCAGAAGGGTCCAAACAGGGGCACTGCCTAAATATTGTACTCCTGTAATCCACTGTGCAGCAGCACTCAGACTGGTTCGGTGAAGTCCAGCATGAGGAGCCAATTAAGCTCAGCGGCAGTGCTGAGAGGAGGAGTGAACAGAGTGAGCATTTTATTACAATTACATGCATCCACGGTTTACAAAGCTCGCCATGCCCTTTTCAAATTTCGGATGACTTGAGCTAAATTCAACCAGTGTGTGGCCCACCTTGGGGCCCCCTCCTATTAGGCAATCCTTGGTCAATCAGTGGCTGCAGCCATTTAGCTGCAGTCATTGTTCAGATATTCCGACAGTGGCATAACTGCTGCTGTCAGAATACAATAGACAGGTGGGGGAGGGGTTTCCTATCACCACTGTTAGCAAGGATGGGAATCAAGAAAAAAAATTGGTGTATGGTCAGCCTAATGCTTATAGGATGCTTCATTGTTGCTACTGTACATTCTGGAAGCAGGCCTTCAATGACCCTTCGACGTGCATAGTTCACATAATTACTCCCAAAAAATTGATATTTTAATTTCTTCGCTCCAGATGACATTATCCCAGTCTTCAACAGTCCAGCGTAGATGTTCTTTGGCCCTTCTCCTCTGAGTCACATTCAAATATGGCTTCCTCCTTGGTCATTTTGCTTCCATTGCAGCATGAAATGGCCACCTTCGAATTCTTTCTTCATTTCCTGGCTCACCGCTAGTTGGGAGAGGTTCTTTGGTGTCATCTCATGTTCTCCTTTTGTATTTCGATTTGTATTTGTATGTCGTTTGTTCTCTAATTATTTGGGGTAGTCACCTTCCTGGTTTGGACATTTCCACAAATCTCATAACTCAATATGATTTTCCATAAGCGAGGTATACACGGTTAGAATTTCAAAAGAACGAAATCGAATTTGGAACATTCGTTCAACTTTTTAATCAATAATAGGGCCAAATCCACGATCGATTTCAACCACAGTGGTGACAAAAAAATCAAAGGAACATGTTGGGAACTTCTTCCCGATCGAATTAATTTCTTACAGTTTTTTTTCAGAAACTCCATTCATTCCAGAATCGAATGTTAAATAAAACCCACTAAACCACTAAGACTCTTCATTCCTGCACCACATTAGAGCGCTCCACCCAACCCATACACCTCCCCTTCTCCTCACTATTCATGTGGTTTTTTTTTGTTTGTATTTTTTTTCCTTTCTCTCTTCTCCTCTTCTTCACTTCACCCTCTTTTCTACTTGACCTCCTGTTCTTATACCCTTCACATGTCTACCTGGATGCCCTCATGGTAGTTTTTTTTTTCCCATGCTCCATTACCACGAAGTCGACTGTTGCAGCTACTGAACCATCTCTGATACCTTCACAATACATTGCTTACTGCTGCTCTGTATATATATATATATACTCTTCTGTATATGCTTCATACTTTTGTATCAATGTTAAAAACTCAATAAAACTCTTTGAAAAGAAAAAAAAATGAAAATCAAACGAAATTTCGAACGACAATCGGCAATTCTCTGATAATCGAACGTTGCAACGGGATTTTTCATACGGACATTCATGCGAAAATCTAACCATGTATACCCTACTTTACTTGTGATTTTGTTGCACCACCACCAAGACAATTTGCAAATGTTAATAATGCTCTTTGCCATACTACCAAGGCTGTAAAGATTGCTTTTCATCCCATCATATTAATGTTATTGACTGGCAAGGAAACATCCCGGAACTTAACCACACTGGAAACTTCTGGGCCAGACTAAAGCAGGAAACACACTGAATGAATTTAGAAGAAACTAAATGTTTGTTCCACTTTCTATTAGTTGATGGGATCAAATTGATGATCAGTTTTGACCGCAGTGGCTGTTGGAAAATTTTTCTTCAACGAAATTCTAACAGTGGATGTGGTTTTCGTTTGGGAAGCTCCATTCATTCCGAAATTGGATGTTAAGTCAAAATGAAAATCAAACGATATTCACTGAGTCTCTGATGGCATTATGGAACATTCTGATGAGATTTTTCGCACAAACATTCATTCGACGTTCTACCAGTGTACGGTATACCCTACTTAAAGTATGGTTTTGGAAGAGTAAAGTATGGTTCCAAATGTTATATTTGTTAGGGTATAAACTTGGGCTGGCATCAAAAAATTATTACACCAGACAAACTGGAAGATCTAATACATTCTATGCCAGAAATGTGCAAAGCTGTTATTGCTAATCAACCAGATACTGACATAAAAGCGTGTATTTTGAATGCATACGATGTTAAATAATATAAATCTGTATTCAGCATTAAAGTGACATTAAAGTGACATTAAAGTGACATTTGTTCCCCCCAACACAATACTGCTTTAAGGACTTACCTTAAGTCAGTGGTTCTCAACCTGTGGGTTGGGACCCCCTCGGGGGTCGAATGATGATTTGCCAGGGGTCGCCTAGTGGCTCTCGGCCGCCGGGAGATAAACACTTTCTCCCGGAAAGGTCGGGACCTTTCTCTGCTCTGTTTTTTTTTTTGAAAATCGGGGGCCGCCGTAAGTCAGAAAAAAAACCCCCCACCATAGGAATGCATAGCTAGATTCCTATTGGCTATTTAACTTTGCAAAAGCCAATAGCAAACTAGCTATTGCACCCGCCCTCTGATGCTGCCAATCAGCAGAGGGGGACCTGAAGTTCTCCATCAGGTCCCCTTCTAGTGATTGACAGCAGCAGAGGGCGGGTGCAATATGTATGTATTCAAGCAAAAAAATATGTAAAACACACCTCTAGCTATGCATTCCATTTTCCCGGTCCGCAGCTGCAGAGATCGGGAAATTTCTCAGTGCCTGTGATTGGCACTGAGCGCTGTCAGCTTCCTGGCGGGCTCGGCACGTGGAGCTGCGAACACGCCCAAGCCCATCCCTATCAGTGACAGTACTGCGGAGTATGTACCTCATACGTTGTATAGCCACACACTTTAAATCCAATTCTTCTAGTTCCAGCTGCAGAGCCCAGTCCTGTCTTTGCCTATAGCAGTGGTTCTCAACCTGTGGGTCGCTGTGCAAGGTGAGAGTCCTCCTCAGCTCTCTCCTAGCGCAGCAGTGTCAGTTCTCCCGCCATGCCGCCAGATGTCGCTGCAGCAGCCGCGTCATCCCTAAATTTTACCTTTGGGGGTCACCACAACTTGGCAAATGTTACCAAGGGGTCCCGGCCCTAGAAAGGTTGAGAACCACTGCCTTAAGTGATGCTTCTTGGTCCGATCATCTTCTATCCTGTCGTTTTCAGGAGTCCCTCCAGCTCTGGTGCCGGTCTCTGATCCATCGCTGACTCTTGTCTCTTCCTGTCCCACGGTGTCTGTCCAACGTGCACGCTGCCGGGCTGCCTGCAGTGACTTACCCTGTGTCTCTCCTCTGCTCCCTGCCGATCATCTCCACTGTGCATGCGCCCACCCCATCATCCTGCATGGCCGCTTGAGAAGCTGGATTTTACAGCCGGGAACGAGCGTAGGAGACAGGTAAATTTTTACCTCTTTGGTAACTTTTTTTAGGTGGGGGCTACTGTCAATCTGCAGCAGGGCTGGACAGGGGTCTTGGCCGCAAAAGTGACCACAGGATCTACAGGCATGGCATGCGTCGGCGAGGCATCCTGTAAATCCCAGCTAGGGATGCACCAATACTGGTTTTTCGTTATTGAGTACGAGTACCGATATTTTTATTTTGGTACTTGCCGATAACCGAACTGATACCGGAGCTCCTATTAAGGAAGCCGGGCGGTGTGTCATGACTTGCCGCCCAGCTTCCTGATTAGCTGGGAAGCTGTCTCCATGCTCCCTCGTCTCCAGATGACGAGGAAGCATGGAGCCGGCTTTCAGGAATTTCCGGTATCGGGATAGGCATCGGGAGCATTTGGGCGAGCATGACTATCAGTATCGGTGCATTCCTACTGACCATACCAGCACAGATCTGCTTTCATGCTTGGCGGGGTCAGTTTAAAAGAGCAACCAAGGGGAACTGGCAGGATCATGAGGTAGTATGCACCAACAGAATAAATAAATATATATATTATATATATTAAATATATATATAAATATACTGTATACACACACATATATTGAATCCTAATTTTTGGGGTCATTTTTTAAGGCCTGCTATCATTGTATAATATCTTTCTTAAAGCTCATACATGGCACTCAGTGCCCTAATTTTAGCACCACTCTATTTTTGCTGTCTGACCTCGGGGGGAAGAAATAAAGTAGGCGGCAGTTCTATTCTGACACAATTGCTTGGTGCGGAGAGTTTGCTTTAGAAAAAGAATAAAACAAACCAGAGTCTGCTTATTTCATCGTTCTCTGATCTGCAATTTTATCATTCCAGCGGATTTATTAAACATAAACAAGTCGTAAAGCAGGGGCCAGCGATGTGCAATGCACAGTGGCAGCTGAGAACTAACCTACAGTGACTAACAGTGGCTGGTGTTATGTTTCCTGGCGGAGCAGTTGGCTGAAGGTGTAATGGCGCCCCCTTGTGGCGGAGAGTCAAAATGACAACACTTAAGTTTTGGGAAAGCCATGCAAAGAAAGGACATTTTATCTGTTTATTTTAAAGTGAACCTGTAAGAAAAGAAGAGTGGAAGCTGCAGTTGTTTACTTTTTTTGAGGCGCCGGCTCTCATCCAGATCTTGGCTTTGCTACATAGTGAGCAAATGACCTGGAACAAGCCTGCAGCCAGGGATGTCTGAAAAGCCTGAACTGCCATCCTTGTTCCGGAACAGTAACTCATTAGGTAAGGAAGCCAGGATTGGGATGACAGCTGTGGAGCCTGCACCTTTAAAAACCAAATCAGCAATATCAGCTCCCATACTTCTACCCCCCATGTTTAGACAGTTAAAGACAGACTCCGGGCAGAATAAAACCTAACCCTTGCATTGGGGCTACCCTTATGAACTGCAAGGGTTAAGTCCTCCTTTTCATCTTACATAGATATACTCACCCGAACTTCGGCCCTGCCTGGCTGCTAGACCGGTCCCCCACAGCCTCTCCACGCCCCCCTCCTCTCAGCTCCGGTGATGGAATGTACCTCGCTGTCCAATACACTGTATTAGACATGATGACTCACGGACCATTAGACCACCAGAGTGGAGGGGGAGGCTGCAGGGATTGGTCTAGCAGCCAGTTCGTGTGAGTACATCTTCATCCGTAGATTAAAACAAGCACTTAACCCTTGCAGTGCGGGGGTAGCCCCACTACAAGGGTTAAGGTTTATTCTGCCCGGAGTTCTTCTTTAAAGGATATGTGCACTTTAAAATAAAGTTCACTAATCCTTTATGTCTCGTTAAGTAGGCTTCACCACTCCGCTTCCTTCCTCCCTGTCCATAGAGGAATAGTTACCAGGTCCGGGCGGGTCCGGCCTCCGTTGTTTGTTGACATCCTGGAACAGGCGTCTTCTGCTCCAATCATTAATTTCACTGAACCCTGTGAATATGCACTTTTTTGAGTCACCAATCTCACAGAGCCTGCCTTCTGAACTACAACTCAACGTCTAACCAATGTAACATTATTATTGCTTGCTGGAAGAAATGCATCATGGGATATGTAGTCTTGAGAAATGGAGATTGCATCACATCAAGCAGCAGGGAAAGAGATAAAAAGCACACTGGGAGTCCAGGAAGTAGTTGAATGTGATGGGCAAACAGAAAGTAGCACCTGAGGTCATCTGAGGTGCAAAATGGGGGATCAGGGAAAATGTTGCAACAATGCTGACAAATAAATGATAATATACATAATAAATAAATAAACATTTATATATTCAGTATTTATTTAATATTGTGGGACAACACAACGTGGACATTACTTATCCTGAGTGCAAAATATGATGTGTATTAGGTGTAACAGCGACATCTGGTGGTCATTACCTGGAAATGCTGCAAGTAAAAGGACTTGTATGTAAAGTCCAAGCATATGCTCTTCTGTTACAACATTAGCAAAGTGTCAGAAGAAATGCTGGAAAACAATTATGGTTGCAAGAGGGAAGTGTGGGTTCAATTATTTCCCTGAGTATTTAACAGTGGAGGGAATGATTTAAGAAAGATCTGTGCTGCGTGCACGACCGTATCGGGCTGCTCCCGGGAAGGACAGGTGCTGCGTGTGATTATATGCAGCAGCCTGTCCTTATCTATGGGAGTACGCGGCCGTACGCGGCCCTATGCCCACCCTACTTGCATGTCCATACGTGTGCGGGTGTCCCTGCTCGGGCGCAGGCAGGATCCATCCTGTCAGCGTATGAGTACGGACACCCGCACGGACGTGCAGTTCGGGTGAGCGTAGGGCGATGCACAGCCGCGTACTCCCATAGACAAGGACAGGCTGCTGCGTATAATCACACGCAGCACCTGTCCTTCCCCGGAGCGGCCCGATACAAATGAGGGGTAAAGGTGCATGGGCAAATAGAAGAGAGGAAATCGGGCAGCCCTGAAGTGTGTCTTCTCCTATGATCGGGTATTTAGGACAGCGGAAGCCTGGGTATTATATAAAGGCTTTAGGGTCGGTTAAGAGCGCCCACGCCCATTTAATGAAAGGTGGGCCAAAGTACCATTTCTCTAGGGTGTCTATGTCAGGGGTGCCCATTAGGTAGATCGTGATCTACCAGTAGCTCTCAAAGCTGATGCTGGTAGATCAGGAAGGGTGTGAATGGCGGCCCCTTTATTCCATTTTGGTATATTTATTTCGCTGTGCACACATGATTACCTATTAGCCTGAGTCTGCTGAGCCAAGCTCCCCGACACCTTTCTGGTGGATACTGGTGGTTGAAGTGCTATGTATTACATCAAAGAATATTAGTTTACACAGCCTGTTGCAAAATACAGCAAGGTGAGCCAGGAGAGAGAGCGGGGAGAGACAGACAGGAGAGAGAGAGCGAGGAGAGACAGTCAGGGGAGAGAGCAAGGAGAGACAGCCAGGAGAGTGAAGAGAGACAGCCAGGAGAGAAAACGAGGAATGACAGCCAGGAGAGAGAGGAGAGACAGCCAGGAGGATCAGCAAGGAGAGACAGCCAGGAGAGAGAGAGGGAGGTTTTTTATTTGTTGGTAGATCGGCTGTTATCGTACGGACATGCCACAAACTCGCCGAACATCGTACGATGCTCGGCGGGTTTTCGAACATGTCCGTAAGTTTAAAGTCGTGCGACCTTACAGTAGTAGAGGTCGCACAGCTTCCACACACCTTACGATAATCGTACGATCGCGGGATTTCCTGCGATTATCGTACGATTATCGTAAGGTGTGTGGGGACCTTTAGACATGAGAAGATTGGAAAGATTTCCCCTATAACCTTGTTCTGGTGACAACTAAAAATTGGGGGCTTCACTCTCACCTCTATTACCTGAGACACTGGTGATTAGGTCAATTAGAGAGTGAACACAGACTGTAAAGTATTGTAAATTAAGAAGACGATGGGGTGCGTTTTGTCGCAAGCAGAAAAACGCCGGCCGCTGGAAAAAGTACATGAGCTACTTTTTGGCACATGATAGCACTTTTTGGTCCCATAGTCCTTAATGGAAAACTTTGTGTGACAATACACGCGGCAAAACACTCAGGTGTGAACATAGGGGGACAGAGAAATGAATGGGATTACTAGCCTTGAACATTTTGTTGTGCTTGAGCTACGAAAATGCCTAGGTGTGAACGGAGCCTAAAATGCAGCATGTTCCATTTGCGCGGCTCAGTGTACGTTCTTGGCACACCTCGGCGCCAGAGTCAATGAATCCCGTTATGGGTGGAGAGGGTAAACGTCATTTTGGCCCATTCATTCAAGATGGCTGAAGATCCTGAACCCGGAAAAACACTGGGCGAAGATGTCAGTGTTGGCGAGGGGAGGTGAGTTTACTTCCACTTTAAACATGGCTGCAATGCACACAATGGCCGCCTCACCTACACAGGTGTGCTGTAACTACACCGTGATAACACTGTAGGTTATACCTTCAGGTTAAACATCCTGAAGGGCTTAATTTTATAGAAGTCAATATTGCACCACTGAGGCAACTTTGCTTTAACCCCTTCGTGGCGGGAGACGTACAGTGTGCGTCCCAGCACTTTGTGCCTATATGACTGGCCACGTACACTGACTCCCACACACAAAATGGCTACCTCACAATATGCTACATAAAAGGTCCTATATGTTCTCTTCATTGCCCCATTAATAAAATGTGTATTCTAGTACACCAGTGCCTCTGAGATAATACTGCCCACACATGACTGTATCTCTGGAAACACAGGTCACAATACATTGTACTGAGAGAAACATAAAAGACACACACCTGTACGAGGGAGGACGATTATAACACCTTATGCCACCGTGGTGACATTGCTGCTTACCTCACTGGAATGCAGGGGTGGGTAAACTCTGGCCCTCCACCTGTTGTGGATCTACAAATCCCATGAGGCATTGCAAAAGTCTCACAGCCACAGGCATGATTCCAAGAGACAGATGCATGATGGGATTTGTAGGTTCACCACTGCTGGAGGGTTGGAGCTTGCCCACCCCTGCTGGAACTTATTATACTGTGTATGGAGCACCTATATCAACACTGGAGGTGCACTTCCACATATTCACCAGCAGGGCGGGGGGAGCAACTCTGCAGTGCTCAGCACTACACAGCCTTACCAATCACAAATGTAAATAAAAGCTTATCAATTCTGAATTCTTTGTGTGTATGTGTCTATATACAGTATAATGTTATATATACACTATATTGCCAAAGGTATGGAGACACCCCTCCAAATCATTGGATTCAGGTGTTCTGTGAAATTTCCCTGCTACTAAAAATTCCACAGTCACCTGTTAGTGGTATTATAACAAAGTGGAAGCAACTGGGAACAACAGCAACTCAGCCACGAAGTGGTAGGCCACGTAAAATGACAGAGCGGGGTCAGCTCATGCTGAAGCGCACTATGCGCAGAAGTCGCCAACTGTCTGCAGAGTCAATAGCTACAGACCTCCAAACTTCCTGCGACCTTCAGATTGGCACAACAACAGTGCGTAGAGAGCTTCATGGAATGGGTTTCCATGGTTGAGCAGCTGCATCCAAGCCTTACATCACCAAGTGCAATGCAAAGCGTCGGATGCAGTGGTGTAAAGCACGTCGCCACTGGACTCTAGAGAAGTGGAGGCGTGTTCTCTGGAGTGACGAATCACGCTTCTCTGCCTGGCAATGCGATGGACGATGGACGTGTCTGGGTTTGGCGGTTGCCAGGAGAACGTCACTTGCCTGACTGCATTGTGCCAAGTGTAAAGTTTGGTGGAGGGGGGATTATGGTGTGGGGCTGTTTTTTAGGGGTTGGGCTTGGCCCCTTAGTTTCAGTGAAGGGAACTCTTAAGGCATCAGCGTACCAAGACATTTTGGACAATTTCATGCTCCCAACTTTGAGGGAAGATAGCACCTTCCTGTCCCAACATGACTGCGCTCCAGTGCACAAAGCAAGGTCCATAAAGACATGGATGAGCGAGTTTGGGGTGAAGGAACTTGACTGGCCTGCACAGAGTCCTGACCTCAACCCGATAGAACCCCTTTGGGATGAATTAGAGCGGAGACTGCGAGCCCGGCCTTCTCGTCCAACATCAGCACCTGACCTCACAAATGCACTTCTAGAAGAATGGTCAAACATTCCCATAGACACACTCCTAAACACTCCTTGTGGAAGCCTTTCCAGAAGATATTGAACCCTACGGACTAAGACTGGGATGCCATTAAAGTTAATGTGCGTGTACAGGCCAGCGTCCAAATACTTTTGGCAATATAGTGTGTGTGTGTGTGTGTGTGTGTATATATATAGCATGCGCTGAGTGGCCAGCGCATGCTGATGGCACAGGTGTGCACAGCCTTTAAATTAAAGTTGTTGGGAAGGGTTCAAGACTCCACCTGGGAGACAGGAAAGCTCCACCCAGGAATCAGAGTGGAGTCCAGTCTAGCAGGGTGCTGCGGATTGGGAAGAATCCCCCCAGTGTGCAGGTTAGCACATGACTGAGGCTGTCTGGAAGAACAGACAGTGGGCTGAGGCCGGAGCAGCGGTGCTGCAAATGCAAAGCCAGCAGGCTGGATGGGCATGTGCTGCCATGAGATGCTAAAGAACCCCTGCGAGGGTAATTGTTCTGTTTTGTGAACTTTCATTTAATAAAAGTGGGCAAGGAAGCCCTTGAATGAAGATTGCAGCGAGTGGATGCGTCCTTTATGCGCTACTATTGGAAGCTAAATCCCACAATATATATATATAATTCTACTGCCTTACAACCAGGGAAAAAGTACTCCACAGATAAGACTTTCCAAACTTTTCATCTCACTGGTTGGGCAGTTCGCTCATTGCATTTCAGAGCTTGGGGTAAATGTTCCTGCTATTGTCCAAGATTGTTCCATCTTGCAATGCCTCATGAGATTTGTAGTTCCACAACAGTCTGAGTTTGCCCATCCCTGCTTCTAGACTTTTATGCTCTGGTGCTGTGGTTGAAACTGGTGGGCATGAACTCTCTGCCAGCTGACAACTCCCTGGAACTATGGATCACGGCCGGTGATCTCACTCGGATTTGTGATTCAACATCGCTAACGGTGAGCAGAGACACAGGGAACAGCCGGAGCTTTGTGGTCACATGACAGCATAGAATTTTGTTTTCAAAATGTATTTAGATGATTTAATAGAAAATGTCTGCAGGGAGTATAAAAGCAAAGAGGAATCAACATTTAAAATGTATGTTATCCTGTAGTCTTTCCTTCCACTTTATTTTACACAATGATTGCAAACTGGATACTGGTTTTCTGCTGAAAAATAATGGATGTGTGCTATAGATGCATTCTATGTGCATCATGTTCACCCTCTTACACACTAGAAGTGTGCATGATGATACCTGCCATAAACTAATTACCTTACACCAGACAGTTCCAACATTATTAAAATAGTCCCCGCCCCCCGGGGGGACTTCCACGCGTATCAAAACTTCTATGTGCACAGTGTGAGAGTCTTTAGAAAGCAGCCCCAGGCCCAGAGTAGAAACGCCTGTCCCCTGCCAGCATGCTGCAGAGTACGGTAAATGCTGTCTGAGTAGAAGCAGTGGTCTTTCTGCAGAGGTCTGGCACATCCTCTGTTGAGTCAAAAACTCTCCAATCAGCACAGAGCATGAGCTTCTGCAGAGAGATCCACCTCCTTCTCTGCAGCAAACTCTGCAGGGGACAGGCTCTGGCTGTGGCTGCTTTCTGCAGAAAATTAGTTATAAGACTTTACACAGCTACAGCCGAATTAGAGCTGTCATTAATATGACACGTTATAGTATTACCCTTCGCTCCTTCCCTGGCAGCTTCAGAAGGTTATATAGTGAGGGGAGGGGCAGAGGAGCTGGGGCAGCACAGACAGTAAATAGACACTCCCATGAGGAAAGAGCTATTAAGTGCAAGAAGGGAGGAAAAGCTGCGGCTGTACTAGGGAGCAAGTTCAGTGGCACAGTACAAGTGAGAAAACATTTTATGGAAAGCAAAATAGCTGCAAGATGATGATGGGGATCTATTTAACCATACAGTACATTTTTGTACTGTGTTTTCACTGCATACTCCCCAATAAGGTGGCAATGGAGACTGCTACAGCACAGTAGCTCCTTCTGTATTGCAAAGTACACCAGGAAGGGGCTATAGAGGAATGATTTCAGTCTTGGAAAAAAACACACCTAGGTGCCTGCCAGGATTGGCATTTCTCTGCACATTTAGGCATCTCAATTGACGTATACATTTGGCTGACCACCAGGCAACAAACAGCTTATGTTATTTTGAGCCGGACACAGAAAGGGAAGAGTGAATCTTGGTGTAGGGTATTGCACTTCTCCAAACATCCCCAAAAGAACGGATCCTCTCTATCACTTTCATACACGGGGTGTAGTAATCCCTAATGTGAACAAAGGAGCAGCCATTCCTGTTGTAGCACCCCCCTGATCCCCAAAGGCAGGGAGGGCTGACATTTCACTCTCAGGGGTGGATCCTTAGCCGGGTTGTGGGATATGAACAGTAAATTGGGTGACAGTCAATTTAAGGACTTTTTAGATGCTTTATTAACGAACAGCCAAACTGGGAGAGAGTGTATAAGGGTTCAGACATCTATAGCAAAAATAGACTCTAGACTCACCAATCCCTTCCAGCTTCCACAGCACAGGAATTCTGTGTAGTAGAGCAGTAACAGCTAAATAGGGATATGCATGAGATCCTCCCTGGGAGAGACACCATTCTTGTTCCTGAGGTCCATGCTATCCTGTTCTTCCTGGTACTGCCAGCTGTCACACAGTCCCTCCTTCCCAGATAGTTTCAGACCCCACCTGGGCCCACATGTGGCCTCCTGCAGGCTCGAGGCCTAGTCAGCATCTCCAACCTTGTGCCTTACCTTGCCAAGCCCGGGGAAGACTGAACCAGAGCACATGGCAATCCCTGAGTGTTTATGCACTTCCGCAGCATGCACCAATGGCCAGTATGACTACAAATCAGCCAGACTGATTACAGGACTAGCATCACTAAATTAATGTAGCCACTCCACTTAGGATGGAAGGGGCCAGTGGCGTCACAAGGAGGGTGCAGCCCACACTCGGGTGACACCATTGGAGGGGTGACACCAAAATTACTTGACAGTCATTTTGGTGTCACCCCCTCTAAAAAAGTCAGGCACTCGGTCATAGACCGAGAGCCGACATTGTCCCCTCCTCTCTCTGCTGGCGTACATCACCAAGATGGCGGCCAGCAGGCGTCAATTAGATAGCCGCACATGCGCGATGACGTCATGGCAGGGTGTCACCCAATCCCCGCTCCTGGGTGATGCCCCTGGAAGGGGCTACATTGTATTTATAGCACTTATCTCATTTGTTCCAGCCCAGGAGTACACAGGATTTCACGTGTTTCCACAAGCTTTATTAATGTTGGCTTCCTCAGACTTCTGTGCCCAGGGTGAACAGTTGTATATTCTGCACTGGCAGCAGAGATCCTTTTCCACAGTACATGGTGCCCAAAGGTACCCTTATTTTACTGTACTTGAATATAGTGAATGAAAGGAAACTTATCTGTATCATTTGGCAGTGTTCACTGCAGGCATGGCAGAAGTGGGTGACCGCTATAAAGGCATCATGTAGTTCAAGGTTGTGCTCGATGAGGAATATAATGCATCTCTGACATTAAAACTTACACCAGGCAACATTCAAATAATTGGCCAAAGTTTGCTATGCCACTGGAGTGATAATGACTGCTTTAAAGCATCATTGCCAATTCAACACTGTGCTGGAATATATGCAGGGCCAGAAATGGGTTGTTTTATTAAGCTAAGCATTTCCTGTAAAGAAAAAATAGTTAATACTGCCTGTACTGACATTCTTCACTCTCTACCGCTGCCAAAGAATCTTCTGCATCTGACACACTTCCAGGTCTGTTGGATGCCTGGTCCCCCGCTGAGCACTGTGATAGCCTTTACCAGCCCCTACCTCACTACTGTGTCCTGTAATGAGGTTGAGGGTCAACTGGTGGGACCACAGAGCAGAGTGGGCCATATATCTGGCCTGGAAATGTGTTGGAGGCAGAAGATTCTTTGGCCAGTGGTGGTTCTGTAACAAAGTGAAGATTGGTGACACAGGCGGTAGGGCCACTAAGTATTACCTGTGTTCTTTGACAGTAAGTAATAGAATGACATTAGGAAGGTGAAAAGCAATGTGCTGTAGCCTGCTGCAAGCAATAAGAATTAACATTTCATGTTAGGGATCCCAGCACAGTCATATCTGATAGTTTGCAACAAGTTATAGTGCTTTTCACATCATCACATCACTGTGCGGTTAATTTTGCACCGAGCAGTTGACTGGAACTCATACCAAATCACCAACTTTCTCTGATATAGCATTTCTGGCAAACACTTGGTACCAGACTGCTAGGTTTGGCCCTTGTGAAGGACAATCCCATCCCCAGGCTGGCCAATTCTAAAAGTGATGGTGAACCTAAGTATAATATAGAGCATTCCAATGCAACAGGGAAACATGTCTCTTTTAGATTGTAAGCCTTCAGGGGCAGTGCCCTCCTTAACATCTTGTCTTTAATTGTATTGTGATTGTAATGTCCTTCTTATATTGCAAAGCACTGCGCAAACTGTTGGCGCTATATAAATCCTGTATAATAATAATAATATTTATCAAATGATGTATATGTTAACGTCACATACATTCTCACATCACACAATAAAGCGTACACATTTCTTTTTTCAAAATAAATAATTATATTGATAAAGTTATAGCTTTTTCTTGCATTATTATGACATGCTGAGGACCTTTCTGTGTCAGCACAGGCAGACTCAGAGAGACACGGGGACAAACAGCAAGCTAGGTAGAGGAGGGCGAGTGTGTGAAGAGAAAGGAATGATAGAGACATAACGTGTCTCAGGGAAAGACAAAATCCCAGAAGAGACAGGATGAATGCTAAAAGGTAGACATTGGTCAGAGCCAAAGAGAAGGAACTGAGAGGTAGAAACCCAGAGAGACAAAGGGAAAGATAAAAGAGGAAAATGGATCAAATAGGGCCAGACAGAGAAAGAGACACTAGAAGACCTCAAACAAAAAACTAGAAATAAACCAACAAAAGGGACAGTATAAAGAAAAATCCTGTTCAAAACTGTTAATGATATTTTGGATGGAGGACCCATGTGAACTGCACTGTACAGCAGTAAACAATTAGGCAGCTTTGCCACAAATATTTTTGCCATGGAGCTCTACTACTAACCTCCTCCCTTCACTATTCCTGCCAATGTGCCAATATCTGTTGAAACCATAGGGTTGGACAAATGAAAGGCACAGGCAGAGTAAGCAGTGAGGAAAGGAAATCCATAGAGGGATTTTACAGACGTGAATCATCACAGAAGAGCCCAAGAGTCCTACGTACTATCCGCTCTAACCCAGACATACAAGGTGTACGCATAGGACCCGTCCAGCACAAGGTGTCGGCTTTTGTGGACGACCTCCTGTTCTTTCTCACCTCGCCTGACATCTCTCTCCCGGTGCTCTTGGTGGAAATTGACCGCTATGGTGCCCTCTCAAACTTTCTCGTTAATTCCCACAAATCCATGGCCATGCATCTCTCCCTCGCAGGCCCCCGCCTCCGAAGGGTACTCGACAATTTTCCCTTCAAGTGGTCCCCCTCATCGCTGAAGTATCTAGGCATTCTGCTTCCCAAAAACCTCTCTCAAGCCTACTCCCTCAACTTCCCCCCCCCTGCTATCAGCCATCGGCTCTGACCTTAAGCTATGGTCCACTGGGACCTTCTCATGGATGGGACGCTGCAATATTTTGAAGCAGTCCATCCTCCCACGACTCTTGTACCCCCTTCAAGCTTTACCCATTAAGATACCCTCCGCCTTCTTTAGATCCCTCAGGTCTTTATTCGCCAGCTTCGTCTGGGCGGGCAAACCTTTCAGACTTAAATACAACCTTCTACGCCTACCTAAGGACTCTGGAGGGATGGGCCTACCGGATGTACATCTTTACTACATAGCTGTCCACCTGACACGAGTACTGGATTGGTGCCGACATTTACCTTCAAAGCTTTGGACCGGCCTGGAGCAATCCTTCTCTCCGGTACCATTGTCAGGCCTACCCTGGTGCTCGCCCCCCTTCCCCCCGACCATCCGCTCCCACCCCACTATCATGCTTACGCTGACGGTGGCCCGGTCCGCCTTCTCTCAATACTCCCTGTCGCCAGCACTATCCCCTTTGATTCCAGTCCTAGGAAATCTGGCCTTCCCTCCGGGGATAAAGGACAAATATCTCCTCCGACTCGGAGCTGCTAACGGACCCAGGGCCCTACATTTTCTACGCGGCACCTCTTGGCCCGTATCATTCACCTCGACCTCCGACCCCAACTCTCCACCCCTTGACCCGTGGCGCAACATGCAACTTCTGCACTTCTTAAAATCTCTCCCCGCCCCTGCCCGCCTCTCCAGACCACTGTCCCAGTATGAGCTGGAATGTACTCGAGAGGGCCCAGCACGACACGTCCTGTCCTTCTGCTACAAATTGCTACTCTCCAGCTGCACCCCCGACAGTCTGTGGTTCCTCACAAGGTGGAAGGAGGATCTGGGGATCCAGTTCACTCCAGGTGAGCGCACAAAATTACTTGTGCTGTCCTACCAATCGTCCATCAGCAATAGGTACCAGGAGACGGGATACAAATTGGTAACCAGGTGATACAGGACACCTCATTCGCTCCATTCCATTTACCCCCAGACCCCAGATGTCTGTTGGCGCTGTGGAGACACCCCAGCAGACATTCTCCACATTTTCTGGTCATGCCCATCACTCAAAGCTTTCTGGGACCAAGTGTGTATCACTACTCAAAAGTTCACTGATCTCCCAGTGCCTCGAGACCCGGCCTTCTTCCTCCTGCACCATAACGACGTCCCGACCAAGACTTACAAACGATCCGTCGTGCGCCATCTGGTTAACGCTGCCTGAGCCTGTATCCCAGCGCGATGGAAAGCCAAAGACCCACCCACCATATTGCAATGCCTCGACAGGATCCACGACCTATATCTCATGGAAGACCTTACCAGCTCATTACACAATACCTCCGACAAATTCGGCAGGACCTGGTTCTACTCGACTGAGTTCCTCCACTCCCCGGCATATGAAGCTTTACGCCAATGACCTGAGACATAACCCGTCTGCCCGAACCCTCTTCTGCCCCCCCCCACCCTCCCGTCTTCCCTCCCATGTGCAACCCCTCCCATTGTACCCCCTCTAGACTTTCTTCGTACTTTCTTCTTCCCCCCATCCTATTTGCCTCCCCTCCATACCCGTAGCTAAACCCCGCTGCGGACCCCTGCTTTAGTGTCGTGACCCAACCCCCACAGGGGGTCTCAGGCCTCACGTTCCTAGGCAGGTAACTGCTTTGGACCTCCGCCTACTGCGGCGACTGACTGCAGTTGCCTCGCATACTCACACCCGATGGCAATTCTTGGGATGGGCTCTCGACGCAGGCATTAACCCTTGCTACATAGTTGTTGCTACCCACTGCTATCTCCCCCAACTGTCCATACTTGATGTATAGATTGACTTGTTGTCAACGTGTATGTGATGCATATTTGGACATCCCTGTTTTTGTGGATAAAAAATACCTCTTTAAATAAAGAATTTACAAAAAAAAAAGAAGAGCCCAAGAGGTAAGCATAACTTTTCACTCGCAGTGACTCAGTCACTATCCATCCAAAATTAAATGTGTACCGGGGGAAAAAAAATATACCAGTGGGCCCATGCCCTTTGTAACACAGGTAACTGAGGGAACTTTTGGGTCAGACCTTAAAATGTCTTTGCTATCACAAATAACATATTAGTTTGAACATTTGTTGAATTCATAGGGTTTGCTGAAGAGCTTTATTAGGTATATATAAAGTCAGGGCTTGATATCTGTAACAACCTAAGGTCAGATGGTGCTGTCCAACGGTGAAAAAGGCAACCCACAATCTCATTGAACTTCACAAGGGGTTTATGATTTTTGTACCACTTGTTGTCTAGCAGAATGAGCCTGGACTCATCTATCTTCCTGCAATTAGCCGTGCCAGGATTATATAAGCTGTGGGTCAGGAGCCATGTTTTTAAAGGACTGGGCTGAGATAGATAGGCTGACCTCCTTCTGACAATGCCTGTTGTCTGGCAGTCATGCACCGACTCTTATGACTTTCTGAGTCATAGACTGAGATCATGCATGTAAACAAAGAAATCAGAACACTTATTTGCATGCTTACTACAGGTCAGAACTTGCGACGTGTTGAAAATCTCTTATTTTTTAAAACACTAATCCAATAGGTCGTAGAGAAAACAACAAGAGTCCCAACTTTAAAATAGTTGATTGCCTAGAGCAGGGGTGCCCATTAGGTAGATCGTGATCTACCAGTAGATCTCAAAGGTGATGCTGGTAGATCACTAAGGGTGTGAATGGTGGCCCCTTCCATTTTGGTATATTTATTTAGCTGTGCACACATGATTACCTATTAGCCTGAGTCTTCTGAGCCAAGCTCCCTGACACCTTTCTGGTGGATACTGGTGGTTGAAGTCCTATGTATTACATCAAAGAATATTAGTTTACACAGCCTGTTGCAAAATACAGCAAGGTGAGCCAGGAGAGAGAGCAAGGAGAGACAGCCAGGAGAGAAAACGAGGAGAGGCAGCCAGGAGGATGAGCCAGGAGAGAAAACGAGGAGAGAAAACGAGGAGAGACAGCCAGGAAAGCAAGGAGAGACAGCCAGGAGCATGAGCAAGGAGACAGCCAGGAGAGAGAGCCAGGAGAGCAAGGAGAGACAGCCAGGAGGATGAACAAGGAGAGACAGCCAGGAGAGAGAGCGAGGGAGGTTTTTTTCGATGGTAGATCTCATGTAGCTCGTCATTTGAAAAGTAGATCTTTACACAAAAAATTGTGCGCACCCCTGGCCTAGAGCTTGAAAAATGTTTTGTCTGTGAAAAGGGGGTGACTAGACAGCATCACAAAATAGAAAAAGCAAACATTAGGGTTTTTTTGCCTTTGCATTTCCTAAATACTGTACAGGCATTTAAGAGCTTTGCACATGCTTGGCCTGGAGAACTGGCTACTCTGGCATTTCCCAGAAGAGCTGACCTCCTAGTGTATTTTTTATGTGATGCAAACTTTTGTGGGCTGTTACATATCCATCAAACTTTTTTTTAATGAAATAAAAAATCCAATGTAGCTTTTGTTCTTTCGGTACATGGGCAGCAATAATGAACAGGCATTACATATATATTATTGTTCAACCAGACTGGGAAAATCTGGAGAAGTGTCTATGCAATAGCAGTATTTTTTATGCCCGATATGGCCTTAACCTTGCTAATCAGTACATCAAAACGTGCACTAGTATTGGTAGGCCCACATTTTAAGCCCTTTTTGTCCCCTGTGGTTTTTTTTTTTTTAATCAGTCATGCGTACTGAAAATCCGGAGTGTGATAGGGATGGGCAGAAAAATACACCTTTTTAAGGGATGCTGGTGAAATAAAAGACAACATCTAAAGAAAGAAAAGACAAGGCAGGATGATAGGGAGAGGCTTCAAGATAGATCTGACAAGTTCTAAAGACCATATGTCTCTCAGAAATCGACACACAGGGTTCATGAACAGAAAGTAATACTAGAGGGCATTAGGGCAGGAATACATGAATGAAGCAGAGAATGCATTGGGAGATGAAGTAGGGTGACAAGATATAAAGTCAGATACAGTAAAGGGTATAGCCAGCATTACATAGAAAACAGCCACACACAGAAACCTCCAGTACAAAGGGCATTATTATCTCCTCTCAAAGTCCGGGGTGCCCACATCTGTTGTAGGGGCTTGTCACAACTTTGTAAAATGTTTACATTTTTATTTGGTAAGCATATAAACAGGAAATATTCATCAGTTTTCAACCCGCCAACCTGTAGCAGAGTGGGGCCTGGTCCTCGTAGTGTGCTTATTATAGTCTGCCCAGTAATGCACACATATAGTCTTGCTAAATCAGGTAGCTAATGTCCCAACTGGTCGACAGACCACATCACTTTGTACCTCTGAAGATAATCACCGTGAGATGTCCGTAGCAAAGTCTGAACGGAGAATGGATAAAGATGCTTTAAGGGCCAGTCATGAAGGCTTGCCATAAATGCTTTTATATTTGTCCTTAGCGCTGTACCAGCCTTATCTGGGCTCAGATTTGCTGATCATGACAATTTGCAGTCCAGTCTGAGACCAATCAGAAGAGTCCTATTTCTCAAAGGACATTTCAGAATTTATTTAGAAGCCTAAAAAAAAAAAGTGGCCTTTTCAAAACTCATTGTTGAACATTCGCTGAATGAAATGATTGAACTGGACCTGGAAGACATGCACCTTGGCTGATGAAGTTATGGATACATAGCTACAAAATGGCAGACATTCCTATTGTATTCTTACAGTGGACAACATATTTGGCTGGATAATGAAGTGTTTAATAATCACTCAACAATTTCTAAGAAGTCCAGTTTCACAGGCCAGGCAGAGTTTTTTAAAATCTTAGTTTAACCTACTAGATTGATAACAAAGCACCTTCTTTATTAATGTGATTTCCCAGGATAAAAGTTACTCTTGCACCATGGACAAAAGCTTACGGTGATCCACCTCATTGGCTAATGTGACTCACCTAGCTGGGCATTATTAGGAGGTATAGAATGGCTGACTGTTGTGCTGTCTAACTCTACAAATAATCGGGCCCCCTTCCCGACTGGGCAGTGACATGCAGTAGCCTCTACCCCTAAAACTGTAAAAGTAAAGTCAGGGGCTGGCAAATGGCTTTATCCTGATTGGCTTGGGAATCCCAGGTTGTGAAAATTGACCGACAATCAGCACACCAGTCTGTTAATACTGATGAACTGTATCGAAGGGCAGTGGAAGCTGAAAATATATTAGTTCAATAATACCATTTATACACACAGATCCTTCAGGGTATCAAGCACTCCATCTTTTAAATTAATATTTTATAATCTGACCCTTCTTTTACAAATGAGACTGACAAAATGGATCTATGAGACAAGTAGTCTGCTCTCCCAGTGCAGGTTGACACAGAGGAAAGGGAGCTATTCGAAATGGAGCCTGTCCCATCCACTGAAAAGTGACAAAGATGGAGGCGAGCTATGAGTAATGGAGCTTGCCCCATCAACTGCAAGGTGACAAAGCTATGGAGGGGTGCTATGGGGCATGGGGACTGTCCCTCTCACTGCAGGGTGACACAGGCAGAAGGGAACTATAAGATATGGAGCCTGTCCCTTCCATTGCAAGGTAAAACAAATGGACGGCAGCTCCAAGGCATGACGTGTGATGCTCCCACTGCAGAGTGACACATAAGGGAGCAATGAGAGATGGAGTCTGACCCTCGTACTGCAGGATGACTTTGATGGAATGTAGCTATGAGACATTGAGTCTGTGCCTTCCACTGCAGTGGCCACAAACAGAAGGCTATGATGAAATATGAAGTCTGGCCCCCCCACTCTAAGATGACACATATAGAAGACTCTGATGGGATATGGGGTCTGTTCATCTTATTACACGGTTAAACAGTCAGCCTTATTCATTTAAAAAAAATTTATTCTTAAGTTCAGCAACCAACAAAGAATCAAAATTCCTTCTGCTGAAGCAAGAAGGGTAAAAGATGGATTCTGACTAGTTATCATGGGAAACTCCACTTTAAAATAACACTTCATTGAATAAGACCAAATGTGTTGCAGTGAAGATGCAGTGAGCATTTATGATGGGCAGGAGTACACATTAGTAACCTTTAAGGTTTTAGCTAAATGAGGTCAGATCAGTACAAGATGAATTCTGTTTTGGTTCTTTGCGTTATGGAATAAACTTTATGGGGCAAACCGAGTACATTAAACCACTGCAACCATATTTGAGGTCAGTGGAGTCATGCCACTAGAAAGTGCTTTGCTCTTTACCATACTGAATAAGCCAGACAAGGTCTGCACTTCCTACTGCAAGGTGACAGACAAAAGGGAGTCATTAGACGTACAGCATGCCTCATCTAACAAAGGGTAACACAGACAGAAGGGAGTAATGAGACAATGAGCCTGCACTCTAGGGTGAGTTACTGAATAATACTTTTTCCAATGCAGCCTGCATAACTTCATTCAGTCTACATTCCAGGTACAAATCTGCTGAAGGGTGAAATTTGGGCTAGTTATTTAATGAGAAAAATATAATGAATAATCTACCCACATGCGATATTTATTTCTGTGCTTCTTTTCACATAGAGAAATCTCTTAACCAGAGTTCCCAGCTCCACCTACTTTCTACCAACACACTATGCAGTGTATTTTTTTTTAAACTTGGCTTCCACTATAGATTGTGGTGGTGGTGGTGACAGCACTGACATGCTTCCTGCTGAAGCAGGATTATTAAGACTCCAAGCCATGGCGTTATAAGGCAGAACCAGAATTTTATACAGAGATATAAAAATAACTAGTCGGTGTCAATAGTTGAAATCTCAGTTTTGGGCAGCCTGATCCTTCAAAGGGTTGTGGAGGAAAGACAGAAGTCTCTCTGCTCCAATTGCCTTAACTATAAAACAGTTTTTTAGGGCGTAGACCTGACCTTATGCTCAAAAATATGTAATCATTCTTAGGGCTCCTTCACATTTACATTGTGGAAACCACTGGTCCAAAACTCTGAAAAGCAAGTGGAATTGTGTTAGATAAAGGCTTATTTTTCCAAAGATACCAAAAGAAAGTAATTGAACCATGAGTGTGACCAATCCAAGAATAGCACTGAATGAAGAGCACAGAAACAGAAGAATGTCTAATCTCAAAGGTCCGCTTAATTCATGGTAAAAAAAAAGGGGTGGGAAAGGTGCCCCCCTCCTTCAGTGCTATACATGGTAAAGCAAGAAAAGAAACGTATTTTGTGATTTTATATATAAGTCGTGTTCGTCACCCAATTTGGAGTTTGTAAACAGAAGCAAAATTTTTCTCAACTACCTGTTATTACTGTGTATATGTATATATAATCACACAATAAGTTTCCTTGCTTGCTTTACCATTAATAGCACTGAAGAAGGGAGGCACCGTTCCAACTATTACCAATTTACCAAAAAGCCAGAAAAGCATCAGCAACTTTTCCTTTATAAAGTGGACCATTCATATGAGAGTTTTCTCCATACCAATCCTGTCATGGCCATACAGGAGAGGAGGGGATATTAATGGGGAATCTCACTACCATGGTCCTGGACACCTGTAAAGTTTCAGCAAGCAATCAAACTTTGCTTAATGCCAGTGCAAATGTAGAAATTCTTTTATGAGAAGGGTCAGCCCACCCAAAGGTGATATTTAGCTTATTGGTGAAGCCTGGTAGGCTAAGTCAGCCTCTTGACTTTTTATATATCTTGGATACTACAACAGGGGGGGGGGGGGGGGAGTAGTGCTT
>NW_017306489.1:659915-665165 GCF_000935625.1 Nanorana parkeri
GTTAAGTTGGAATGATTTTGCCATTTCAGCTGAAAAGTCTTTTTGAATTTGGATTTTGTCAGTGTGCACATTTTAGGTAGAGAAAGTTGGTAGAGTTTATGGAATAATCTGTTGTTTCTTTTAGTATGACTGAGGATTTAGCTGCAATTCTATCAAGCACTGGCTTATTTTTTTGGGCAGTATTGGAGCTCATTGCTCATCAAATATTGTGCTTTGAATTTATCCTGCATAGTGCAGCTTTGGGTTTGTTGACAAGTAGTTTCCCATTCATGTCAACAAGAAGCCTTCAAAAAATCAATTGCAATGCATCTAAAAACCCATGCCAATACATGTTGCTAAGCATGCAATACTGCCTGCAACTTCAATTGCATGTGTTGTGAATAAGCCCTAAAACAGTGATATTGTTATTTTTGTATGTAGGAAACAGCAATATAAGCCGATACTAGGAAATTTCATTACCAGAGCGTCTAACAGATATTTCAAGCTATCATGTGATTCTAACCCTAGATATCTGCAAGTAATGGAATATCAATTTTGGGTGGAAATGACCTTCAGCTCATATTGGAAAGATGAGCCGGACATTATATCAGCTCCAAAATGGCTGCACACGTAGATTTGTTGTTTCGTTCTCTTTAAGTAACAGGTGCACTAACAACTCCTGTCCATATGTTATTGACATTAGACAATTCCTTTCCTAAGCAATCTAGGCACCAGCAGGGTCCTAAAAGGCCCAGTGGAATGTCCTTCCTCTTCTTTTGATCAGTATATTTCTTTATTTTAGTCATTTAGGAATTCAGGTTGACTTGCAAATTCTTTCCAGTGCCAAACTGTTTTTGTGAATCGTGCTACTTATCTAAAATGACATGAGATGGAGGATGAATAAGATGAAAAAAAAATTACAAAAATAAATAAATAAATTATCCCCATTTTTTTGCCCTCAACTTCACCCTAATGTTACGTCTCACAACCTATGTGAGTGTCAGCCCATGGAATGTTTGAGTTCTGGACGAGAGAGCCTCTCGTTGCATTGTCATTGACGTTTAGAAGCCCTTGATATGGCAGTAGGCTTCCAAGCTCGAGAACAAGATGTAGAGGAGCCAAAGACTAATGAAAAATAGAGAAGTGAGGATCTTGGAGAGACGAGACCCCCCTAGCTCACCGCCTATATGGGGCCTGCGGCGGTACAAGAGGACACTGATGCTGATAAACGCGAAGATAGTAAAGAGTGTGACTGAGAAGGCCAAAGTGCCGGCATCCACCACAAAGTCTTTGCCTTGGATGGCCCAGTAGATCGCAGCAACGGACCAGGCCACTCCGATGCCCAAGAAGACATTCACTGCATTGCTGCCTGTCACATTGCCGATACAAGCATCTGCATACTGGTCCTGTTGTGCAGCCACCTTACTGGCAAATGTGTCTGCAAAAGAGAAATTAAAAAGTGAATTACATTATCTGGATTTCTTCTTGGTGCATAGGTTAAATGGAACTTTAAGTCAGAGAAATACAGGATGTAGTCTGCCATTGTTGACTTTGTTAGTTGTCTGGGTACGTGCCGATTCCATTGTTGACTCTGTTAGTTATCTGGGCACGTGCTGATCCAGTGGTTTCAATTGTTTTTGACTCACTTATCAGGATTAAGTATTCAGATTGAATGGCTGAACTCAATATACTTGCGCTTTTTTTTTAAACCTAACTATGCATCTATGTAAGATCAGGATGTCTGATTACTTCGTTGGCGGCATGCTTCTTCCAGGCCATTGACTTAGAAAGCACAGTGGCAATTGGATCAGCATGGCAGCTAATCAACTAGTATTTATAGAAGGTGAAGATCGCAATGGAAGCCTTGCTCTCAGCACAGGTTGCCTTTAAGCTCACCATAGACATTTAAGAACAGTCTAAGGTGAAGACATGGCCATTACCCAACTGTATATGTTTATATCAATTAGGTAGGAGGGAGGTGCATGCACAGACACTTCTATGGCATCTCAGCTATGTGTTCCTTAACTTCTAAAGAGTCACTTTATCTGTCACTTTTGAAATATCTCTTTTAATCTTAAAGTCTGATCAATTATAGAACTTAATAATACACCTTATTTGCAAAAGAATAAATAATATCAGCTAAACCTGTTTCAATAGAAACAGATGACTCAACCTGACCAAGATTCTGACCTGCAGGACTTGCTTTAGGAAATCCCTTCAGCTTAACTAAACACCTTCTACACCCATCTTCTATGTAGCATGATAAAAAAAAATGAAAGCTATTTGTGGGAGATGAATTACTGTACCTGGGATGGATGTGCCCAGTGCAACAAACACCACGGCGGTGACTGAGTCCTTGAGTCCAACGGTGCAGCCAAAGTGTGAGGCCAGGTCCCCAATGACTGCAGTCAGCATCCCCACAATGCTAATACAGACAAAGAAGCAGGCCCAACCATTCCAGTATTCTGTGGGGGGCACAAAGGCGAAAAGCACTTTCCAGAACACAGTCAGAAAGTGCATGACGTAATCAAAACAAGATGGTAGCTTTTCTTCTCTGCCATCATCATCTTCTTCTTCGTCACCTGCGGGACAGAGAAGCAGGTATAAGCAACCAAATGTGCTGTCAGTCTCCTGTACCCTCCCTCTCTCAATTTTCTTCTGTATTTGTTAATCCAAAATTGTAATGACATGATACAGCCCTTTTACTTTTATCTCACTACAGTGGCCTAAACATGACACAATGCTATGGGTTACTGCACTTTCAAAGATTCGTGTTCTTATAAAATAACGTCTGCTGAAAAAGTTTGGCACAAAGGCACTCCCACAGCTTTCAATAAAGCTCTATTACCTGAGTTGACAATACAGATACAATCAAATAATAAAAGGCAAATTAGGAGAACCATTACATATATACTAACATATAGTGGTAACTGCTTGATGGCATTAAAAATACATATATGGCAGCTATTAGGATCCAGGGCACAGTGTATTAATCATGTAACCATACGTTACCATTTTCAGTATCTCTATATATGTATTATCCCAAGTAGACAAAATACGTGTGAGCACATCTGGTTATACACAGGCAGATCAGTTTCAATGAAGCTGTCAGTAATTGCTTCTCGAGAGGCCACATGAGAATACCACAAATCATACTCTGCTGGGGCCTCTTAATAAATGAGATGTGCCAAAAACTGAAAACACAGCTGTCTCATTGCATATTTTCTATCACAGACACAAGAGGGCAGCAAATAGCTTTGATTCTTCTATGCAGGCATATCATATTGTATAATATTGGGTAGCAGGCATAGTGCACCACCTTGGGTTGACACCATTAGCTACGGAGAGCATTGTTTCACCTGCGCTGACAGTGATGGCTTCCATAAACTGTTCTCTCCAAGAATGGGTACCAATCACCAGGGCCAGGTTTGTTTTCTTTATGAGCTTGTCCACTGTGCTCTGTGGGGAGAAGGCAGGTCAATAAGTAGGGCACTGTATAAACAAAGTAACCTGTATAATTGAAGAAAAGACATGAATCTGTTCATTTCAACACTTTTTTAGAATCAAATTCTGTATATAACAAATTTTAAACAAAAAAGCTGAGCTTCTTTTTTTCACTGGGTGATAGCAATCACGCACAAAGCTTTCTTATGCATATACCTTATTAATACAGAGAAAGGTAGTAGTATATGGTGATGGACTACATATGCTGCACCCATGTAACCTAGCATATGCAGTTGCTCAGTAAGTAGCAGGTTGGAAAAAGCAGCTTGCTTGCACATTGTGAAAGTTCCTTTAACAAAGCAAGGGATTCCTGTGCCAAGACTTCAGCACCAGCATCTATTTCTCCTGAAATCAATGGCCAACGCACAGCAAAGAAGGCAAGAACCGTGCGTGAATGCATAGTGTGAACAGGGACTTAGTGTACGGGCAGCAAATGCCAAGGGGGCTACAAGTGAAGGACTCTGTTCAGAAACAGATGAGGTATCATGAGTTTATTTAGGTCCCCTGATGTACCCATAAAAAAAAACATAAGGACTATGTCAGCCCCCAAGTTCACTAATAAAAACAGTAAAACTTATTATCAAAAATAAAAGAATTATAAAGAATTAAAGAAAATCCCCCACATACACACAACGTCCACACACAGGCTGTTAGGGCTCGCAAGTAAACATAAATGCCTATTGCATTACATATTATGTACTCCCACACGGCAGAGGTAGAAGAATTTCAGAGATCTTTTTAATGTTCTAAAGTTCTAAAGTTTTCTAATGTCTCTCCGATTTACAATCTTTATGTTTGTTAAATGCACACAATTTTCAGCCTACATGTAGTTGTCGCTTGCTTTTGCTTGCTTCATCTTTTATACTTGATTTTAGTGCATTTTAAAAATCAATATATAGTTGTGAACGACATATGCTCATGTACCGCGGGACACAGCATTTCTAATTCTAATTCTACAGGTTCAAGACATACATTATTGTGAATGCAAAACATGGAAAAATTGGCCCAGCAACAAAAAGGTTAAAATAAACTTTGCCGAAAGAAATGAAAATCCGTGGAGACAATAATTCCATATCTGTATGACATCATAATGTCCAAGTGGTCATTGGAGGCCTATAAATTATATAATCAAGACAGCTATGAAGAAGCTGTCTACGTCTGTGTCTGACTTTGCAACCCTTACTGTAACTGTCCTTTGTTGGGGATAAAAAAAAAGTTTATGCAAAAAAAACCCACCAAAAATCCCAGCATATTGGTTTAAAGGAGAACTATGAGGTGAGTGATTTTCACTCATCCTCATAGTTCTAGCCGACCTGTGACAATGAGACTGTCACAGATCGGCTCAGTAGATTGGGAAGTGAGCGAACACATACCGGCCTTCGCTCACTTCTCGATCCTGTCACGGCAGAGAGCCGTGACAGGGGAGGGACTGGATTCCCCCGCTCCAATCCTCCAGCGCTGGCGGAACGGATGGGGGACGGGGCGGGTACAGCTGGCTCTGCCTCCAGATAGGCAGAGCCAGCTGTCACTCACGCAGCAGGGCGGATCCAGACATAATTGTCGGGATCCGTTTCAGCTGCGGCGTCTCAGTATATAGTATGATGTCTATAGATATACAGTATTTATTATATCCAAAAGCTAAACTTCCTATTAATTTGGGATAGAATAATAGAGGGTTAACACCCCTGTCAAGTTTTTTTTCACATCAGTATCATATTGGGGAGATTTCCATTCACTTCCTGTCCTCTAGACTCAAAGGACATCTCT
>NW_017306489.1:668905-688300 GCF_000935625.1 Nanorana parkeri
CCCGACACATTCCGAACTAAGTTTGAGTAAATCATCTTTCTTTTATCTCACTACAGTGGCCTAAACATGACACAATGCTATGGGTTACTGCACTTTCAAAGATTCGTGTTCTTATAAAATAACGTCTGCTGAAAAAGTTTGGCACAAAGGCACTCCCACAGCTTTCAATAAAGCTCTATTACCTGAGTTGACAATACAGATACAATCAAATAATAAAAGGCAAATTAGGAGAACCATTACATATATACTAACATATAGTGGTAACTGCTTGATGGCATTAAAAATACATATATGGCAGCTATTAGGATCCAGGGCACAGTGTATTAATCATGTAACCATACGTTACCATTTTCAGTATCTCTATATATGTATTATCCCAAGTAGACAAAATACGTGTGAGCACATCTGGTTATACACAGGCAGATCAGTTTCAATGAAGCTGTCAGTAATTGCTTCTCGAGAGGCCACATGAGAATACCACAAATCATACTCTGCTGGGGCCTCTTAATAAATGAGATGTGCCAAAAACTGAAAACACAGCTGTCTCATTGCATATTTTCTATCACAGACACAAGAGGGCAGCAAATAGCTTTGATTCTTCTATGCAGGCATATCATATTGTATAATATTGGGTAGCAGGCATAGTGCACCACCTTGGGTTGACACCATTAGCTACGGAGAGCATTGTTTCACCTGCGCTGACAGTGATGGCTTCCATAAACTGTTCTCTCCAAGAATGGGTACCAATCACCAGGGCCAGGTTTGTTTTCTTTATGAGCTTGTCCACTGTGCTCTGTGGGGAGAAGGCAGGTCAATAAGTAGGGCACTGTATAAACAAAGTAACCTGTATAATTGAAGAAAAGACATGAATCTGTTCATTTCAACACTTTTTTAGAATCAAATTCTGTATATAACAAATTTTAAACAAAAAAGCTGAGCTTCTTTTTTTCACTGGGTGATAGCAATCACGCACAAAGCTTTCTTATGCATATACCTTATTAATACAGAGAAAGGTAGTAGTATATGGTGATGGACTACATATGCTGCACCCATGTAACCTAGCATATGCAGTTGCTCAGTAAGTAGCAGGTTGGAAAAAGCAGCTTGCTTGCACATTGTGAAAGTTCCTTTAACAAAGCAAGGGATTCCTGTGCCAAGACTTCAGCACCAGCATCTATTTCTCCTGAAATCAATGGCCAACGCACAGCAAAGAAGGCAAGAACCGTGCGTGAATGCATAGTGTGAACAGGGACTTAGTGTACGGGCAGCAAATGCCAAGGGGGCTACAAGTGAAGGACTCTGTTCAGAAACAGATGAGGTATCATGAGTTTATTTAGGTCCCCTGATGTACCCATAAAAAAAAACATAAGGACTATGTCAGCCCCCAAGTTCACTAATAAAAACAGTAAAACTTATTATCAAAAATAAAAGAATTATAAAGAATTAAAGAAAATCCCCCACATACACACAACGTCCACACACAGGCTGTTAGGGCTCGCAAGTAAACATAAATGCCTATTGCATTACATATTATGTACTCCCACACGGCAGAGGTAGAAGAATTTCAGAGATCTTTTTAATGTTCTAAAGTTCTAAAGTTTTCTAATGTCTCTCCGATTTACAATCTTTATGTTTGTTAAATGCACACAATTTTCAGCCTACATGTAGTTGTCGCTTGCTTTTGCTTGCTTCATCTTTTATACTTGATTTTAGTGCATTTTAAAAATCAATATATAGTTGTGAACGACATATGCTCATGTACCGCGGGACACAGCATTTCTAATTCTAATTCTACAGGTTCAAGACATACATTATTGTGAATGCAAAACATGGAAAAATTGGCCCAGCAACAAAAAGGTTAAAATAAACTTTGCCGAAAGAAATGAAAATCCGTGGAGACAATAATTCCATATCTGTATGACATCATAATGTCCAAGTGGTCATTGGAGGCCTATAAATTATATAATCAAGACAGCTATGAAGAAGCTGTCTACGTCTGTGTCTGACTTTGCAACCCTTACTGTAACTGTCCTTTGTTGGGGATAAAAAAAAAGTTTATGCAAAAAAAACCCACCAAAAATCCCAGCATATTGGTTTAAAGGAGAACTATGAGGTGAGTGATTTTCACTCATCCTCATAGTTCTAGCCGACCTGTGACAATGAGACTGTCACAGATCGGCTCAGTAGATTGGGAAGTGAGCGAACACATACCGGCCTTCGCTCACTTCTCGATCCTGTCACGGCAGAGAGCCGTGACAGGGGAGGGACTGGATTCCCCCGCTCCAATCCTCCAGCGCTGGCGGAACGGATGGGGGACGGGGCGGGTACAGCTGGCTCTGCCTCCAGATAGGCAGAGCCAGCTGTCACTCACGCAGCAGGGCGGATCCAGACATAATTGTCGGGATCCGTTTCAGCTGCGGCGTCTCAGTATATAGTATGATGTCTATAGATATACAGTATTTATTATATCCAAAAGCTAAACTTCCTATTAATTTGGGATAGAATAATAGAGGGTTAACACCCCTGTCAAGTTTTTTTTCACATCAGTATCATATTGGGGAGATTTCCATTCACTTCCTGTCCTCTAGACTCAAAGGACATCTCTCCAAATTGACGGAAATACCCTGTTCGACAGCTGTCACTAGAACAAGCACTTCTATTGGAAGATTTGCTCTCTGTTTCTTGTTATAAATCAAAATTTTGGGATTTTGCCTCCTTCCTTAGTCACAGTGGTCACCGTGGCAAATAGAGAGCGTAAATCTCCCCGATGAGAACATAAGAAAACTGATAGGGGTTCTGATTTATGAATAAAGTTTTGGCTTTAGATACACTTAAAGTGTTTATGCCCCTTTAAACATGTGTGGGTTTCCTCCCACTCTCCAAAGACATGTTGGTTAATTGACTCCTATATAAATTGGCCCTCACATGTGAGATAGGGACGTTAGATTGTAAGCTCCTTGAGGGCAGGGCCTGATGTGAATGTGCACTGTGCAAGGCGCTCCATTAATTGTTGGCGCTATATAAGTGATGGCCACTTGACTTTTGTTTGCCTGATGAAGGGACTGGATAGGTTCCGAAACGTTGCCACGCATGGTGATATGACCTGCATGAATGAATAAAAGGATTTCGTTTTGTAGAAAACCTGGAGTGCTGGTGACCATTTTTCTGTTTTCCAAAGCTCAGTATATCGCAAGCTACAGCTCACGGTATACTGAGACCGACACAGCCGGGACGGATCCCGACATTACTGTCGAGATCCACCCAGCTGCGCGAGTGACAGCTGGCTCTGCCTATCTACAGGCAGAGCCAGCTTTACCCGCCCCCTCCCCTGTCCGTTCCTCCAGTCAATGCTGGAGGATCGGAGCAGGGAAATCCCTGCAGGGAGCCATGACTGACAGTCACTGCTCTCTGCAGGGAGATGAACGAGAAGAGAGTGAGCGACGGTATATGCTCGCTCACTTCCCGATCTATTGAGCCGATGTGTGACAGTTTCATTGTCACACGTCAGCTCGAACTATGAGGATTAGTGATTTTCACTCACCTCATAGTTCTCCTTTAATGACCAAATGCCTAGGCTTTTACTCACATAATCGCCAGAAGGACAGAATCTAGAGCAGCACTACCCCTAACAATTTAAAGCATTTTAGTCCTTCTATTTCTTTTCCTAATCATTCCCAAAAGGACTGTTACTATCGAGTAAATCCAAACTCAGGCCAGTCTCTAAAATCTCATATAATCTCATATAATTTCATGCACTTCCCACTCCTGCTCTGGGGTGATGACTGTGCTCCTGCATGGTAATCCTGTCACATAAGCCCCTGATTGAGTCTACAAGCTGCAGTGCCAAAACACATTGTGTAGACATGCATACCTCCCAACTGTCCCTCATTTGAAGAGACTGCCCTTCTTTTGGAACCAAATGTCTCTGTCCCTCTCCCCTCCTCGATTGCCCTTCTTTTTGGACAGATGTATAGACCTCTATAATAAATGCCATATTCAACAACATAAATTATTACAGCACACTAAACCTTTCACACAATCCTTTTCATTATCAAATTATTATTTTTTAAAAGCCAGTATAAGGGATAGATAAATGATGAGTGATAAATAAAGAATTGTGGGCTAAGCCAAGCAGTTTTTGTTTTTTAATTCATCATGATCCACATAATTGATGGTATGGCAGAGGGTGTATCCTTTGCCTACACACTTTGTGCTAAAGGGTGACCCTCTTTCCCATTTCAGAAAGTTGGGGAGTGCATGCATATAGACAGGTGGCTGCTGAAAATTGTGCAAATAAAATGTCACCCATTTTGGGTTTACAATATAGGGATGCACTGATACTGATACTAGTATCAGCATCAGTGCCGATACCGAGTATTTGGGTGAGTACTCGTACTCACCCAAATGCTCCATTATTTATCCCGATACCGAAACTTCCAGTCAGAGGGATATTTGCTCTGACCGGCAGCGCCGCGAGGGAACATGGAGCCGGCTTCCCGACCAATCAGGAAGCCGGGCCACAAGTCATTACCCACAGCCCGGCTTCCTGATTGGCCAGGAAGCCGGCTCCATGCTGTTTGGCCGGCTCCATGCTGATTGGACGAGAAGCTGGCTTCCCTGCCAATCAGCATGGGGCCGGCCAAACAGGATGGAGTTGGCTTCCCAGCCAATCAAGAAGCCGAGCCGCGAGTGATGACCCCCTTCTCCCGGGTTCCCGATTGGCCGGGAAGCCAGCTCCATGCTCAGTCAAGCCCCCTCAGTCAAGATTTGAGCCTAGTAAGCAGTAAAGTGTGTCTGCATAAAAATGACAGCTAATAAAATGACAGTTTGCATTTGTAAGAGAAGTAGCCCCTATACGTATACATTCTGTCAAAACAATCCTGTACATTATAAAAGCAGAGGGAGATGTGCGTATTTGGGGACACACATCACCCCTAACCTTTCAGCCTCAGCATTCATTATCGCTGTGTCTGGGAGGATTAGCTGCACAGTGTAGGATTAGCTACATGGAACGTCACATGTAAATACAACTCTAGTACAATCTGATGATACCAGAGAGCAAAATACTAGAGCGGGATTTGAAGACTCCCCCCGTGTCACTCTCAGCTGGCTGCTACCTCCATTGCAATCGCGAGCTGCTTGTATAGAAATGTTTTCTGCTACCGCAGCATCAGGGATATGCTTAAGCCCTAATAAGGATTAGACAGCATTCTTTCCCTCTTTACGGGTTTAGTACAGCAAAAAGCAGATAAATCCTTGCGCTAATCTGTTCGTAGCATTTTAGGGACGACTGCTAAAATAATAATTGTGAATTTGTAAGACACAGAGCTGTGACAGATGAGAGGTGTCAGTGTTTTAATACCAATGGTCAGGGTTAGTACTGCAGGATCACACCAGTCACAATTAAAAGGCCTTCCTGCATTAAAAACATGTTAATTTGTTTTAAATTCCAGGAATTCATTTCATCGTAATCAATTGGAACTAGATGCTGACAGTCAAATAGAATAGATACTGGACACTAATGGTAGATCTGGAAGTAGGAGAGAAAAAGGGATCTGGATACAAGGATGAAAGGAGGGTTTAGATAAGATAGAGCAGTGTAGGCAACTTTGGCACTCCAGCTGTGGCATTCCATGAGGCATTGAAAGACTCTGATAGCCACAGGCATGACTCCCAGAGGCAAGGGCATTATGGGAGTTATAGTTTAACCACAGCTGGAGTGCCGGGGTTGCCTACCCCTGGTATAGAGAAAAGAAGATCTGGATACTAGGCAAAAAAAGAGTAATTACCAGGAAGAAAGGAAGAACTAGATATGAGAGAAAGCTGGATACTGGGAAGAAAGGAGGCACTTTATACAAGACAGAAAGGGGGATTTGGATTCTGGGGAGAAGAACAGAATAAAGACAGAAGAGAAGGAACTATGTTAAATACTTACATTTCTGAATGAATATTAAGCATATTAAGTAATAGGCCAGTAAGAAGTTCAGAACTGTTAAGGTTGTCCATAAAGTTCATGAAAAATGTTTACAAAAAAGTTACATGGTGGATCTACATTCTGATTTGTCACAAGGAACAGGATTCATGGCGTTAGTGGGATATGGACAAGAAAGACTCAATGTGAACTGGACACTACAGAATTAGTTATCTCTAGATACTGGGAAGCTCAAGAGAATTAGATGGCATTGGATACAACCATTCATCAGTCTCATCCCACAGCTTCTAAACTCTCTGAGGTCTTGCCACACTTTACAATGAGAACCAAGCCACCTGGTTTGATCCTGCTAATGGTTCCATCTGGAAGGATCTCAGGTAAGTTTGCTATGGGTATTTTGGGTTTTTGCAACTTTGGGCAAGACTGAGATCCTAGCCTCCAATGTCAGCTGTGAAATCCCATTGATTGGATCAAAGCTGCACCATTAAAAGGTATAATTTCCCTCTACCATGACAATGTCTTCACAACCTTCTAAGCCACCTCTTGTTGCCATGCAAGCAGGGATCTGCACCTTTATGCTTGCCAGAGTAGGCCCAATTTCAACAGCATCCAAGTATCTGGGATTATGAGCTGCTCTTCTGACAGCTACCACTTACAATAATAGATATCTAGAGTTAAGAAGTCATGGTATACAAACAGGGTTATTCACAAAAGGGTGAAGGTTTGGAGAGGCCAGGAGAAGTGAACAGTTTAGGCCAAAATAGCTGATTTGGGAAAATTATCTAATTTAGCTCACTTTCCAGCTCAGCTATGTTGTCCTAGATTGTTCACTTCTCCTGCCTTCTCCAAACTCTTCACACTTTTGTGCATAACCCTGCAAATGTTTTGGATTTAGGAGGATCTGGATATTATAGAATAAACGAAATGTCCATATTATGGTTTCAGGAATACTTTTGTGGTGAATATCAATAGAAATAAAGCAATAGCAAGTGTAAAAGAACATTGTGAAGAGGAGGTATTTAATAGGGATCAAGACACATTCATCAGTGAAAAAGAGGATCTTATTAACATTTATTTGGGAAGACATGGATAGGAATATAAGATGCAGTAAGAAGCAAAGCTAATAGAACAGCAAGGCTGGGTTAAAGGAACAGCACAGCAGTATCTGCTTGCCTTGTGTCTATACAAGTGAAACCTCAGACACAGTCCAATAACTAATGAGTGACTTTTATCACTGATTTAACTCATTCATGTGTGTTTTGTAAATTTTAGCTTTAGCTTTTAGCTGTTTACAAAAGGGGGCTAGAGAGCCTGTAGGGTAAAGGAGACAAGAGCTCTATCTGCTGGTTAAAACAAATATCAATATGCAATATTTCATAGTCAACTGGATTATATTTTGTATTGTATTTGTTGGTCCGAACCATATTAAATTTAGTGGAGATACCCTTTAAGTATCTATGACATATAGAGAGCACAACAGCTACTGTTGGGCTCCAGTTCTGCATTCCCTATCCAGATAGTATTAATATTACTTAGAATAGTAGCCCATAAATGGAGCTGTTTTCAACATGGAATTATTTTAGACTATTTTTGGTTGGCACATTTCAATCAAACCATTTTTATACTAATATCTGGTGAACATCAGTTTTGCAGACCTTGCACTATATGTAAGTTTTACCAGAGCCGTAGCTAGCTCCCTTTGCGTCCGAGGCAAGAACAGAAAATTGTGCTCCCCAACAGCACGCATGGCATCATTTAACATCATGCACTGGACTTCGGGATGGCGGCGCGCAGAATATGCAAAATAGCATAAAAATTAATTTCGTTTGATGAAACTAATGAAAACATTTTAGTTTCCATTCATTTCAACCGAAACAAATTTTTAGTCTTTGCACATGTCTAATAATATGTGTGTGTGTGTGTTTTGTTTTTGTTTTTTAAATTGTAGGGTGGGGGGCTTTGGTAAAATACCAGAAAACCATGTAATGGGGGGAAAAAATACCTAAACAGACCCCCCTGGCATTTTCCTTTTGAAATAGAAAAAAACATTGAGGACACAGAGTCCTCAATCTCTTTTTCTGCAGCCTCTGTTCTAAATGACTGGAGAGCTCTCAGTACAGAGGCTTCCCATTCATTCACAAACTGGTGATAGTAAAATATTTACTATCATCCAGTTATTAATTGATGTTAATCACTTCCTTTTCATTCTTAACTGGGGACACATAGTACTCTGTGTCCCTAGTTGTTTACAAACATTGGAGTGATCAGCTGATCCATCCAGTGTTTGTGCTGCACACAGAAGATTGGTGAATATCACAGATATTTACCGATCCCCCCGCTCTCCATCCTGAGCCGCTTGGCCACGCACAGAGCTGCACAATCAGGATGGCCGACCGGTGAGGAGAGAGAGAGCCGCCGGCTGTCAGATCCTGGCCGAACAGCTCTCTCCTCACTCCTTGGCCTGGACAACTCCCTCATCCACCCCCCATCCCTGCCGGTTGCAACGCTCCATTTCTCCTCGGATCTGCCCATACAGGCGAGGGAGAGAAGCGGGGGGACCTGATGCCATGGCGCCCTGGCTGCGCCCAAGGCAAATGTCTCACTCACCTCACCCTTCATATGGCCCTGCGTGTTACCTTGAATTCATAGGACTCCTCAATTATGATTTCTAGTTTGGAATGTTCACCCAGAATTGGTTTTCCCATCTCAGCAATCCGCTTTGCTTCTTCCTCCTCTGAAGTCAGCTTCTTATCTTCATCATCTATTCACAGAGGGTAGACACATTAGAAGTGCGTCTGCAGCACATTACGAGATGTAAGACCTTCATTGTACATAACATTGACATCATATTTACACAGACATAAGGTGACTGGCCTAGATGATTAATGCTGTGAGACCTCAGACTGGGCTGTAGTTGGGCAGTGAGACATGCATGAGTTTTAAATCCATGGGTAGCCTTAAAGCTGACCTCCAGGTGAGTACTAAAAAACACCATTTATTGCAGTGTGCATCTTTATAAATTATTACATGTATTTTACATGCACATAGCATACTGTAAGTATCTGAATCTCTCTTGATATCAGCTTCCTGTCATCTGCTCTACTTTTGCGAGGAGGAGAGGCAGCACTAGAAACCAATCAGGCTCAGCTGCATGCACATATGCAAATAACATACTGACTGGGAGAGCAGAGTTAAGGACTTATCATTCTTTTACCACCCCTTATTTATCCAATTAGCAGGCTGGAATGGTGAGGTGACACCGCTGTATTCCTTAATAATAACTGAGAAAATGGTGTCACCTCCCTGACTGTGCTGTCTGACAGAGGTGTAAGAATCACAAAGTTGACTGGACAGAATTATAAATCCTTTAGCAGGCAATTCACATGTGTGTATTTAGCTGTTTTTTGTTCTGGAGTCCAGCTTTAAGACCAAAAAGAAGGTCTCTGTTTAATAACTGAGTGACACATTTTCACCAACAAAGGAGGCCTTTGTGCATCTGAGTATTGTGCAGTACAAGCAGGAACAATGAACACTGTGTCTGACAATCATAATGTGAAAGTGTAATGGTAAACACTAACAAACAGGCATTTGCAACAAAATAAACCTTTTTCACTTATGTGCTCAGTTGCATTCTGATCTATTTTAAGGTTTCATACATGTAAAGGTTCTCCCTGTGCTTGATCAATGAAAGGAGCTCAGATCACTGACCCGACAGATGAAGATCTGGCAAAAAATTTAGGCACAGCAGAAGGGTTTTTCTAAATTAGAATCTAACCAGTGCCTATGATCTTCTGCCATGGATTCCCCCTAGCAAGCCTCCTTAGGGTCCCCGGAAATGGAAGCCGTATATTGAGATTTCATCTTACCTTTGTCTATGCCCCGATGGATTACCAAACCATGAGATCTCTGGGGTCAGTGCACCAGAAAATTGATATTTCAGTTTTTGGTTGGTGCTGGAATGTTACAACATCTTATCCTTATGTATGTATAGCCAGAACTTTATTTCGTGTGTGTGGACAGAGTGTGGAAACATTAGAATCCCTGCCAAGTTTGCTTTTAATTGTTATTTTATTGTTTTTGTGTTAAAACGTAAAAGCCCATCTCTGGGATAAAGTTGATGCCCTCCCACGCCTCCCACCTACACCCTCTAAGTGTTTGATGGATAAAACCCCAAATGCCCCTTTTACTTACCTAAAGCCATGGTCATGTTACGCTCAAATACCAGGCCTTCACTTGCCTTCTGTTTACTTCAAGGAGGTCCTCCGTGAGGTGTCCACGTCACTGTCTAGATTAGGTGGACACTTCCTATTGGCTCTCCAGCGGCAGGGTCCTCTCAGGATCCAGACTAGAAGTGATATCATTGCAAGGGAACTGTGGGAACTGGCCAGTAAGAGACCAGCTGCAACAGTGGGTTAACTGTCCCCACACCTGGAAATGGCGAACGTAGGCGAGTTTAACTTGTTTCAACAGGAACCAAACAACCTTGCACAAGGGGTTAAGAATTATAATGTGCCGGGAATGGGTAAAGCCCCCCAAAAAGTACCTTTTTGAGCATTATATAATCCATATTGTGTATAATTGTTGCTGGTGAAACAATGCTTCACAAAAGGGTTGAAAAGGGGTAGTTAGGATGCTATAAATTTCTTGTGAAAGGGGGGATGGAGGGATATGGATATTGGAGGTTGCAGCATCTGGTTTCCTTGAGGTGCTTGCACCGATACACATTGAGTTGAAGGGCATCCTGTCCAGTTTCTCTTGCTGTCTGTGTCCTGGCTAGGTAGATTCATCCTCTCTACTTGTCCTGGTGACCATCATCACTGTGACAGAAGTTGAGAGAAAATCCTAAATTTTAGAATTTTTATCAGGACAAGAAGTGAGGGTAAATCTTCCAAAGGCGACACCTGTCCCTGTGACAATTATCCAAGAGGGAAATTCTCTTTCTAGTGTTTTTCTCTCTCTTGCTGTTGTATTTGTATTTGTGGATGTTATGGGGAAAAAAAAAAACTGTTGGAGGATTAACCATCCCATAAGAACAAAAAAGTTTTGGCTATACATAAACTTTAGACATGAGATTGCAGTCACTCGATCCAGCCAAAATTGATCTCATATGCTGTATATGCCCTCACCAGGCAGCCCTTAGCCTAGAGCACTGGGTGAGGGGAGATAGATCGGACAGGTTGTTACTCAAGATAAGCCAGTGTTAGGAGCTGACAGGTTTCCACACATTCCCTCCTCCCCTCTCAATATTGTTTATGTACATAAATACGTTTAGGGGACAACCGGCCAGTAGATGCCAACCAATCAGGATTCTCCATGCCTGATTGACTGATTGACATTGAGGATGTTAAAATGTCCCTTCAACTGTATATCAGGCACTTCCAGGTGACAGAACACACATTAATTTTTTTTCCCAGAGCTTTAACAGCACTCCTAGGGACACCAATGGTGGTCTATATGCTGCAGGAGAAATTATAAAGTTCCTTTTATTTCTGCTGTATTTACAATGTATTTTATTTAATGGAGAATGCAGCTTGTGAAAATACCCGTACTTCAGCAGGAGTTAAACTGCAACATGGATCGGAACTGAGCTGGGAAGATCTTGCCGCTGGGTCAGTACAAGAATACCAGTGGCCAGCGATCAACCAGACGTCACCTTTTCAGCACTCCACCCAAAATTAGATGTGGGAGGAATTTGCCCTTTCTTATAATAAGAGATTGGTCTTAACATTGACAGTAACTTGGACAATTGAACATTCATATTTAATACATACTTTAAAATGATTCTTCTTTCATGTTACAATATCCAAAAAGCTACTGCCCATAGCAACAATCAGATTCTTGCTGTCATTTTTCTAGTTAGAAAATAAAAGTTAAGTAAGCAGCAGATTAGTTGCTATAGTCAACACCTTTATTGATCTTAACCTCTAGATTTTATTAATCAGCCTGGTAGACTTTAAGAAATAAGAAAGATAAGGAAAAGATCTTACCCTGATTGAGTAACAGAGCTGGAGAGACAGAGAAAGAAAAGTGAGTGAGCTGAGAGTAGTGACCGATTAACAGAATTCCACATTCCGCCAATCCACAGACATATAAACCAATGACGGTGCTTGTTCTAGGATAACTGCACTATTACGCAACCTAACTGCACTCTTTGTTCCCTCCATCAGCATTAGAGGCCACAACGCAAACCTCAGATCGACCTTACCAATGCGTGTCGATATTTTCAAATCCTTGTTTGTATATATTATTATTACTATTATTATAATATTATTTTTAATGATGTATGTACATAGAGGTAGTTATTACATACTGTATGCATGGTCTGCTTCCTGCTTAGTATTGCTGCAAGATGCTGTGCCTTTCTGTTCCTGTCTCTCAATGCTTGTCTACCAGTCAGGTCTAATTGACTAGATAAAAATACTATGGGGCTAAGGTTTTATCTGAGCAATTCCTGATCAGAGAGGCTGAGTGACTGTAATGAAATATTGAAAGCCACTAACGGAAAAAATAAACAAATCTGTAATATAATACAATAATGGATATGTGGTACTGCAAATGTCAAAGTTACATTAAAAAAATCTTCAGGCCAACTTTCATCACACTATAAAAGTTTGCATATGCTATAGGCCAGGCAGGACAAACTGAAATAAAACAACAGTAGGCTGAGTTGAGTGGAATAACTCTTCAAGGCGCCACATTATGTCTGCTCTGGGCCACATTGATTTAATAAGGATCTCCAGGCTTAGGTGGCCCCCAGGGATCTTTATTTCTTGAAAAAAAACTCCCTATATAATGCTCTTTGAGTTCTGTCTTTAGGCCAGTTAAGTGATGTCATTGGTCCTTTCTTTTTTTTCCTTAGCGGAAGTGGTGTATGCTCCGTCTTGCTGGACTTCCTGGTGCTCACATGATAACGTGTAAACGCCACAGTCCAAAAGTACTGTGAGCCTAGGCTGCATGATGACATACCTCTAGGGGGGCATGTCCATGACAGCCTGGGCCCACAGAAGGTATTTTTCCTTGACTACATTTCCTTGAAGATGATGGTTCACTGCTATCCTTCCAGGTTATAATAATGTATTAGACGGTTCTTAACCCAATTTTAGTAATTTTAGCAATCTCCTTAGTTGTTTTCTTTGCTTGATGCAGGCCAATAATTTGACTCTTCTGATACGGAGTTGCTTCTTTTTCATGACCATAGGATATGTCTCCTGACATTGTTGTTTAAGAAATGAGAAGCAACGCACTGCATCAGTTAGGGTTAAATAAGTTGTGCCAAACGAAACATATTAACCCTTGCAGATATATATATATTAGGGATGCACCGATACTGGTTTTTCGGTATCGAGTACGTGTACAGATACTTTGGTTTCGCTACTCGTGTGTACCAAGTATCGATACCAGGGCTTCTACTGGCATGGAGCCGGCTTCTTGGGCAATCTGATTGCCCCGGGAAGCTAACTGCATGTTGCCTAGCCGGCTTGATTGTGCTTGGCTGGGAAACCGGCTTCCTAGCCAATCAGCATCGAGTCGGCTTTCCGGCCAATCAGGAAGCCGGGCGGTAAGTATTGACCCACCTCCCAGTTTCCTGATTGGCCGGGAAAAAACAAAGCACTAAATAAAACAAAACTGTCTATTACTGTCGGAAGGTGCACAAATTCACTGGAGCAAGGAAATCCTGCCACCTTGAAACATTCAATGCTTTCAATCAAAACCTTCGCTCAGAGCAATAACACAGTGGATGATTTGTGATGTCTGAGGCAAAAAAAAAGAGATCCTCGGAGTCTGCAACCATATCAATGCAAGGAATAACACGCTGCCATTCCGGAACGTGACATCATTCCGCTACATCAATCTAGAAATTCAAGCTATACTGTCTGTTACCTAGCAACTGTTTCAACCAGTGTTGCCAGGTTACAGTATATTGGAGTGCCACAAGGTAACGCTATTTGGCAACGATTTAACATGGCAGGATTGTCCTCGGTTAGAAAGGATGCCTGTTGCTAGGCAAAAGTGTCATCGTCTGCAGGTTGCTGAGCAACAGAGTAACCACGGAAATCAATGCTTCCCGTCCACTGGAGATGATCTGAGCTGTTTAAACCATTAACAAAGGCTGCCACAGAATTCCTGATTGAAGAGACTAGTCTTAGGGACTGTGATCATCTTCCTTTATTCCAAAGCAAGAAAGTGTTAATTGTGGGTCATTTAGGATCTATTTCACTTCAGCAGCACTGAGATGTTGTTGAAATTAAGTTAACCTCTTGACACTGAACCTAACCACTCACACTGGAACGTATAGGAAATCTCTCACAAGGAAAAGCATGGAGGTTGACAATGATGACCACGGCTTCTGAATATACTAGTTGCCTGGCTGTCATATTGATCCAAAAGCTTCAGCACTTTCTTACCCTCTTCTATTTTGGATTCTAGAGTAAAATACAGAACATGTATGTAGAGAAGGCATCAGACTTTCCTGATGTGGGAGCCTTGTCCAGGTCAGTGACCAGCAAGGTATTGAAGCCAGTAGATCGGCATCACAGCCAGGCAACAAGCATAGGAGAAAGGAGAATAAGCAATGTCAGCCTCCTTATTTCTCTTATGACAGGTTTACTTTAAACCTTAACCTAAGCCTGAAACGTAACACATGCAAGGGTTAACTGCTCGTTTTGGTCTAGGGTGTAAAATAAAAAAAAGAAGTACTCACCCTATCGTCGATCCTACAATGGAGATCGCTCACCTCTCTTCCCCTCCTCTCCAGCTGTGATATATTCCCTCGGTGTCCTCAGTCCAATGCAAGCCAATAGACAGCCAGCGGGGCTTAGACAACTGGAGCCCGGAGAAGAAGAGGATGTGGGGACTGGTCTAACAGTCAGGCAGGATTGTGACGATCGGGTGAGTATATCTTCTTTATTGTAGACCCCAGACCAGTTAACCATTACAGTGCAAGGAGGTTGCCCCACTGCAAGGGGGAATGTGTAATTTGCCCAGAGTTCTCCTTTAAGGTATATAAAAGGGCAAAATAAATAAAACACATACTTTATGTACGTTGTAGTACATCTCTGCAATACATGCACATGTCCTCATGTTTTATTACTGCAATACCCTGCAAATACAGAAGAATATGTGTTGGTGAGCCAGAAATGCAATCAGCTCCTGTTGTTGAGGGCTAGTCAGGCTCTGCGGGATAACATAGGAAGTGTGGAGAGGACGCAGGGCAGCTCTTCATTTCTGACAAGATCAATAGGATTTGTGTTTGCACTTATTGAACATATAAAATTAAACACATTCAATTGCATATTTAAAGCAGAACTCCCAGAAAAAAATGTGGTCGATGCCACCCTGTTAGTTCTGCCCGAGCTAGGGATAGAGGCCCAGGGCAGTGCCAGAGTGATCAGCCTACCCCAGGCGCTCCCACCGTGTGGTGCCCGGGGCTCAAAGAGCACATCTCCCCCTCTGCTCCCCCCTAGTTTTGGCCCTGTCTGCTTATACCTTATTGTTTCAGTCAGACCGGCCCTGTCTGGTAGACTTGCAGAGAGATAAGAAGATCAACAAACTACAGTTATTGTGCAGCACTATTATGTATAAACGTATCATTGTAATATAATACTAGTAACTGTACAAAGTCCCTATGAAATAATGAGAAACCAACAGCAGGGCAAATTCCCAAAAGCTTGTGTCATAACAATTTATTACATAGATCGGGGTAGGCAAGCTGTGGCCTTCCAGCTGTGGTAAAACTGCAAATCCCATCATGCATCTACCTCTGCATGTCATGCATGTGGCTGTCAGAATGCCTCATGGGACTTGTAGTTCCTCAACAGCTGGAGAGCGAAGTTTGGCTACTCCAGATATAGATGATAAAGCCAGACAGAAAAGTTCTAAAACATTCAGTTGTTAAGAGTTCTCTGATAATAAAGGGTAACCCTAATTTTCTGTTTGCTAAAATGTTTATGATTTTTAATCATTTTGTATTTTTAATTAATTTATCATTTAATTTGATATAATTCTGTTTTTTTAAATAATGTATCATTTAATTTGATATTTAATATTTTCAATAATTTATCATTTCATTTTATATCATTTTGTATTTGCACTTTTCTCTGGGTCCGGTATTATGTGTTTGCCTAGAAAGGATGCTTGTTACTAACACAGGTCTACAGACCTCCCTGCATACAGTGCGGTGCTCCATTGCTACGTAGTGCATCGTCCATTGCTACGTAGTGCATCGTCCATTGCTACGTAGTGCATCGTCCATTGCTGGCAGTGCTATCAAGTGAGTGTGAACTCCAGCAGCCATTTCATTACACAGGCACCCGCATGTGTGCAGCAATAGCTGTCACATGAGCACAAACAGAAAAAGTAGGTGGGGCCAGAAAGGCACAGCAAGTGAAGAAGCATGCAAAGGTGGAAGGAAGCATAATTAAATGTAATCTGAAAAATAAGGATGCACATCAAATCTATTACATGTAATAAAAGTGAAAAATACTTTTTAGAGTCAGCCATAGACTTTAAGAGTCAGTCCACAGAAAACTGAGATGGGTTTATAGTATAGTATATAGTATAGTATAGTAATGTGTATGACTGTCCATACACATTACAATATGATTGTACAATCTCCTTTAAAGGACAACTATGAGGTGAGTGAAAAATCACTCATCCTCATAGTTCGAGCCGAAGTGTGACAATGAAATTGTCACAGGTCGGCTCAATAGATCAGGAAGTGAGCGAGCACATACCGTCGCTCGCTCTCTTCTCGTTCATCTCCCTGCAGAGAGTGGTGACTGTCAGTCATGGCTCCCTGCAGGGATTTCCCCGCTCCGATCCTCCAACGCTGACTGGCGGATCGGACGGGGGAGGGGGCGGGGACAGCTGGCTCTGCCTCTAGATAGGCAGAGCCAGCTGTCACTCACGCAGCTGGGTGGATCTGGACAGCAATGTCAGGATCCTTCCCGGCTGTGGCAGTCTCAGTATATATACTGGGCTTTGTGTCACGGGAGGAGGTTAGTATATGTCCTCCTGTGACCATTAAGAGCACTATGGGGAAAAAACACTTACCCCATAGTTCTCTTTTAAGTAAAAAAGCAGCTCTGTATTCTTAGGGCCTGCCTGATTGGCTACAGATTGAATGGACTGTAGGTCCTGACATTACAAAATGTCAGTAACTCTGGGAAAATCAATCTAACCTTTGCAGTGGAGCTAGCCATGCACTGCAATGTTCCTTTTGGTATAGGGAGGAAAATTAAAAAAAGTTATACTCACCTGCTCCTCAGAGCCGGTCGACCGTGACAGTGCGCCCTCCAGCCTCTCTCCTCTTCCCCGCAGCAATGGAATGTCAAAAGGCATCCTATACATCCTATACAGCAGTGGTCCCCAACCCCCGGTCCGCGGACCGCTAACGGTCCGCGGATCAAATGGTACCGGGCCACACAGTCTCAGTGCGGTCCGGTCCTGCAATATGGGGCAGTGCAGGGTCCCGGTGTTCGAACACCGGGGCCCCGCAAATACAGTATATAGAACGTGATGACTCATGGACCTTAAACTGCTGCAGGGAAGGGGAGAGCGAGGCTCCAGGGGCTGATCTAACAGTGACCCGACTCCGAGAAAAGGAGGGGTATAACTTTTTTTTTTTTTAGCACCTAGCCTAAAACGAGCACTTAACCCTTATAGTGTGGGAGGTAGCCCCATTGCCAGGGTCAATGATAACATTTCCCCAGAGTTCTTCTTTAAGGAGATTGTACAGATTGCAACATATATGACCAGCTTACGTTACTTTGGTGGTGAGATCTCTGTGCTGGAGTTCCACAGTCTGCCATCTTGCAGTGACAGATGTTATTATTAGACATGTGCACCAGCAAAAAATGTGTTTAGTTTTGTTTCGTTTTGATTCGGATTTTGCGTTATTTCGTTTTCGGAATTCGGGTCCGAAAGTCAATTCGTTTCGGAATTCGGATTCTGACGAAATTCGTTAGCGGAAATCCGTACGAAATTTCGTTTCTAATTTGTTTTGTTTTCGTTCCTTCGCTGCAGCAAAGTGACATTTAAGAGGGGAAAAAAGTATTTTTGTTCTCAAATGTCACTTTCCTGCAACGAAAGTTCGTCCAAAAAAAACAAATTGGAAATTACAAAAACGGAAATTCGGATTCGTATGCATTCGTTATACCTGTAATTCGGAATTCGGATACATCCGAATCTCCGAATTTCGATTCGGAACGAAACGAATCGCACATGTCTAGTTATTATATAGTGAAGAGCAGGGGTAGGCAACTGTGGCTAAACTACAAATACCGTCATCCCTCTTGGAGTCATGTTTGTGGTTGTCAGAGTTTTGCAATGCCTCATGGGATTTGTAGTTTCACCACAACTGGAGTGCTGAGGTTGCCTACTTCTGGTAGAGAATTTGCAGCAAGAGGTGTGCTAACACTTCTGTTGCAGTAGAAGAAGTAAGACTCAAAGCTCGGCAGAAATATAGTGAGGGAATATGGCAGGGAAATCTATCAGGCCCTTAGACCTCCAAAGTCCTGCAATACCTCAAATATCAGTTTAAAGTGAACTGATCCTCTAATAAAGTGAAAGGCTAACCAAAACCTTTTTTTAGAGTTTGAACAGATTGGGAAATAGTTAGACACACACTCAAGTTGTATTGCTGCCTGTCTCTCTACTGGGGGTATTTCCCTTTAAGCATTGATCAGATTTTGGGCATTTTGGCCAAACTTCAAACCATGGGTGGCCCTGCTGGCACCATTCAGCTTGGGTGTTGAAAGAACTGGGTGGAAAATTGCGGCCACTGTTCAGGTAATCTGACAGCCACAGGTGCCCTGCCGGCAGGGCGATTCCTCCTTCCACGCTCTTTAGCATGGACATTGAGTGCTTTTTACGTTCAGCACCGCAGTGTAAGGTGTATGGCCAGCCTTATTTTCTAGACTGCGGAAAGACAAGAATGTGCGTCAATGGTGTAGTCACCAGACAGAAAGTAAATGGAAGCTTCCCCAACAGCTACACAGACAGCAATAAAAATCTGGTAGGCATGAAATATTTCCCATTCTGTTCAGAACTAAAAAGAAGAAGTTTTAGCTGGATCCCATCGGCAACAGGTCTGACCATTCCTGAGGTACCTGAAATCCCACGTTTCATCCATCGGGGCTGCTCCAAGACCACAAAGAAATTCTCTTGTTTCTCATATTCCTCATCGTCAACAATCTTCACCTGCATGGTTTTACTGGAAAGAGAAAAAGAATGTCTTGTATGAATGACAGCAATTCTATAAAATATTAAATAGCATTTCATGTACCCTACAAGTGGCATAAGACAGTCTGCAGATATAGAATGGCTGTATTACTTCCCATTTAAAAGCAGAAGACCAAAATCAGCGGAACTGTGGCATGGCTCTTAGGTCCCTTTGATGTGGCTACAAGCAGCGTCTTAGAAGATTTGCATCACCTGTCTGTTTTATTTATATAAATATATAT
>NW_017306489.1:688633-690510 GCF_000935625.1 Nanorana parkeri
ATATATTGTGAGACACAGCTTTTGTGCTTGTGTTGGAAAATCTAATGCACATGCGTCAAGCTCAAGGCACAGGGGCCGAATCCAGCCCACCAGGCCATTTCCTAGACTTCTACTTTCAGATCTAGATGATAAAGATTAGATACACTTATATAGTCTTACAGGACCTTTGAGGGCAACCATAATGTTGATGCGGCCCACGATTAAATTGAGTTTGACACCCCTGATCTAAAGGGTATTGTACAGAGATTGTAAAATCAGATTGTAAAATGTTTGGCCAGCTTTAACTCAATCCCTTTATTCCTTCCATCCATCCTAGGCCAAGGCTGTACATAGAGCCTTGACTTTACTCCAAGTCCCCCCCGAGTTAATCCCAATTATAGTGGCCATGCACATGGTAATCTTCTAGCAAGGTCGGCCACTTTTAAGCAGTTTTTGATCGCATGAAGCATATCAATGATGCATATTAAAGCAAACCTCCACTAAAAGGTTATATATTTATGTTCTTATTTATATGGCTGGGAAGATGGTAGGTTGCCTTAATCTATTTGTTTGTAATCACTCACGATCAAAATCTGTATGGAGATGGTTCACACGACTATAAAATTGCTGTGTATATGGCCAGCATTACTCAGTATTAATGCAGGATGAAAAATTAAAGTGGGGGACGGGCATCAGAGCCCAATATAAGTATCTTCTTCACCCTATCAAAATCTTATACTTGGTTGTCCATACTCCACCAAGATTTTCACTGGGTAGCCTGCTTGGCACCATACAGCGTATTCTTCACTTTACTGTAAGGTCTGGTACAAAGTGTCAGGTACAAATGTGTGGCTGCAATCTCCCTATATCCCTATGGACAGTTTGCACTCCATCAGAAAAAGCCTAAAGCTGAACTCCAGGTAGAAATTTTTATTTATACTTGCATTGGTCCAGCATGGCCCAATATAAGTATGCATATGCCATAGCTGATTGGTCGCTTGGTGTGGTCTGGAGCTACCACAGTGCTGGCAGCAATCTTCCAGGTCCTATTTTTGTACTGTATTGTGGACAAAGGGTAAAGCTTGACATTACTGCCGCTTGTCCAGTCACAGAATGCCTTGTATTCATTGGTAAAAATACTAGTCATTTTCTGAATGGCCACTGTGTTGAACAAGCAACCCCCTGTGATTTCAGAGCAGAGCGGAAGATGCTCAGCACAGCACAATACATGACTCGGAAGATCAAGGCCAGCATTGTTATAGCTCCAGCTAATAAAGTGCTTTACATGATCCCCGTGGGCTAATCAGGTATGGCATATGCATACTTAAATTGTGAGTATGCAGAATCATTTATACCTGGAGTTTAGCTACACTTTAGGGATTTCAGGGCTTGGAAGTGGATAAAGAGATTCTTATGATTTCTGGATAGGGCAATATATATTTCTCCAAATATAATGTCATAATTAATTTCACTCCGTCAGTAAAATATCTGTAAATATTGCTTACATTACAGTACATTTTAATGTCAGGTTTATAAACTCTGACCCAATGATGCTTAGAAATGGTATTTTATTTATTGATATGGCATCTTTCCCTCTCCTTGAGGAGTCTATAGGAAAAAAAAATCTATATCCTTAACTGACCATTTACATAAAAGTCCTTTATTCCCAAGGCTTACATATAAGTCGTTCCATTCCATCTTAATAATGGACATTATAAACTAATTTCCTTCAGAATCCGGTCAGTGCCATCCACTATATTAAGGAGACAAGGTTGCGGAGATTGGTGTACAGAGAGTAGGAGAGATGGGAGGGGTAAAACGTGGCTGGCAATCCGCATTGGAAATGTACAAGAGTGTCCAGGGAGTTTGCTAATAATAAAAATCTTTCCCAGCACACA
>NW_017306489.1:690712-761283 GCF_000935625.1 Nanorana parkeri
ACACCCTCCCCAACACAAAACGAGAAAGAAAAAAAGAGGGGGGGGGGGGGGGGGGATTGTAGGAAAATACAGTTTGCTGATGAATAATTTAAACCCCAGATTCATGGGCTGCTGTCCCCCGGGGTCACTGAAACACTCTATCAAAAGCTTCGTTTTCTGTTCTTATAATAGGCCCATTACTGCAGCAAAGCCCAGGAAAAGTCGCTCCCTGGAGAGACAAGGGAGGGACCAGAGGGGTCCTTATCTTCACAACTACTCTTGTGAACCTTGTCTCCAAATTCTGCACCAAGCTGCGCTTCTGGGATTCATGCAAAATGCAGAGTTTGGGCAGTCCTTACTTATATTAACTGTTAATATGGGGAGAACCTCATTTAATGCAAAGAACACAATGTGCCAAGTACAATCACCAGTGGCAAATGCAGGAATTTAAAAAGGTAGACTGCCTGCAAAGAGGACCAAAAGCCATGTTATAAACATAGGGGGGACATTTATCAAAACTGGAGCAGACAAAATCTGGAGCAGATTTGCATGGCAACCAATCAGCTTCTATCTCTATCTATCTATCTATCTATCTATCTATCTATCTATCTATCTATCTATCTATCTATCTATCTATCTATCTATCTCTATCTTCTATCTAGCTTCTATCTTCTATCTTAAACTACTTATCCACTCCCTTGTTATATCTCGTCTTGACTATTGCAACTCCCTCCTCATTGGCCTTCCACTACACAGGCTATCCCCCGTTCAGTCTATAATGAATGCAGCTGCCAGACTCATTCACCTTACCAACCGCTCAGTGTCTGCAACCTCCCTCTGCCAATCCCTGCACTGGCTTCCAATTACCCAGAGGATAAAATTAAAAATATTAACAGTCACTTATAAAGCCATCCACAACTCTGCCCCCGCATATATCTCAGACCTTGTCTCAAAGTATTACCCTAACCGTCCCCTCCGCTCATCCATTGACCTCCTGCTTTCCAGCTCCCTTGTCCACTCCTCCCATACTCGCCTCCAGGACTTCTCTAGAGTCTCTCCCATCCCCTGGAACTCTTTACTCCAACCTGTTCGTCTATCTCCCACCTTGACTGCCTTTAGGCGTCCCCTAAAGACTCATCTCTTCAGGGAAGCCTATCCCACCTCGACCTAACCACTGAACCTTCACATTCTCAAATAATTCATCCCCACACAGCTCCCTCCTTATGTATAATTTCCCCCTCCTCTTTCAGATTGTAAGCCCTCAGGGGCAGGGCCCTCCTTACCATCTTGTATTGTATTGTAACTGTAATGTCTTCCTTATATTGTAAAGCGCTGCGCAAACTGTTGGCGCTATATAAATCCTGTATAATAATAATAATATCTCTCATTTTCAAATCTCAACTGAGCAAACTGAAGTGAGATGCTGATTGGTTGCCATGGGCAACTGTTCCAGATTCTGGCTGCTCCAGTTTTGATAAATTCTCCCCATAATATGTAACATTTCTCTGTGACCAGCCACTGTGGCTGTGCTTAGATGACAGCAGTTGGATGGAGGCTGAAACAGCTGATAGGTTTGTATGGTACTACTTTCCCTGTGTACTATGTGTCTATAGTGACTAAATACACAGAATCAGATTTCAGTTTAGTGAATTTAGATCAGTGAAAGATAATAACTATTTTTTTCCTATTTAGGTATATAATGTCCCCCATCAGTGTCAGCTTCCATCAAGAAGAGTCACCAACAGTCCCTTGAAGGCAAAAATAATCAAAGTGGTTTATCTACATTTGTCACATAGGTCATATAGCCACAGCCAATGTTTTGGGGCTACACAGGGTCCCTTCCTCAGGGCAACACAGCGGCATAGTGTCAACCTGGGGAAGGGACACTGCATGGCCCCGAAATGTTGGCTGCAGCCATGTGACCTGTGTGATGCATTGTGGATAAACCACGTAGACTCTTTTCACCTTCCATAGAGTGCTGATGATTCTTCTTTCAATCTCTTACTGCATGGTGCCATGCACTGTTGTTACTGCATACCCCACCTTGCTACGCCAGTTCCAACATTGTATGGAGTGCAGCTCTGAGGCTAGGTTTGCACCTAGGCGATTGCGCTGGTGAGCAGTTGTGGCGCGTTTTTGTGTGGGCTATTTTGATTTGAAAACCGTGCGGTTGTCACGTGGTTTTCAATGCATAGAGATGTCTATGAGACCCTAACCAGGTGACAACCACTTGAAAATAGCTCCTGAACCTTTTTGCGCGACAGACGATTTCTAACGTGCAACATATCGCAAAGGTGTGAACTGTTTCCATAGACTTGAATGGAAATCTCTGTTTCGTGCGTGAATTGTGTTACTTCAGCTTCTGACAAGTGCAAGCTAAGCAAACAGAGGAAAGGTGGTGGTTCTGTTCCATTTTCTTTGTATCATAATTAGAACACACTGAATGTCCCCTCTAATGCTTGATTGCAGGACTGTATAATATTCAGTTTTCCAGTCTGAGCATAAAACATTGCATGTTATCACTGTAGACAGCACTTGGCCCTCTGCTCATTGTTGATTGCATAAGGATCCACTATTGCCCCTTACAATGGATTGAAGCAATGCATATGTGACTCAGTACTTCCTTCCTTCCTTCCTTCTGCTTAGTTAAAAGAGGAAAGGATCACTCAGAGATTTTCCAGCAAGTTGAAAAACCTTTGAAATTAGCAATTATGACTTCCTTGAGTTGGTCCTATAAACAGCCCCTCCTTCACACATACACTATAAATCATATTAGGCATCCAAACAGAATAACAAGCGGGTGGTTTATTGCCCGCTTAAGTGTGGTTCATAGTCCTGAATATGAATTCAAAGTCGATTTACCCCTAAACTTGTTCCTTGTATTCTGCCCCATCAAAGTTGAAGGATCCAACTTTCATTAGCTCTAGTGAGATACAGCTTTTGAAAAAATGTCTATGGAGTATATTTATTGTGTATAATAAATGCAAAATACAGACACATTGCCATTCATTGCCATGCATTTGCCTCCGCTAAGACTTAGGGGTGCTGGGTCCTTAACAGATCCCCCTAATCCTGATCTAAAGGATAATTTCACAAAAGTACAATTATCCTTTGAATGACTGAATCTGCCACAGCCTGGGCAGGTGAGCACAAGACCTTGAGAAATCATTTAAAGTATAACCTAATAAAAATATAGTTATCCTTTAACTCTTACATAACTCCTTTCCCTAAACCTCAACTTAACCCTAAACTTGTCTGTAAATGCTAAGTATTATTATAATTTAGGATTTATATAGCACCAACAATTTGCGCAGCGCTATACAAAATGGAGGGAGACAGTACCGTATCGATACAATTTCAAAGGGCCCTGCTTACAATCTAGTAGTGATCCAAAAGGTAATAGTTGTGTGGGATAAGTTAAAGGAAGAAGTAAAAGGACAGTCATTATTTCGAGGTGAAGAGATGAGTTTTCCGGGATAGGAGAATGTGGTTGTGGTAGGGAGTTCCACAGGACGGTAGAGGCTATAGAGAAGTCCTGGAGGCAAGCAAGGGTGGATATCACAGATAAAATGAATACAATAAAAATGATACAAAGTAATCACAACACTAGCATCCATAAGCCTGGCTCACATCTGTGCGATGTGGGAACCCGTGCGTTCGCAGGCACGTGCGGGCACCATAACTCATGGTAATGTACTACAAAAAGGGGACATGCACTTCTTTGGTGCGATTTAGATGCGGTAGGCAGCTTATTAGTAAATTGGGCTGCCCTAGCGCAATGCACCATAACACTTGTAAGAATGTGCTGCAGCGCACGTGCAATGTCGCATCACACAGGCATGAACCCAGGCTGGAAGTATAATGCTGAATTGTCATGTGACCAATTACATTTATGTCCAAAAACCCACAATGCAGAGTAAACACAAAAACACACAAATTCACTCCAGACAGATGTACAAAACAGATTGGCAGATGAAGCGTGCCGCAAGGCTCTCCGTCAGCTGCAGTGAGTAGCCACTGTGACAGGACCCACATACTGGGCAATTCTTATGTGGCCCGGTGCCAATCTGCACTAATTACTTTCCTGTTTATCCTCCTGCCTTGTTTCTCTTCAAGAACGACATCTGTATGTAACCATTGAGCTTCCCTGCCTGGATTTTGTCCTCAACCCCAAGCATTAGTAAACATTATTTTTATTCAGCTGCAAAGTGACCCATGTGCCTAATCCTAATACTGAACACCTTATTTACAAACTACAGACAGAAACTGAAACAGTTACTAATACACTTATTAAAATGACTGTTCCCTTTACCCCTCAGCGTTCTGATGCATACTGTTTATGTGACACAACATGCATTAACGTGCATTGCATAAAGGCAGCTTATTCATTTTAAACGGGCCGGCAACAAACAATGCAGGAAAAAAGACCTGCAGCTAATTTCTAATGCAAGGCATAGTATGTGCACTGCAAAATCAGCCCCTAAAGTATTTTCATGCTGGAATGATTCTGGAATGAATGGCACTGCAATACCCTGCATAGGGTAGAATGCATTACTACATGTTGCTTTGATGTGCAGTAAAATGCAAGGTTTACCACGCCTTAATGCAATTACATAGCTGGGAAGGGGACCTTAAGGGAAACTATAGACTTTTTAATGTTTCTTAGACATATCAAACATGTGCATTTGATTGGCTTTATGCACATTTCTATAGCACCAACAATTTAGGCAGCGTGATACATTCACATCAGTCCCTGTCCTCAAGGAGCTTACAATCTAAGGTCCCTATTTCCCATACAGGACCAATTTACTGTACCTTGCAGCATGTTCTTATCTGTGTCCTAGGGGGGAGTGTTCGTCATGCCAGCGGGTTTGTGGTTTGGGGTCCTTGAAAGTGTTTTTTCAGCTGGTTTTTATTTGGAAACAGATGGGGACCCATCTTGAGTGTGGTGTCCTCTGGGTGGTACAGTCAGCAGGTTGTCACCACCATCACCACCAATACCACTGTCACTATTGACTGGTACATGTCTATGGTCAACAGATATTGTCCCCACGGTGGTGTATTGCAGCCTAATGAAGGTGACTGATGCTGCAGACACAGGGTTATGGGGTTTGTTATTACGGTATGGTGCCTTCAAGGACCCAAGTTCCTAAACCTTACTTTTCTATGGTTGTGTTATTGTTCTGTGTTATTGTTCATTATTGTTATTTATATAATTTTGGTACTTAATTAAAGAGAGGCTGGTGTGGCCAACTGAGCTCCACCCAGGTCTAAGTGTATTAGATCCGGTGGGGTAGATTGGGGGGAGTGGGTTTTGGGTCAACAATAGCTGTTAGAAGGAGCAGGCTACCTCTGAAATGCCTTGGTCATGTCGATGTGCAATTTTTCAACAAAACATTATTGTTGAAATTATTATTAATTAAATAAATTATTAATATTGAAATAGAAAGAGGCACGTAAAAAAGAAAGCTTTAAAATCGCCTGGAAAAGCATCTTAATGGGGGCTTAAATTAGACCTATTTTGAGTGCCTTGAGTGCTCTATGCAGCATTTAATCCGCGACTTGGGTTGTGTGATTGAAGTAGATCTTTCATTTGAAATGTTAAGTTGTTGTTTTTTTTCTCAGAGAATAGATAGTAGAAAGCGTGCAGCGGGAACAGATTTTATCTCTCACTAACACCCACGCATCCTAGACACTCTGCTATCACAGCAAGGAGGGGACACTTATTTGGATGTTACGGTGGAGGTGATTCTATTCATCTCAGCTTGGTGAAGCAGCAGAGGGTACAGTTTAAAGGGGGTGTCAGAGAGGAGAGATTGAAAATCTCATTACATAAGTCTCCTTCCAAGGATGGCAAAACATTCAGCACGTCCTTTGTTGCTAAGGCTTGCTGTCACCTGCCTTTATGAGTTCCACTGACATTCCTACTAGGCCGCCTTGCTTTTACACAAGAACACATCTAGTTTCATGTCCAGCGCTCAGGCTGTTACCAGAATCATGAAGCTTGACTTCTGAAACGTGAAGCGAGGAACACAGGACCTGTTGCCCAGAGCAACTAAAATCATGGACCAGAAACTACTGAGATCTCTGTTTTTATTACAAGATTTAAAAAAAAAAAATAGTCAGGCTGATATAAATCATCTAGAGCCCATTGCTAAAAATAATTGTGAACCTTTTAAACAGCAGAAGAATCCAGTTTAGAAGAGACCAGCCGTGCTGTTCTGCAGCATTGTTTAAATCCTATGGCTGCGTATCCATTCATTGGAGCCCACCTCTTAGCATGCAGAAGTCATATGTCAAGCTGGATATAATTTATTATGAGCCAGTGACACTGACCCCACCTCACTGTAGCTCAAATATAGATTATGGTCAGGGGCGTAACTAGAAATCACAACATTTTGTATGGGGCCCTGGGATTTCTAGTTACGCCCACCTGATATCCCAAACAACCCACCTGAGAGTGACCCTGCAGAGCCCACCATAGACCCTCTATGGTGGGCTCTGCAGGGTCTCAGGTGGGCTGGTCACACCCTCTTTAGGGCCCATTCAAACCGCTTCTTTGTGGCAATGCATGATGGGGCAACACAAAATGAATGGCACCGCAAAGCATGGTAACACACTACTAATGATACATTTAACACACTACAACAGACCTAAATGATGTGAACCAGACCTTAGTTTGCAATCTGATGACCCTGAAACACAACTGCTGGAGATGCTGGATCACAATCCTTGCCTCTTACACATAGTAAGTCTGATATAAAAAAAAAAGTCAGAGTCAGTGTTTCTCGAAGCCACCATTATGATTCAAACCTTGGCCCGCCTTATAAGTCTGAACGTGACTTGTAATGCTGGAACCAGGGACAGAGAGAAAGGAGAGAGAATGAGATCTACACAACCCAGGCCATAAGAAGTACACTCTTTCTGCCCTCCTACTGATCCTGCATAGACAAGTGCATTCTAATTGTACAGGAAATTACAGAAAACTCAGAGTAAGATAAATTGAATAATCTTTCTAACATTAGCACAGTTGCAGTGTCTACTGGAGAGCAATAGAATGTCACTGAATAATTTCTTGTTGCCAGTATTTGCTCTTCAATAATCTTCACATAGCATGGAAACTAAAGGCACACACTTGTTAGCAGCCTGAAGTCAAAATACTGACAAGTTCATGCAGATTCGGATCACTGAATATTGGCACACAATATCTGGCACTAATTTTTCTGCTTCTACAGTCTGATGCATTGCACATAGGCTCTAATGCGTTTATCATACAACGTTTTTGGTACAATTATATTTTTCCTGTTATTATCTTCATGATAATATTGATGATGTCACCATATTATTTGGCTACATGTAAAGGTTAGGGAAACCTGTAGAGAGAAGTATGCAGACTACCATCCAGTCACATCCTGGTTTTGTAAATCAATCTGCTGATTTCTATTTATTACTAACTTAAAACTGACTGACAATATAGCAAGAAGTTCTCTTTTCTTATATATTAGTTTGAATCATCAAATCTATAAAACTTTGACAGCACTTGGGTGCTTGTAGACCACCGAGCATTCCACCAGTGCTGTATCTTAGGTCCAGCGGTACATTCAATGCAGCCTTTAATCTCATCTTCTTCTACATCCTTTAAGAAAATCTTGCAATTGGAAAGAATGAACTAAAGTTCAGCAGAACATAAAATAGATTTAGAGAGGAGTCAGAAAGCTTTTCTTCTCAGTGGCATCAAATATATTATACATCGGCTGTCTGTGCTGTCCGTGGTGCTGAAATGGCTTTACAGCACTAAAAGCACAACTTCCAACTGATGTCTGAATTGCCATTTGCCAGATTTTAAATGCTGGTTGTGTCCCCACAGAGGAGATTTTTCTACTTTTCATGTTCCAGCTGAAAGCTGTTTCTTAGGTGCCACCATCTTGGAGCAGAACCACGCTGACCCCTCTGTGTCCTGCCTCTAACTGCAGCAACAGATCACTGCATACCGACTTACTGCTTCCTGCTAAAAGATAATAGATCAGAAAAAATGGAAACATTGACCATCTCCTGTACAAAGACATCCCTGGGGGGTGATTCATTAAGTCGCCCTGGGTTCACTGGAGATGAAAGCATAACTAAACTAAACTAAACTTTTTTTTAGATTTGGATAGACTGGTGGACGGATATAACCACTGTCAGGGTTTTATAGATGTATGCGTCACTGTTAGGGGCATTCACTTTCTCTAATTGTCCTGATCACCAAGGTCACCGGTAATTAAATTCAAGGTAATCTTCCAATAGGGACACTTACCATAACAACTGACTAAGAAGGGATTTCCCTCACATTGGAAAGATATCCTCTCAATTCTTATTCAGTCTACTGAACAGGAAGTGAAGGGAAATCTCCTTATTGAGACACAGATGGCAAAAAAACACCTTTTACCCCCTTCCCTGCTTTATCTAAACTGATAAAAAAAAGTTTTGGCTTTAGATATACTTTACACATACGGTATATGACTAAAACATTAATGATGCTCTCGTATATTCAGGATGAAAATTGGCACATACTGAGAGAGAATCACACACGCAAGCATGTGTAATGTGATTCAGCATTGTGTGATCACAAACCGACGACAACGTAGTCACAACAATTACCATCTGTGCCAACCTGACTCACTGTTATATTAGTGTCTCAATAACAATTTCAACAACCTGTCTCTTTTTATGTGTGTGCCGCGACGTAAAGTTGAAAGGCAGAAAAGCTTTCCTAATATAAATGGTGGACTTTGACTTGGGCCTTGTTAAGTTACGTAAAGATCACATTTTGCGACATCCTTCTACCCCGGAAACACTAACAATTTTATTGAGAATATATAGGGTTGTACTGATTACATAAAATTGCCATTAGGATACATTGCTGGAAAATTATTTTTCTTCTTCTTCCTGATGGGAAAACCTTCCATTGGGGGCACTAGCTCTGGGGACCCTGCTGACCAGAGCAGATTTTTTTCTTATTGGAGGGATTTCTTCACACTCCCTGTTGTGGCTATCCAATAGAAAGTGAAGAGAAATCTCCCCAATGAGGCATCCTGAAGCTGTTGCCTCAGATGGCATCTCTTTGGGTCACATGGGGGGAACAGCAGGCAGAGCTGCATAATGTTTGCAGTGTACAAGCTGCCCCTTTCTGGCCAGAGTGTCACTGGTTGGTAAGAGCCAGGGGGCAACCTGGGGTACTCTGGCTGGTGTCCTGCCCAGCTCCTGCCAACAAGTGATGTCACGGGTTGCAAGGAGCTGAGTGGGACGCCTTGGCTGGTGCCCTGCCCAGACTAGGGACAGACCTGTCAATGGGGACACAGATGGAAAAACGCTGACAGGGGTTACAACTCCCCCTTACTCTATCCAAATGTAAACAAAAAAGTTCTCCGCTTTGGAGTCTGGCCTGCTGTTTTATGTGCTGTAACCCTTAAAGCTGAAGTTTAATCTGCTAATATTTTGCCTTCCCTGATCCCTCCTTTCCCCCCTCAACAACATGCTAAAGACATTAAATAAAAACCTATTTTCATTACATACCTCTTTTTAGACCTAGTGACATCATCACTGGGTCTCTGTACTTCTTTATGTAGTGCAGATAGATCATGGCTAGTGGAAGGGGCTGGCAGGGTGCTGTGCATAGCTTCCTAAAAACCAGAAGCTCTGGAAATGCTTGCATGTGATGCTAAGACTCCATGTAGTCAAACTCACAACTTAACACAACTCCACCATGGCCTCTGTTCATTTGCCCATCCACAGAGCGCACCCTCGCTCCAGTGTACTGAAATCCCAGAATCAAGAACAGCCGCACACTAATCATGTCACTTAAAATCTCTATGACTAAGCTCATAAGGGTGAATTGTATCGGTGAAGGGCAAGCGGTAGGCAGGACTGTATGGCATTGGTAATAGTTGCAATAGAGTTATTTAAGAACGTGACATCATTGGTGTGAGGCCGTTAATTCTGGGATCTCAGCTGAACCTCCATGATGGAAAAAAATTAGAATCCAACGAATGAAAGGGGCAGGGACAATCAGGCTGGGGAGGATGTCCTCTAGCCGGGAAATGAGATGGGCTCTATCTGACTTGCAGCAGCTTCTAATGCAAATTGTGGGAAGCTCACAGTATGCAGTTAAATCAGAATAAGAATTTCTATACAGGAGAGGAGCCGGTACAGCTGTACAAGACTGGTGGGAAGGCCGGAGTTCAGCTTTAATTGGTCTTAGTCTCAGGATTCTACTAAACTGGCCCAGTGATTTTATCTATATTATTATGTGCAGGAAAAACCAGCTCAGCACTCCTCTAAGAGCTCCCTCTCTATAACAGCTGGTGCACGACCACAGCAATGTCTTATGCAGCGAATGGCGAAGTCAAATAGGTGCTTATAGTGCTCCACTTACATTGCCCTAGATTCGCAAAGCAAATGTGTTAAATAGTAACACACTGTATCCACCGACAGGCTGTCAGATAAGCGTGCTGGTGGATTGTTTGTTTTTAAAAATGCTGTAAGATGTGTGTGAGAGAAGTATCTCTTACAAGAGAAATACCGCGCAATCTACTGAATCTGAACTTCCTGAGTGTAACAGCAAATCCAATAGAGGACAAGTGAAGCTGCTTAGTACATATTTTTAATGCTGCACTCCAGGTATAAATATTTGGTTAAGCTTGGCTCAATGTAAATATATATATTTTAAATCATGTGGATGGCCATGTGTGTGTAGTTTTTCTCGGGAAGAGATGACACCAGGATGCACTATGGGAAGAAGGGAAGTCGGCAGAGGCAGTGTGATGCTTTGGGCAATGTTCTGCTGGGAAACCTTGGGTCCTGCCATTCATGTGGATGTTACTTTGACACGTACCACCTACCTAAACATTGTTGCTCACCAAGTACACTGCTTCATGGAAACATTATTCCCTGATGGCAGTGGCCTCTTTCAGCAAGATAATGCGCCCTGCCACACTGCAAAAATGGTTCAAGAATGGTTTGAGGAACACAACAAACAAATTCAAGGTGTTGACTTGGCCTCTAAATTCTCCAGATCTCAAACCAATCGAGCATCTGTGGGATGTAGTGGGAAAACAAGTCCAATGCATGGATGTCTTCAGAGGTCTACTGGAGCCCATGCATTGGAAGGTCAGGATAAGGGGGCCTACTCAATATTAGGCAGAAGGTCTTAATGTTATGAATGATTTGTGTATACTGTACATTATACCTGATTGGCCCATGGCGATCCTGTAAAGCACTATAATACCTGGAGCTACTACACTGCTGACTGCGATCTTCTGGGTCCTGTATTGCTGCTGTGCTGAGCGACTCCTCCTCTGCTGTGAAAACACAGGGGGTTGTTTCCTCGGTACATCGGCCATTAATGGAATGCCTAGTATTCTTATCAATTAATTCAATGGCCCGAGGGGTGGTGCCGTGATGTCACTGCCCCTCGTCCACTCAGTGAACACCTGAGGGGGAAATCTGGAAAAGCTGCGCACAGTAACCAATCAGCTTCAATGTTCAGCTTCTTCAGTTAAGCTTTGACAATGAAAGCAAGAAGCTGATTGGTTGTCATGCACAGTTGCTCCAGATTCGGTCTGCTCCAGTCTCAATAAAGTTTCCTCCTAGTATTTTCCATCCTGATTCTTTAATTATTTTTTTTCCGTCACTACGGTTCAAAACGAACATCGATTTGACCCCATTAACTACTAATATAAATCGAACAAACGTGCCGAAATTATTATTTTTTTTTTTTTTTAATTCTAGTAAATTACACACTTTGGCCCCCAGGAGGTGTTTGTCATAATATGCTTGTATGCACAGCATGGCCAACTTACCTTGCAGGCAATCACCTCCAGCGCTGCACTGTCACCTCTCTCCTCCATCGTGGGCGCTTCCATCTTCTTTTGGCCTTCTTCTGGGTTTGGCGTCTTCGACCTCTTGATTGGCTGGGATGATGTAACTCCCACGCATGCACATAGGAGATCCATATTTTCGGGAACAGGACCTTGCCAACACTGTGCAGTGAGCTGACAGGCAGGGTGAAGCAATTATAACAAAAGAGACATAAAGAGTTCCTTCTGTTGTAAAAAAATGACCTGTCAGCATCTTTTTTTTTTGTAGTGGTTTTATTTTACTGTTTCCAGCATGCAATGGTATGCATTGTTCAGCCATGTCTAAAAGGGTGATCTGGAACCCAGACATAGACCGGCCACATTCTCAGTCATCTGTGTACAACATGCACCATGCACGCCACACTGCTCAACTAAGACATCTGTGTAAGGAAATGTAAGCACACTAGTTTTCTTGTCTGTCAAGCCGGCCAGACCCAGTTTCATTTTACATCTATAGAATTGCTTCAGTTAAGACTGGCACTAGACGGGTGATATGAGATGAGCAATATGACACAGAGAACTCTACTAAGCATGGTTTTCATATGATTTGCTCTAGAAAAACATCCCTTTCTGTAGAAAACACATATGGCGGGATTACCAAAGACTGGCACACACTGAAAAATGCGCAGTTTTTTAATCTCTGCTTAATTTGTACTTCTTGTGACAAATTAATAAATGTGGTGTGTTCCAATATATTAATTTGTTGGATGGTAGTGGTGGTAGTGCTCCAGATTCAAGTTTACTCCAACGTGCGACAACATTTTGGTGCAAATCTGAGGTAATCTTCCACTGGGGTTATTCTCATTTTTCTCCTTTCTGCATTGCTGCAGCTTTTTGGCCATCCATACACATCCCCCTCTCCTCTCCGTGCTGCACCTCGCTGGCCATCCATACAGATTCCGCCCTTGTGTCTCCTCTCCGTGCTGCACTTTGCTGGCCATACATACTTATCTCCCTCTCCTCTCATCGCCTTGCTGACCATCCATACACATCCCCCTCTTGTCTCCTTGCTGCACCTCGATGGCCATTCATACTTATCCCCTCTCCTGTCATCGCTTTGCTGACCATCCATAGACATCCCCCTTCCCTCTCCTCTCCTTGCTGCACCTTGCTGGCCATCCATACACATCCCCCTCTCCTCCCCATGCTGCACCTCACTGGCCACCTATACACATCCCCCTCTCCTCTCCTCACCTTGCTGACCATCCATACACATCCCCCTCTCCTTTCCTTGCTGTACCTCTCTGGCCATCCATACACATCCCCCTCTCCTCTCTTTGCTGTACCTCCCTGCCCACCCATACACACCCCCCTCTCCACTCCTTGCTGTACCTCGATGGCCATCCATACACATCCCCCCTCTCTTCTCCTTGCTGTACCTCGATGGCCATCCATACACATCCCCCCTCTCTTCTCCTTGTTGCACCTCGATGGCCTTCCATACACATCCCCCTCTCCTCTCCTTACTGCAGTGCCGATTGTCCCTTTTGTCTCCTCCTCACTACAGTACTTACACCACTCTGGTAATAGTGTATATTTTAGAACAGCTTTAATTAGGAACATTGGCACAGAAGCTTCATTATTTCTGTGCACATGTTCAGCCATTTAATTGTAACATAGCACTTTTAATGTGATTTGGCAAGGCTGGTAAAATACAACATAGAACTTGTCTAATAAAGTTAATTTGGCGCATGGAAAATTTACACCACAAAACTGACCTATATGCCTTATTTCCCCCATACTGTTTATCAGCTCCTCATTGTAGCAGTCATACACAGGTGGAAACATTAGCATATGATAAAACACCTACTCTGGGTCCGTCCATACCGTCCCCACATCACCCTCTCCTGCCCTTGCTGCACCTCGATGGCCATCCATACACATCCCCCCTCTCTTCTCCTTGTTGCACCTCGATGGCCTTCCATACACATCCCCCTCTCCTCTCCTTACTGCAGTGCCGATTGTCCCTTTTGTCTCCTCCTCACTACAGTACTTACACCACTCTGGTAATAGTGTATATTTTAGAACAGCTTTAATTAGGAACATTGGCACAGAAGCTTCATTATTTCTGTGCACATGTTAAGTCATTTAATTGTAACATAGCACTTTTAATGTGATTTGGCAAGGCTGGTAAAATACAACATAGAACTTGTCTTATAAAGTTAATTTGGCGCATTGTAAATTTACACCACAAAACTGACCTATATGCCTTATTTCCCCCATACTGTTTATCAGCTCCTCATTGTAGCAGTCATACACAGGTGGAAACATTAGCATATGATAAAACACCTACTCTGGGTCCGTCCATACCGTCCCCACATCACCCTCTCCTGCCCTTGCTGCACCTCGATGGCCATCCATACACATCCCCCTCTCCTCTCCTTGCTGTACCTTCCTGCCCACCCATACACATCCCTCTCTCCTGTCCTTGCTGCACCTCGATGGCCATCCATACACATCCCCCTCTCTTCTCCTTGCTGCACCTCGATGGTCTTCCATACACATCCCCCTCTCTTCTCCTTGTTGCACCTCAATGGCCTTTCATACACATCCCCCTCTCCTCTCCTTACTGCAGTGCCGATCGTCCCTTTTGTCTCCTCCTCACTACAGTACTTACACCACTCTGGTAATAGTGTATATTTTAGAACAGCTTTAATTAGGAACATTGGCACAGAAGCTTCATTATTTCTGTGCACATGTTAAGTCATTTAATTGTAACATAGCACTTTTAATGTGATTTGGCAAGGCTGGTAAAATACAACATAGAACTTGTCTTATAAAGTTAATTTGGCGCATTGTAAATTTACACCACAAAACTGACCTATATGCCTTATTTCCCCCATACACTTATCATAGTTACATAGTTACATAGTATAGTTACATAGTATTTGAGGTTGAATAAAGACATTAGTCCATCAAGTCCAACCTATTAGGATCTCATATCAGCTCCTCATTGTAGCAGTCGTACACAGGTGGAAACATTAGAATATGATAAAACACCTACTCCGGGTCCGTCCATACCGTCCCCAACCTCAACAACATCCAAAAGAAGAAAGATGGAAGATTACATATTGTAACTACTGTGTCTTTCCTTTATTCCAAATCAGCCCGGGATACAAGATAAAGCTCTCCTGCCTTTCCCACTGTATGTGGAATAAAGGAAAAAAGTAATTTTCCCTTCATAATTTGGATGGTAAGACTGGGAAAAAGAAAAATTGGGACCTGACTTTTGGCGACATCTCCTCCTGAGCATAGCATTGCTCGTTTAGCTCATGCATCATTTGGGATACTGTTATAGTTGGTGGACAGGCTTGAGAGATGTTGAGAGAAATTGTTTCTGTTTGACCACCAATGATCTTAAAACTGAACTCCAGTCATGGAAAAAATACAAGGGGGGTGTCAAAAAGTGATGCCTTCTGAAATACAGAATTTGTAATAATGCACAGATGGAAACAATGAACATAGAGTTAGCCTATAAATTCCTCTGCCTGGAGTTACCCTTCCACATAGTCCATCCATCATGCTTGATGACATTGTGCCCTTGTTTTACACAGGCCTCAAATCCTTATTGGAACAATTCTACACAGCACTCTTTGCTCCACTGTTTTAACTTTCTGCAGGTCCTCAAATCTCATGCAGCAGATGTAGTCCTTCATTGGCCCAAACAGGTTGAAGTCAGTTGGTGCAAAATCTGGGCTATAGGGTGAATCAAGGACCACTGACCAACCCATTTTGGCAATCACCTGACTGGTGACATAAGAGGTGTGTGGGGCGTGCATTATCATGATGCCGGTATATGGTGTGGAATTCTTTCTGTGGTCTTATTTTCCTGATGGCTTCCTTCAGCCTCTGTAGCACATCAATGTAGGTTTCATTGTTGAAGGATTACATGAGCAGCAGAGGCATTATTTATTTATTGTTGGAATTGTATATAGCACTGACAATTTACACATCGCTGTACATACTGTATATTCAAATCGGTCCCTGCCCTCGAGGAGCTTACAATCTAAGGTCCCTATCTCACACACATACACAATTTAGACAGGAACCAATTAATCTTCAAGCATGTCTTTGGAGTGTACAAGTACAGAGAGAACATGCAAACTCCTTGCAGACAGTGTGCTGACCAGGATTTGAGACCCCCAGTGCTACAAGATAGAAGTGCTAACCACTGAGCTACTGTGCGGCCCATTATTTTTTGTTACCCCCTCGTAGCATTGCTATCTGGCCTGAGCACAATACAGATACTTCCTAATAAACATTTCATATTTATTTTTGATTACATACATTTTGGTGCTTTAAAGTAACAGCAATGTGACGTCTTTCACTCTAAGTCAGGGCTTGTGAGGGTTACCATACTGCATCTGCATGTGATTGTTATGTAGCACATTTCCCTATATTGCCCATTCTTGCTTCTATTAGGGGTGTGCATTTATGAGGAGATTGCATTGTCAGTTGAAGAGAGAAGGCTTGGCAAACAAAATCTCAATTATTCAACAAACACATCATATGAGGACTTTGCTGCTGTGATAATGCGCACATGGCCACAACAAGCATACACAGTGGAAGGGTCACCAGAAAAAAGCTTCACAGACAAAGTGGATTTTACAGCATAATAAACAAATTATAATAAGGAAGAAAGGCCACTTAAAGCCTATCTCCGGGGGGAAAAACCCTCTCCTTGCAATGCAGCTACCTACGCACTGCAAGGGTTAAATGCTATTTATTTCTAGAGGTATTGTGTAAATGACATTTATTTACCTAGTCCCGCTCCCCCCACCAATTAGCACTCACCTCTCTCTCCCCCCCCTCTGGCTTGAGGGCTATCCCTCAGTGACATCACGTATAATGCAGGGCTATGGGCTCTTTACTGTACATGATGAGGTCAGCGGACCTCTGACTACCGGAGCATAGGGGGGGAAGAGGCTGCAAGTTTTGATCTTGGAGCCTGCAGGAGGGTGGATTGGGTAAGTAAAAGTTCTTTGCATAGGTTTGGTAGAAATAAACTAGCAGTTAACCCATGCAGTGCAGGGGCTTGAACATACAGTCTCTATAGCTGTTAAATGCGTGGTTCCTGGAGGTCCACTTTAAAAGACCATTTCCCTTGTATCAGTGTTTACAGAAACTGCTGCCAAATATGAATTATTCAGCTTATAAACAACTCATCATTGTATAATCAGTGAACAAAAACTCTGCCCCGGTCTGGCCCTAGTGACCCAGTTACTCCTTATTGGGCATTGCCATCTTACCTCTTACACAGCATAGAAAAGGTAAAGCCAAGCTTTTAATTACAACGCACAAGCCAAAAGACAACTCAGCATTTCCTCTGATGGTCATGTGTCACTGTTCTGTGTATTCATCGGTAGCCGTGGGGAAAGGTTAGAGATGTCAGTGGGGCTTTTTTGTTGTTTTTTTTTTTTTTTTAAATCTTTTTATTGATTTTGCATAGTAAATAATTACATTACAGTGACATTTGGGCACCAACATAGCACCCCCAACCATACACAACAGTGTATACATTACAGCATAACGTATGCCGACAGACTTACAGGACCATGCAAGGTCCATTAAACCCAGGCACATGTAGGATCTCTTATAATATAATTGCAACCAATCCACCCCCCACCAGCTCCCCGATGAGAACCGTTACATCCAATCTCTTCAGCTCCTCCCAAGCAATGCAGAGTACCAGAATCAGTCAATCAAAATGCAGTTAAACACTATATATAGGAAATTGAGAACTTATAATTCTCTCATCACCCTCTCATCCTGTACAATATTGTCTCCCCCAAATTTCCAGGCAAGCCAAAAACCTCCCACCAGGCACACCCAACCAGGCTTTCAAACGCCAAGCGGATGTTTGGTGCTGGTTTTTGACAAAAAGTTGAAATTTACATACCAGTATAGATATTGCTTTGTTGGCTTAGATTGCACAATTTCGGGGACAAGAGAACACCACCCGTGTGTGTGTCCATCTCAGCGTGCCCGTGTACTCAGGCGGCTGGGTCCTCACGGCCGAGGCCCAGGGCTGCCCCCTGCAGGCTTTTTTTTATTCTCGGCTCCCTCCACAGTTCTCGGCGGCCGACGGGCCCCCTCGTCTCTGCGCCGGGAGTGTCGGAAAGACCTGATACTACTGGCGCAGAGATGAGGGGGCCTGTCGGCTGCCGAAAACTGTGGAGGGAGCCGAGAATTTAAAAAAAGCCTACAGGCACTGCAGGAGGCAGCCCTGGGCCTCGGCCGTGAGAAACCAGCAGACAGCCGCCTGAGTACACGGGCGCGCTGAGATGGACACGTCAGCCAATGTGATCATTCCCGGCGCAGAGATGGACACCAACGGGCCCCCCCATTACTGCCCCAGGGCTGTGTTTGAATAGATACTGGGCCCCCCATAGGCTCAGGCCCCGGTGCGGCGGCAGCTGGCTGTGATGATGTGGCAATGATGCTGCACTGCTCCTGGATTCAGAATAGAGTTGCCACTCTCGTGTAGGTTGTGCCTGCTTGCACTATATTGGGTTGAAAACTTTTAGCAGGGGGTGTGGCTATTATCATTGTCACCTTTGACTGACAAGCTTGTAGCTTGCTAATCAGCAACTGCTCACACCTAGTTCTGCCCAATTCCATCTAGGACAACACTGGCTCTGTTGCTGAAACCCTCCCACTGTGTGCTGTAGTGTCTGGGAGGGGGAGCATGTGAAGACAAATGAAGGAGGATTTGGCTCAATCAGAAGGAGTAGAGGAAGATTATTTTTTTTAATGCGGCTTTTGCATAACATATAATAACTTGATTTTTTACTTGTTTAGACTGTCATATAGAAGCCTTCAGTTGTACTTTAAGGTGGTTGGGGTTGGGGTTAAGGGTTCAATGACTCCTGAGAGTTATAGAAGCTCCTTTTAAATATCCAGAGCGTATTCTTGTGCCTAAAGGGCCTAAGCAACTCAATGAGTGAAGCAGAGAGCTTCCTATTCAGTGAAACCAGTTAATTTGCAGTAAAATTAATTTCTCCAAAATCACCTGCATACATGGAGAATTAAGGGGTTTATTTTAAAGCAGAGTGGATGCAAAAAACATTACTATTTTGAGCATCCCTTCCAGCTTCAGTAAGTAAGGCACAATTAATAAGGGGTTATATCTAGAAATTGAAGCCACCTTACCAGCTGGCACTACTAAAAAGAATGTTAATTAGTAATATTTAAAATTTTGGGAAAATTACATCTTTTCATGTAAAAATACACCTACTGTCCATGGCCTCCCCATGACATGTGTAGGAGACAGTTCAAAGAGGCGCTGTCACTTTACTAATAAGGCCCCATTTACAACTAGGCGCAAGTGTTGCAGAATGCGTGGTAATGCGTTGCTTGATGTGTAGAGGGTCTGAGTCATAAGTTGCTGCAAGTGTTGCTTTTCTTTTTCCTGAAGGTCCTCAACGTGCTTCCATGCACCAAGAAACACACAAGACCCTTCTCTGCCTATGCGTCACTCTGTAGTACAGGCATTTACTGGTGTACGCTGCAATAAAGGGCATATACATTGTTGCATGGATGTGCATTTAAAAATGAATGGCCAAACCCCGTGCATAAGGCGTAGGAGAAATGTGTGCCAACATGCATTACAATGCACATCTCTGTGTTTTAGTTACGGATACACATAGTCCTTCTCCTACAAAAAAATATGTTGTTTTTGGTCACCAGGGGGCAGAAAAAAGCACAGAGAATCTGCTATAGTGAAAAATATATTTACAACTCCTGAATCTCTTAAGATTCTTGGATATTTCTATAGTCTGTGAGCAATCAGGATGGCACATATAGCGTATAACAAACCAGAATCTTGGAGAGCCTTGACATCCTTGCTGTATTCAGCAAACTCTAGAGCAGTTGGGCTTTATTAGACAGCTAAAAATAAAAGGCAGCTGTATGTGTCACTTAGTGATGTTCATGCAAAATTTATGGATCATCTCTATTAAGCCACCGCTTCAATAAATGCTGCTTTAACTCTGATGATCCTCATAATAAGATGATCCTTATTTCCGTATCGTTCTTTAGGAACATTTAGCAGTGTGTGTTGGAAATGCAGCCAGGAGACTCACAGAAAGAGGAAGACAATTACTAAGATGTAATGGTCATTTCCTGCTGCCCCTCTTACATTGAGCAGGAAGACGAGCCTTGCGTGACCAGGCTGCTATTAGGACATTATCAACATTCGAGTTGCCTCAGACTATAGGAAAGCTTTGTCCACTGTGCCGTCGCCTACCACAATCTCCGCTAATGAGGTTTGCGGAATCCCAAGATACTCGTGACTGAGAAGAAGATGGAAATATTAAATGTAATGGGTTAAGAGGAAGGAGGGTGAGGGAGAGGCATAATCAGACATCGGCAGACTGAAAGGGGCTGGCAGTAAGAGACAAAGGCAAAGAGTGTTAGGCTATGGTCACACAGGTGTTCAAATAGGCTTCTTGGTGCATGGCACTGAACCTTGCCAAAAACCTCTTTCCCCCTCTAACCCAGCATGGAAAAAGAGTCAGAATGCACTTTGGCATATGTTGGGTGTAGCTTTGTGGTGATGTACGGACCACTCCTACTTGTTATCTAATATGGATCTCCAAGCTGGTCTGGTCAACACTGGGAGAATGTTGATAGCACACAGGTAAAGTGAATCTAAAGCAAAAACCTATTCTTTTAGTTTTTGGATAGATTGGTAAACGGTTAGAACTCTTGCCAGATTTTTATTGATGTGTGTGTTTAATAGGGAGATTCATCCTCATTATTTGTCTTAGTGACCATTGTCATTGAAACAGAAAAGCCATCATTTAACCGTTCCCTACTCTATCCCAAATTGATTTTAAATGTCGGCTTTAGATAGACTTTAATACAAGCACTGGAAACTCTTTTTCATCTGTAGTTTGCAGGTCAGATACCTTTCGGCTCAGCACTGTTACGTCCAAAGCACAAGAGCTCCCAGCATAGGACAGGTAGGTATGCAAACAAGATGCTCAGTGCTGTGAGGAAGGGCTAAGGTAAGGGTAGACATCCTTGATTGCACCAATTTACTTATTGCATGTGCAGAAAGCTAGGAGAGCTGGACTGCAGAACTAAAACAAACATTTCATTGATATAGCCATAGATGGCTGAGATCAACAAAGGTTGACATAACTTCTTAAGTTTCACCACCATTTGTCACCAGGATTTGCTATGATTTGTTTCACCAGATGCAGACTAAGAACAGACATGGTGTAATTGCAATGGAAAAAGAAAGGCCAGATCTACCAACACAGACACAAAAGGCAAGTGCCTAAAGATGACAGAGCCAAAGAGCTGGCTTTTCGCTGTGTAATTATTGGGCACATATTTTATTTCCTATTAACGTAGCTTATTTACACACAATCACAACATTCTAAGTATGGCTAAAACGAGGAAAACAAGGAAAAATTATTTGTAAAGAGATTATTCTATCAGAAGAATGTCACTCAGGGCTCCAAAGGTTGTGTGCCCACAGGCTTTGGAGCCTGTGGGCACACAGGCTCCGCCTGTGAAAGGTTCCACATATCAAAATGTTGACGTTCAAAATGATTTATTCCAGTAAAAGGTTTACAAGAGATGTCGGCACAGTGAAGAGGAACCCCAATGTTTTGCTATGGACAGCCAGATCTATATAGACTTGCATCTATTTACATCTCATTACCAGGCCCTGAGCTCAGCCAGGTCTTGAAAACCAAACAGAACAGGAATACATTTCGACGGACCTGATCGTGATGGATCGGGGATAATATCCGACTCCCAATAGACCGACATGGGTCCTGTAAGCTCGTTTTTTTCCTCCATCTCAAGATGGAGGGAAAAAATGGATGGACATGGATGTCACAACGGTGAGATACATTTCTGAACTGCTCTGATTGGCAGAGGATCTGTGCATGGATCCCCTGCTGATCTGAACTGACAGGCACCCGTAGTAGGCACCCTTATCAGCAGCTAATTGTTGCAGTATTAAAAACAATACAAGGTTTCTTAAACTGCCAAAAAAAAGAAGTGGCTGTGCTGATCCCTAGCAAATGCTAGTTGCTTGTCTGCTTCTCTAATCCATTGGCTTTCATGCTTTGCAGCATTGACCAGAAGAAAGTACCGGTATGCAGAGAAACCGAGTAGACCGAGAAATATCTCAAATCCTTATCTGAATAATTGTTCTGGGTCAGACATTTAATCTACTGAAGCAAAAGCACCAGAAACTAGTTCTTTCAGAAGGAGAGGTCATCTGCTATATCCTCCATGTTTCTCTCATGGCAAGTTTCCTTTAACAAGCAGAAATATCACCTGAAGCTGTCAAACTCACCTCACAAGGGCCGGTGTACACCTATGTGACATCCCACCATGCGGCAATCGTGCACGATTCCGCGTGGATTGCTGCGCGCAAAGGAGTAAAGTAGGTGTGCACTGATCGCACTGTGGGTGCCATTATTTTCCAATGGCGCCCCAGTCGTGTCGGGCGGATCGCGGGGTTTCCTGCCGCAATTCCGCCCGTGCTTCTGAACACGATAGTGGCTAAGGCAGCCGCGCGTCATGTACTGCAGAAAAAAGGTACAAACTGTGCGATCCACCCAGCCCAACTGGGGTGCCATTGGAACATGGCACCTACAGAGTGATTGGTGCACACCTATACGACTCCTGACTACGCGGCAATCCACACGGAATCGTGCACGATTGCCACGCGGTGGGGTGTCGCATAGGTGTGCACCGGCCCTAAAGGTACACCTACCTCTGTTTTGCATTAGGTGACTTGGGAATGTTAAATATTGTAAAAATTTTGATTATTGGAAAAGAATTGTTAACTGGGAACCCATACTGGCAAGAGACAGGATTACAGAACATTACGGCCAATTTCGGATAGGACGGAAGTCAGTTCCTGTGTGACAGTGATTATCATACAGACTTTGGTGATAGAAACAGAGGAGTAATAGAGTCAGGGATTATGGTAATGATCCAGACTTCAGAAAATTAAATATTTACAGTGAGAGCATAATTAGCTTTGGAGGTCACTGAGCAATGTTAAATAAGTTTTACTCATTTTTTTTGTCTACTTAATAACTGAATTAGAATAAAATCACATATCATTTTCTGTATTTCCTTTATGCGGCCCATGATTTAATTATTTTCTGTGTATATATAGCACTGACATATTACAGAGCTTTGCTGAGAATATAGAAGCATAGCCGAGCATAAGGATATCAGTACCTGCCCTGAAGTCACAAATCCAGGCGATTCAAGTGTGAGCATATGATGAGAAAATTCATGAGAAAAGGTTACCCTCAATGTCAAATGATAAATAGATTCAGAGATATAAGCAGCTGAGGATGTATGAAAAATCACAACTTGTATTTCTTGAATTTGAATTTCTTGAATTTGACTTTGAATTCCACCTTTCCAAGTCTCTCTGTCAGGGCTGTAGCTACCATCGGGCGAGTAAGGCACTCGCCGGGGGCGCAGCCAGGGCCGGCCTTGCTGCGCCCCCTGGCCCCTGTTGCCATGGCGAGCACAGGGAGCCATTGGTAACAGGGGCTCCAGGAGGTCAACACAGCCGCGGCTCGCCAGGGAGAAAAGGAGCGGCACAGGATCCAGCTTTTCCTCGGATCCCCACTGCTCTCCCCCACCTGTATGGGCAGACGACTCTGTGTCCTCAATCTCTTCTATTTCAAAAGGGAAATGTCAGGGGTCTGTTTAGACCCCTGATATTTCCCCGAAGCCCCCCAACAGTAAAAAAATAAATAGTAATACTAAAAATGTTTTCATTAGTTTAGTCAAATGAAATACATTTTTATGCTATTTCAGATTTGGCCACCAGCACATTCTGTGCATGCGCGCCGTCATCCTGGAGGCGGGACGCATAACGTCACATAACGCACACATCTGTTGGGGGGTCAATTTTCTGTTCTTGCCTCGGGCGCAAAAGGAGCTAGCTACGGCTCTGCTCTCTGTTGATCACTGAGGTACACCCCCAGTGTATGTTAATTTTTTTTATCTTAGGCCAGGTTCACGTAGTCGCACACCACCGTTGATCGCGCTGGTGGTGCCATTATTTTCTAATGGCACCCCAGTTACGCCAGGCAGATCACACGGTTTCACGTGGAATTGTGCATGATCGAGTTTGAAAAAACTTGCAGTTTTTGTACCTTTTTTCATTGATTGCCGTGCAGATGTAACTCCATTGAAATCAACGGGTCCGCACGGCAACCGTACAGAGCAAAAGAACATGAGTAGCAGTGCCCAGGCTGCTGTCCTCAAAGTGCTCCTGGCCTGTGCAGCACAGTGTGAATCCAGCCTCAGAAATTGACTGAAACCTTGCTTTAGATTCCTTGTCTTGGAAGATTTTTAAGAATGAATTACTTCTCATTACAAGCAGCTAGAGAGGTCAGTGATGCCTCATTTTAAAGCTCTTTTAGGGTGGATTCACTCTCTTTTGAGTGCGTTGCAGCGTGCATGTTATCAGACACGCCTAGATGTGGATGGCCCTATAGAGTTTCTCTTTCCCTTCCACGCTAAACTACAGCAAAAATATGTAATTCGGCCACCAAGAGAAGAATGAGATTTCTACTTGAAATACATTTTCACGCAGTCAAATGCATAAGTTTTACTGCATTAAAACAGACAAGTGTGACCAGACCAGTTTAGAAACATCTGCTGTGCATTTATGTTAGAAGACTGGCTGGTTGCCAATATTCTAATGGAATAGAAAGTAATATTTCTCCTTGATGCCTGTAACTACAGAGGGCATGTTTTAGTGCATTTGCTGCTTGTTCAGAAGATGTAAATACTTTTGTGTGAACAGTCCAGGCTTAGGTTAACTTTAATGTGATGTTGGGCAAATCCAGGGTTGGCGAAACCCCCAAAAATGTTATAAAACAATCTGTAAATTAGGACTGTCTGTTGTATTCTAGAAATATGATAGTTAGCATTTCATTGGCTGATATGGGAAACTGTTGTTTCTTTTGAAGTATATTTCACTCAGATGCATACTTTTATTGTAGATTTAAAGGAGAACTATGGGGTTAAGGCTTTTCCCCATAGTTCTCCTTAGGGTAACGGGAGGACACAAACTAGCGTCCTCCCGTCACCCTACGCTCAGTATACCGCGAGCTGTAGCTCACGGTATACTGAGACGCCGCAGTATACCGCGAGCTATTGCTCGCGGTATAGTGAGACGCCGCAGCTGAAGCAGATCCCGACAATTATGTCTGGATCCGCCCAGCTGCGTGACTGACAGCTGGCTCTGCCTATCTACAGGCAGAGCCAGCTGTACCCACCCCCTCCCCCGTTCGTTCCGCCAGTCAGCTGTGGCGGATCGGGGCGGGGAGGGGGGAATCCAGCCCCTCCCCTGTCACGGCAGAGAGCTGTGACAGGTATGTGTTCGCTCACCTCCCGATCTACTAAGCCGACCTGTGGCAGTCTCATTGTCACAGGTCGGCTAGAACTATGAGGTGAGTGAAAAGCACTCACCTCATAGTTCTCCTTTAAGTGGAAGAAAGTAGGATACCAAGATACACACAAAGATGGCGGCGCGCAAGCGCAGAATGTGCCGCCATCTTTGACTATATCTTGGTATACACCAAGATGGTGGCGCAGAATGCGCCGGCGGCCGACATAGCCGACGCTCGTTCTGCCTTCTCAGTGTGCGGTTTCGGATTCAGAGGCTCGCTGCCTCCGATTCCGAAACGGCAGAAAAATTTGTTTTCTTTGATGAAATAAATGGAAACATTTTTCATTTTCATTTGTTTCGTCAGAAAACAAACTTTTTTGCAGTGCACGTATCTAATCATTAGGGAACCTGAGAAGATACAGGTAAGAGAGCTGCTATTGGCCACTTGGCTGCAAGAGCAACCAGGGATTCAACAATAAAAGCAGTTTTTCTTTGAAGACAGGAGGCTCAATTCACAAAGCCAACACACCAGGATAAGGATCATTATTTTAAAAAAAAGTGACAGTCATTTTTAGTTCGGTCTAATGAGATTTGAAAATGACAGTCACATGGCTAAACCGAAGATGCCTATCCTTGTGGAAAAGCTTAGTGTATTGAGCCTTCGGTCTCTTTAAATGACGACCTTTTATACCCATCTAAAGTTCGAGGCTCCAACTCTCATTTTCAGGTTTGAATCTGATTGGAGGCTAGGACAGGAATACATTGAGTTCCTCACACTGAAGCTTTGATATATGAGACTTGTTGAATAATAAAAGAGTTGAAGACTTGCCGTGTGCAAAAATGAAGTTAACATACAGTTCCCGGCTACAGTAATATATTTATACTGACACTGTCTGCTGATGAATGAAGGGAGCGAAATGATGAAAAATGTGATTTAGCAACACGCAGCAGGAATTAATGTATTGATTAGTTCTAAAAATGTTAAATGAACATGCCGCTGCAACAAATGGATGTATGTAGTGCGGAGAGCGCTGCAAAATCGAGTGGTAATGAATTGTTCAGTGGGAAGTGTCGGCCCCCCGATGCTGACAGCATACATGGCCCATGGGCAAAGTATAGACACACCTTTACATACTGACAGTGCTATACTCATTCATTCTAAACAGGGAAGATAGATCTCTTTCCATACCAGCCGCAGTATGCAGAGGTTCTGTTTCACAGCCATTTGGAAATAATTACTGGAAGCCTCTTCTATTTATGTAGTCACAATGGTCACTGCAGACATGTAAATGTACTAGGGTTGCCACCTTTTCTGCCAGCCAAACCCTCAACACTCTAGCGAAGCACGGAATTTTTTTTGGGAGAATGATTTTATTCATATGTAAAGAGCTCCACCCATTAATATGTAAATATCACAGTCGAGACGATTTTCAGTGGGGGGCCAGTAGCCCCTATCTTAATTTTGATTGCCCCTCTTTGCCTGGCATCTTGTGTCCGGGTTTCAGCTGCCATGAAACCTGGACACAGCATTCAAAACCCAGACTGTCCAGGTGAATACCGAACAGGTGGCAACCCTAAAATGTACCCCAAGCTGGCCATGTCTGCTATAATGTGATTGTACACTCATCCACTTGTTCATTTGATATTTGGAAAACTGAACTCCTTGCAGATTTTTAAAAAACAGTTACTACTAATAAATGCAGAAATGTATTCATATGTATGCATGTATACAGTATATGTATGTGGGTCTCCGTTCTAGCGCTGACTCCCCTGTCCTTGCTGGCACTTCCTGTCCCACGGTGTCTGCATGCGGGTGTACGCGTCCATAGATTTACCTTCTGTCTCTCCTCGCGTCCCGGACAAAAATGTGAACTGCGCATGCGCACGCCCCAAGATGCTTTGCGGCCTCCTGTGGATTTTCACATTTTCGGACGGGAGCGCGCACGGAAGACACAGGTAAGTATTAACCTCTTTTAAAGCTTTTTTTTTTAAACTCTGTTTGCATATATCTACTCCTTGCTAGCAGTAAATATATGCAGGGCAGCCTTCAGAAATTTCGGGACCCCTTACATGGCTTTAGGCCAAGACGCAGGGCTTAGGGTTATAGGGTTAGTTCACACCATAAGCAGTGCATTCTAGTCCGATTCCTGCCAGAACGCACTGCTCGCATTGCGGCCGGCTCACTTTTTGGCCAGGCTGGAGGGGGCACAGTGGGCCATTGAAGTAAATGGCGCCATAGACTCCTGCTGCTCCGTCTCCTCTACCTGTTCCACCTTCGCCTGCTTGGCGCTTTTCTCTGCCTCCTTGCGGACTCCGTCCTTTGACACTGCCGCCTCCTCCACCCGGATGCCTGAGTGTTTTGGGGCGGCATTTTTGCCGCCCCCCTGAAATCTGCCACCCAAGGCAAACGCCTTGTTACCCAGCAGGAGATACGCCCCTGTCTATACGTAAAACGATGCCCCCATAAGATGCCAGTGTGCCACAGGACCCCAGATATGTACTATACAAAGCAGTATCCATATACCTTGCCGCACTCTTTACCGAATATCCCAAAAGTAACGGGTGCTCGCAATGACTGCGGAGGGCACCGCTCACAAAAGAACTCATATACAGATGTCAACAGCACCAAGATTCCATGTTAGTGCAAATTACCATTTTTTCAGTATAGGGTACGAGTACCAATATTTTCGGTACTCGTCGATACCAAATGCCGATACCAGTGCAATGGGTCATGACCTGCCGCCCGACTTATCAGGAAGTCGGGCGGCGGATCATGACCCATTGCCCGGCTTCCTGATTGCCTGTGAAGCCGGTGTTCCAGTGAAAGAACACCGACTTCAGAGGCTGGCTGGCTTCCTGACCAATCAAGAAGACGGGCGGTGAGTCATGATGTAAACCCGCCTCCTGATTGAAGCCTGCTTCCTAACCACTTTTTTCTAGGCAGCCTTTCTTCCTGAACAATCAGGAAGGTGGGCGGAACGTCATGACTCACGTCCCGGCTTTCTGATTGGTCAGGAAGCCAGGCTGCCTAGAAAAAAGTGAATCCAGCTTCCTAGCCAATCAGGAAGCTGGACGGCACATCATGACGAGCCTCCCGGCTTCCTGATTGGTTAGGAAGCCAGGCTGCCTACCAACAAGTGAAGCCAGCTTCCTAGCCAATCAGGAAGTCCGGACAGCACGTCATGACCTGCCTTCCGGCTTCCTGGTTGGTTAGGGAGTTGGGTTACATTTTTTCTAGGCAGCCTGGCTTGCTGATTAACTTGAAAGCCAGCGTCACATTTTTCTAGGCAGCTTGGCTTCCTGACCAATCAGGAGGCCGGGACGCGAGCCATGATGTACGACCCGCCTCCTGGCTTCCTGATTAACTTAGATGCCGGCGTCACATTGTTCATAGGTATTTTTCGTGGCTTCCTGACCAATCAGGAAGTCGGGAGGTGGTTCATTACATGCCGCCCAGCTTCCTGATTGGAAAGAAAGCCAGCTCCAGTGGCGTCACCAGGGGGGTGTGGAAGGAGCGGCCCGCACCAGCAGGCCCGGCGCTAGCGCAAGGCAAGTCAGGCGACCGACTGAGGGTACTGCTGGGTGAGGGCGGAAAAAACAGGGCATTTTGACATGTACTTGTCAAAATGCCCCGATGTTTGCGCTATTTTTTTTTTTCACTTACCTTTGGTGCGGAAGAGCAGCGGCGAGTCAGCGCTGGTCCAGTGGGAGGAGCTCCAGGTGGGGTCCTAATTTAGCTGGCCGGCGACTGCCAGAGGATCCCGACACGCGCGGCACCTCAGTCAGTCGTCGGCCAGTTTTGCCCTGTTTTTACAGGTAGTCGGGGACAGGGACGGGGGGGAGGGAGGGCGCAAAATGATTCTTGCCTGTGTAGGCAAGAATCCTAGCACCGGCCCTGCGCACCAGGGTGAATCAATCATTTTGATGTCACCCCCCACCCCCGAAAAGTCGCTCACTCGGTCTAGGACTGAGAGCCCGAGACTTGCTCGTGAGAGTGGACCCGGCGGCATACCTTATCCCACCAGGTGACGTCGCCTCCACACCACACGTGACATCATCACGCATGTGCGCGATGACGTCACTGCAGGGTGTCACCCCACCTCGGGATGCCTCCATGGTCCCTTGGCACTGCTGGTCGGAGAGAGATCTCCCTCTGACCGGAAGTTCTGGTATCGGGGAAGGTATTGGAGCATTTGGACGAGTACTCGCCCAAATACTCGGTATCGGCACTGATACTAGTATCGGTACATTTATAGTGCAAATCCATTTTATTGATAGTTGTCATTCAAACGACAAGCGCATTTCTGAGCCTGATGAAGCGGACCCTGCGCGGCCCCAAAAGCGCTTGTCGATTGAATGACAACTATCAATAAAATGGATGTTGCACTAACATGGAATCTGGACATCTGTTTTGGGTGATATGTACTATAGCACATAAAAGACGCCCCCACAAAACATGTCATGGGTTACCTGTGGCATTTTTTAATGGGGGCATGTTTTATGTGCAATACTAACAAACCAGCGGGGGGAGGGGGGAGATAGTGAGTGTGTGTAATTCTTATGCTGATTTTAGCTATTGCTGTGAGAACCTGTAAAGAATAAGGTGACCAGATTCCTGTGTCCATGATTTATGCAGAAACTTCTTTCAAGGGAATCTGGTCACCTTATTCTTTACAGGTTCTCACAGCAAGAGCTAAAATCAGCATAAGAATTACACACACTCACTATCTCCCCCCTCCCCTCCCCCCGCAGCTCCAACGGGACAGGAGACAGTGATGTGACAGTTCAGAGACTATCGGGCACTGTCTGTATAACAATCGCACACTACAGCCGGCCCGGATTAACCCCTTAAAACACGTACCTCTAGCCTCACAGACAGCCGCACGCTCTGCCGGGATTGTGCTCACACAGCACAGCAGAAGGTCCTCCTTCACGCATTCCTCTCTAGGACCCAGGGGCTGCCCCCGTCTGCCTGAACTTGTGACATCTCGTGTACGGGCTACCGTGGCCGTAAAACCGGACACAAGATGCCAAAACCGTACTGTCCGGTTGAAAACCGGACAGGTGGCAACCCTAGTTGGGAGGTTACAGAGCACTCGCACATAGGGTGATTGCTCAAGGAGCAGTCTCGAAGCCACGTTAGCATAAACAGGACAGTCTTTTAATTTCTTTCATCAACAGAAAACAAAGCTTCAACATACAGTCTGCTAATGTCGCAGCAAGTAGACCATGTCTCACCGACCAAAGATTGCTGCACATACTCCATGTGTAACTGACTCTCTCAGCCTCCTCGGCTGTCTTCTCTGTGCCTCTAGCACACACGGCCACCTGGCTCCCCTCTGCCTTCTGGGTGGAGTCCCCCAACTCCTGAATATCCCTGTTCCTCTCCCCAGCTGGAGCCCAGAACATTTGCCAGCACCCTTCCCAAAAGTGCTGTGCACAGGTGTTGGCCACTACTAAACAATGGACCCAGGAATGGAGATTTCATCCCACCCAATTCTCTTAGAAATCTCCCAGTTCCAGGTTCCCTTGCCAAATCCAGAAATCCTGGGAAGAACCACAAAGTCTGCTCTTTCTCAGTAAAGGAACTTGCCTCCTAGAACTGCCCAGCCCCTCTGGCTGAGAGTACTGGGTGACTACAACCCCCACTTCTACCGTGGGATTGCCACACAATACCACAATATACTGTATATATATATAATTTTTTTTTTTTAACCACTATGGTAACAATGGAGGAACATGTTTGAGCAATGAGCATCGGTGTGGCTGCTTATAGTCTGCACCGGAAGCACATGTGACAAGGTGGCAACGCAGGAGAGCAAATGGGAGACAGCTATAATGTGTTGTCACTCCATAATGGGAACTGTCTGCACAAGAGCATTCATGCCCAGGATCACCAGGTATTATTTTAATGAAAACTGTAGATTTAATGAAGTTAGGAATGGCTTTTGAAAGTACGTTAACACATGAAAGATTATGGGGATGATATTGGGATTGTAGTGATTGGGTTTACATCTACTTTAAATGTATTTTTAAATGTACCTAGTACATGGGTAGGAGACTTCACCAGTTCAGTTGTTATGGAGCTACAAGTCCCATGACTTTGGGAGGCATAACTCTAAGAGGCAGAGTCATGACGGGATTTGTAGTTTCATCAACGCTGAAGTGCTGAGGTTGCTTACCCCTTATGCTGGGCACACACCTTACAACCATCGCAAGACTTTTGTCTTGCGATGGTTGTAAGGTACTTAAAAAAACGTACAATCTGCCTATCTTGGACAGGCAGATCGTACTTGCGATGATCGCAAGCCACGCCCCCTGAGGGGCGGGCTTCCGATGACCGCAATGCCGAACGGGCAGTGGGCGCTTGCGCACACCGGCCCGTCCGGCTTTTATCTTACGAACATGCTACACACCCGCCGAACATCGTACGAAGTTTAAAGTCGTGCGACCTTACAGTAGTAGAGGTCGCACGGCTTCCACACGCCTTACGATAATCGTACGATCGTGGGATTTCCCGCTATTATCGTACGATTATCGGAAGGTGTGTGGGCACCCTTACCTAGTGGGAGGGCCAGCGCTAGCAGCCAATTAAGCTCTGTTGCAATGCACAAGTAGTGAGTTAACAGGCGATAGCAGAGTGAGCAGAGGGGTGAACCCACCAGTCTGCTGCCCCTTCATTGTCCAATCACAGGCTGCAGCCATGGAGAAGACCTATCTGTATTACATAACTGCAGTAGAGAAAGGTCAGGTCACCATCCTGTGTGGTAGGGCTGTGTAAATCTCAGAGCTGGCTGGGCAAAGATACAAATCCTGTGGCAAGTAAAACAATTCCCACATATGTAATATGACTGTGTATGCAGCTGTTTGCTGGGAATTCCGCCTTACAAAGTTTGAGCTCCCAGAGGATCCTGTGATACAAAAATACAGAAGTCTATATTTAGTTTGATCTGCACGCACCATAAAGAATGACACGTCTGAGTCTGCAGTTCTATATCTCAGTGTTACTATCCGCCTCTTCACATATGCCTAAACGCCAACTTCCTAACATGATATTTCAAATCTGCGTAGGCTCCAGTGAGCTGACCCACCCGTCTGCTTTTTATATCCCTCAGAGACTCCGGTGGCGAAATTTAGTTTGCGTCCCCGTCCCCTGCTGTCAGGCTATTACGAAGATGTCACTCTCTCGCAATTATTCCCCCATTATTTATTTATTGTACATTATGAAGAACCAATCAGGGGAGCAAGATACCATCCTCCCCCCTTTGAAGTGTCCCTGCATGTGGGTGGAAATGGTTATGCTGGTGGGTAATGTCAGAGAAATAGAATATGTAAAAAGCCGGCAGCCATTGTTGGTGGTTTGTAACCCTTGCATAAAGAAAGCCTTTCCTAATCGAAATACGACGGCTGCCATTGCTCACTTCTCAATACACAAATGCTAGTTGCTTGGCTATCATGTTTACTTGCCTAAGGGGCCTGTCTCCTCCTATGCTCCGGTGATGGTTTGTCCCTTAACGTATTGGACGTGATAACTCACAGGACCTTAGACTGCTGGAGCAGGGGGAGAGAGAAGCTGTAGGGACCGGTCTAACAACCAGGTGGCTCTGAGGTCCACGTGAGTATAATTTTGTTATTTTTGTCCCTTGACAAAAATAGGCACTTAACCCTTGCAGTGCTGGGGTAGCCCCACTGCAAGGGTTAGGGCTTGTTCACACCAAATCCGGACCAGATCTTTATGAGTTTCTGCCCATGCAGTGCAGTGTGTTTTGCATGCGTTTCGGCGTGTTCCAGAGCAGAAAAAATAGGGCATGCTGCAGTTTTTTTTACATGCTTTGGAACTGAAAGCTGTGGCATGAACTAGAGCCCAAAATACCATTGGAATACATTGGATGCATTTTTCATGCGTTTTGTAACTGCTCTGCTCTGCATCTGCTCCGCACTTGGTGTGAACAAGCCCTTAAGAATATTTATGCCTGGAGTTCTTCTTTAACGTGCCAGTAACCCATGCATCTGTGAGATCCGCTTGGGGGGTGTTCAGCATTGTGCTCACATCTACTGTCATTCCTCGATTCATGTAAAGAAAACGCAGATGGTTGTGTGTGAGTTGGCATTCGTCTGAGACCGGCTGAGTGGAATTTTTTAAAATAGCAATTTTTCAGCAGCAATTTTCTCAGTCTCTCATAAATCTATTTTTAAAAGAAAAAGAAAAAAATGCACCCGCCTAATAGGACTATTTCTGTACATTTTTATACACCTACTATGGGCTGGTTATGTGACAGGGACTGCTGCTAAGCACATGAGCGTCTATGTATGTCCTTTTACAGTGTAGTGATACTTTTGGTGAAGGAGAAATATGTGAGCTAAAAAAAAGGCTTTAAAGTGACTCTGTTTCTTGAACAAAATGTTCTACAACTTGCCCTCTGCAAAAGAAGACTGTCAATACTTACCTATCCAGAAATTGGTGATTCATGCTCTCTTTCTTCAAGGAGTACAGTAGATGAAGACTCTTCAGCATCCGACACACTTCAATGTGTATCAGATACCTGGACACCATTGTGGCTACACCCCCTGACTGCAACATCACCCCTGTGTCCTAGAGGGACATATCGGATAGCAGGAGGAACCACAACAAACAGTGGAGAACCAGACCTTCAACACCATGGAAGTGTTTCATATGCTGACGATCCTTCAGCCCTGTAGTCCTGAACATCAGGCTCACCTCAAGCCGAGAGGAAAGTATTTATGGTCTTATTTTGACATTTTTAGAAGTTTTTCAGGTGACAGAGTTGTTTTAACTTTCCTTTTTTTCCTAAAATACTGTTTGTACCTTTTTTCATTCATTTTTACATCTCAGCACTGTTGAGTTCCACCACCGCCTTTCAGCCACTTCCAATGTATTCCTCAGCCACACATCATTGCTGTGGACCAGCTTCCCCTGATAGTGGACTATTCCTGATAGTGGATCATGCCTGATAGTGGACCATTCTGATAGTAGACCATGCCTGATAGTGGACCATTCTGATAGTGGACCATGCCTGATAGTGGACTATTCCTGATAGTGGACTATTCCTGATAGTGGACCATGCCTGATAGTGGACCATTCTGAAAGTAGACTATTCCTGATAGTGGACCATTCTGATAGTGGACCATGCCTGATAGTGGACTATTCCTGATAGTGGACTATTCCTGATAGTGGACTATTCCTGATAGTGGACCATTCTGATAGTGGACCATGCCTAATAGTGGACTATTCCTTATAGTGGACTATTCCTGATAGTGGACCATTCTGATAGTAGACCATTCTGATAGTAGACTATTCCTGATAGTGGGCCATGCCTGATAGTGGACCATTCTGATAGTAGACTATTCCTGATAGGGGACCATGCCTGATAGTGGACCATTCTGATAGTGGACCATGCCTGAGAGTGGACCATTCTGATAGTAGACTATTCCTGATAGTGGACCATGCCTGACAGTGGATCATTCCTGTTAGTGGACCATGCCTGAGAGTGGACTATCCCTGACAGTAAACTATACCTGACTATGGTCTTCATACCCTAGAGGGAGGCACATCAATATATTATACTGCGACTTCTCACTTTTATCCAGATGATATAGGTGGGATAATTACACTGCTATATAACACAAACTAAAATCTGGAAATGCTACTTCATCCATCTCTAAGGGGTTTTTCACAACAGGCCATTGAAGCTTATGTCTAACGGTAGCCAAAATAAATGAATTAAGGATAGAATCCAATATTTGAAATATTAAACAGGAAGATACAATGGGGAATGTCACTGCAAATAAAGGTTTTTTGGTAGAAGTATCGGTTCTCAATTCAAGGAGATATAATCTACGAGGTTCTAGAAATCCAAAACCCAAGGTATTTAATAACGTCAGTCTGGACCAATGGGGAGAGAGCCTGGTCAACAGTAGGGGGGGGGAAATTCAAGAGGGAGAATTTGAGATTTCTTACAGTTGATCTTCAAACCAGAGTGGGAGCCAAAGTAGTAAATGGACTGCAAAGCTAAACACAGAGAGGGGCCCGAGTCCTCAACAACAAAATATCATCAGCATACAACCCGATCTGTGTGTCTGAACACACAGTACATCACAGTTTGTTGTTGATCGGGTACATCAGCACTGTTCGGGCACATGCACGTGAGCAGCCGTGCGGTGGAGCCCTGTTGCTGGTATGAACAAGCCCTTATTCACACTGTTTAAATTTTCGATGACAGTCCTCATATTTCTCTCAGACAAGGTTCAGTTTAATATCATTCCTATGTCAACTCCCCAAATTATGCATTTTTTTTGCAACCAGGAAAGCATGGACCTCAGCAGAATGACTGCTACTCCATACAAATGTATTCTACCGTGTCACTGAATTTGAATGTGACATTTCTGTTCTAAAATAATTTTTTGGAAGCGTTTACATGGAAGAATAATCCGTCTGAACTCATAGCCCCTGTGGCCTCTGCACTGTGATATTGATCATTTTAAAGAGATAAATGTAACTGAATCAATTTTTGTTACTACCACTGGTGACCTTTTACCTCAAGAGAACCAATATTGATTTGACAGTTTTTGCAATAAATCAATTCCTTTTGGGTCGAAAATCATAATTATTCTGAAATTACAGGGACTCCCAGTGCTCTCCAAATCCACCAGATTGCAATTCTATTTTATTGGCATGTAGGTCAACTGACACAACAAATGTAATAATCTCTCCCTTGCATCTTGCTGTCCTCATAAAATACATGGAGATTACCAAAACAGACCTTTGAGTGAGTGTAGAAGTGTAGAAGCACCAAATGCATAAAAAATCTGAGGACAGGATGTTTAAATGATAATTAAGTCTAAAGGTTTTAGGCGATTCCAATTGCTGATTAAATGACTTACAATGGATGCTGCTCTTTGATATTAAAAATGTTCAGATTCCTGCAGAATCAGCTGGTCTCCTTATCTTACTTTAGTGAGGCTCCTTTCCCTTGCAGGGTCCTGTGGAGCTACCCATGCGTGTGCTAGTAAGCTGTGTGTGTCTCCACCAACACACAGGAAAAACAATACCATCTAGTCCCCTGCACGCTGCTGCTCCTTCCTCTCTCCAAGGCATTCCACTCTCCTCCTCCCTGCTCCTCCCTTCTCCTTACTAGTACTGTAGATGTTCAGCTGCTGGAGACTGCTCTCCCTTGTGATCTAGTACTGGACAGCAAATTCAGGTAAGCTGAGCTGAGAGATTTGGATCTGTTCAGAAACATGATGATTGTAAATGCTTAGGCAAAAATGTAAAAAAAATACTTGGCTGGGCAATTCATTATTGAAAAAAAAGTTTGAGTTTAATACTAGTTTAAAGTTTATAAGTTTATTTGTCTAAAAATCTGTAAAGCATTTCAAACCGTGTCGATGATGTTATCATGACCCTTTCATTAGGGCTAATAGAAAAGATCTAAATATACAAATATTCTGCCATACGTATAAAACACAGCTAAAAGGCGCATTGGCAAAACGGCAAGCTGGTTTCTGATCGTTTGAAAAATAATATGCCATATTTTTAGGGAAAAGTGCTGTATTTTTGGTAAAAAGAAAATAAATCTTCATGAACCGGCTGAAATTCGCTGCGTGGGTGCTGCTGTCGGCACCCTTCTCCCCGGCAAAAATTTGCTGCAAGCTCCATTCAGGAACCTGCTGCTGTCAGAGTACAATAGAAACTGCAGGGGATTTTTCCATCAATGCTTGTAAGCGTCGATGGAGGAATCTTTTCTTTTTTGTCGTTCAGCCCACAGGTTCAATGAAAAAAATAGAACCATATATACTCGGATTTAGACAGAGGAACAGGGAGAGGCTTTATTAGCTGTAATTACATTGTTGTCATAGTGCTGTACTAACCCAAAAAAACGTTTTGGTTTCCAAAGAACATGAATGATTCTTTATCAACATGGTGCATTTCAATAAAATACACTAGGTGGCTAAATTGGTTAGCAAGCACCAATCTTATTCATTTTCCCAGCAAGCAAAAACAAACAAAAGGTCATCAAAACAAACTTTTATACATAGCAATTAATAAGATATGCCGTAAATAAACAAAAGTTCACCAAATAAATGGCACATCCAAAAATTCTACCCTTTATAGATAACCCCATTGAGAATGGTAAGATGATTATAACAAGATTTAGTTATATTTATTTATTTATCTAGTGACAACATAGTTCAAAATGCTCTACTGAGTACATAAAACCATTCAAACTCATTCTTACCCAAGAAAAGTTAAAAATAAATCCTATGTACCTATATCGGTCCTATGACATACTTATACATACAAGGAGGCAAATTGGGTGGAATCTGATTAACCTACTAGTATGCTTTTGCATTATGGTAGAGACCAGAATTTGTAGGGAACTGCACAAAGACAGGGACAGCTCCATGAACGTAGGTCCAGGGGGTAACTGAACTTATCAACCTAGGGCAGCACGGCCAAAGTGCTAATCCCGGACTTTAATGCTTTGATAAATTTAATGTCGTGAGGCGGGACAAGCTCCGCTATGCAGAAACAGTCTTTTTATTTATGTTGAATTAATTTACAATCGAGCGTTGCACAGGAAAGAATGCAAGTGTGGCCAGCTTGATTCTACATTGAGTTATCCGTCTTTGTGTAAAAAAAAACTGCTGAGAAAATCAAAATTTTTAATAAGAAAAGGTCTGAATGGTAGACTTGCATTGAGCAATAGTAAGGCATGCACTATGCAGTCTACTAAGCAGGAAGCAGAGCCTGCATATGTAATGAACAGTATAACTATGGCTGCCCTCATTTACAAATACAATTCCAATGTTAGCACAAGGATTCCCAGACTGATTATTCACATTAAGCTGGCTGCTTTCACAAAAATAGCTATTAAAAAACAGCGTTTTCTTTAATGTTCATTTTGTTTTTCCAAAAACTCGAAGCTGTGTTTAAAAGGGTTAACCTTCGGGTTCTTTATGAAAATAAAATCACATTTAATATAAAGACATACAAATTACCTTTAGAAAAAATTTCACCCATGGCAAGGAGGTCATACTAATGATGGATACCCTGAATATAAAGGTCCAGCCCCGGGGTCCCATTATCCCAATTAGCAGGCTGACACAGAACTTAGCGGTGCTCGGAGGATGCTAATTGGCCGGAATGAAGAGCAGGAGTCCCAGAGCACAGTACGCTCTGCAACATGAATCACTCTGTTTGCAAACTGTGAGGCTTGTAAACAGATCCCTAAAATAGCCTGCGGCACAGTCAGTAGCATACAGGAAGGAGTTATGAGATATGCAGTATGTCTGTCCCTAAACAGAGCCATATCGACGGACTAGGGTCTACATTATAAGGGATCTGACTGAGCACACATGGCACCTTACATGTGCCCAATGAAGTGGCTGTTGCTATAACCTTAAAGTGCAAAAGTTTTGGCAATGGGTACAACCCGGTCACGTTTTTTTTTTGCCTTCTGTGTCCCTAATGGAACCTTCTGTTTAAAGGAGAACTATGAGGTGAGTGCTTTTCACTCACCTCATAGTTCTAGCCGACCTGTGACAATGAGACTGCATCAAACCAGGTGCATCAAAACAAAATGTGTTCAATATTTTATAAGCAGCTACAACCTGAGTATAAAAAGGCTGCACCTGCCAGCAGCTGCAGAGAAGGACCCTTTCCCTGAGTGGGGAAGCAGTGGTCTCTCTGTAGAGGTATAACACACCCTAGCTAAGTCAGACCTATAACTCTGTAATCAGCAAAGCTCATGCTCCCAGCAGGGAGGTGTTGGACCTTTGCAGAGAAATCACTGATTCTACCTAGAAGGCAAAGGTCTTACACTGCAGCATGCTGGCAGGAGACAGGCTGTTCTACTCTGGCTGTAGTTGTTTTAAAGAAAACAAACTTTAAACTTGACTTTGCACACTTTTTTTGATACCTGGAATGTATTTGGGTCATTTAAAATAAAAATTAAATTGGGCTTTACCTTCCGTTCCTGTAGACACGACAGGAAGTGACAGGATATCTCTCTAGTTGTCACTGGAACAAGTGTCTCCATTGGAAGATCTCTGCTCTATTACTTTTTCAGGAACAGCTCAACATTGTGGATTCCCCCTCACTTTCAGTCCCAGCGACAGTAGCCATCAGGACAAACACAGAGGGGGACCTTACCCAGCAGAAACACAGACAGAAAAAAAAACCTGACAAGGATTCTAACCCTTTTCTATTCTATCCTACTCTATAAAATAAAAATACTGTTGCCTTTAGTTATATTTTAATTGTTAAGTTGCCAGAGCTGACTTCTCTTCCTAAAATTCCTAATAGCCTAGTGGTCATGCTTATCCAGTGGCTTCAGCATATGCTGTGTCCCTTACCCAAAATAAGTATGCATATTATAATTACTTAAACACATCAACCTATTTGATTTAATGGACAACAACTACATATTTGCTCTACTTGCCTTGATTAGAGGGTTCAATGAAAAGGGGGCACACAGCAGGCATTGCTCACATCCTCCAAATGTTTAATGATGGCCAACTATAATCCTTCATAATACCCTGTTAAGCAATCCGAACGCTAGCGTATTGTCACCAGCAACAGAAGTGGAAGAGTGACATGGCCCTTAAAGACTCTCTGGGCAAGAGAAATTGAGAACAAAAGTGCAAATTTTTGTCTACAGTGACCAACTACAATCTCAAATTTTTTCATAAGATGAAAGGTGAAGCCTGATTGGTTGCTGTGTGCAATAAGTTCACTTTTGTTCTCATTTTCTTTTCCACAAGTTCTAATGAATCAGTTCATCTGTGGGACTGGCCGCTCACACTACATCCCTTTAGGGTTGAAGGGGCTGTACTGAAGTGTGGCTTCACCTGGGTAGTGAAGCGGACCTTCCCTGCTCAGGTCCACTTTAGCTTCCTGCAACACTAGGGACGCACCGATAGTGATATTAGTATCGGTATCGGTGCTGATACCGAGTATTTGGGCGAGTACTCGTGCTCGCTCAAATGCTCCGATACCTTCCCCGATACCAAAACTTCCGGTCAGAAGAAGATTTCCTCTGACTGGCAGTGCCTTAGGGGAATATGGAGCCAGCTTTCCGTGCGATCAGGAAGCTGGGCGGCAAGTAATGACCCGCCCCCCGGTTTCCTGATTGGCCGGGAAGCCAGCTCGATGCTGATTGGCTGGGAATCTGGTTTCCCGGGCCAAGCACAATCAAGGTGGCCAGACAACATGGAGCCAGCTTCTTGGGCAATTAGATTGCTCGGGAAGCCGGCTCCATGACAGCGGAAGCACCGATATCGGTACTCGGTATCAGCGAGTACCGAAGGCAAAGTATCGCTACTTGTACTCAATATCGAAAAACTGGTATCGGTGCATCTCTATGCAACACTTTAGCTTCCTCTGTGGTGCCATCGGCTTGTTACTGCTGCACCCACAAGGTAGCAAAACGGGTATATCAGTCAATAGTGCAATTGGATATCCTTACAAAGCACTGTCCTGACACATCATACATATGGAACATTTGTTGTATGGAGCAAAAAGTTGTTTTCAAACCTCCAGTTGATAAGAATGCCAGTCTGTCCTAAAGTTTGCAGGACCTAAGCTATGATTATTTGGGGTGACACAAGCAAGCCTAGTTTTTGATCCATTATTTGACCTGGGTGAGTAGACCCCCTAGACAGTTTTGCCACTCAAGAGAAAGAAAAGCAGTGTTAATATAGACACTGAAATTCATAGCAGTGGGTTTAAAGGGGTTTGATTTATGTTGCCCTCAATGTTAAACTAGGTGCTCTTTTCATTTGTGTGGGTTAAAGTTAAAATGAAAGAAGGAAAGGAGCTGGCATGGATTTAATTTGTCTATTTTGCTCAGTAGAAGTGAATGCATTGGCTTGAAATCTGAGTGCAGAATTAAAGCATGACAGCAGACATCTGAAGTGGAGATAATCTGAGAACAGAAGAGAGCAGGATCTTCTCGGCTGACATTCTGAATTGCAAGCACCAGCACAAAGAAAATGTGTGATTCCGTAGGCCCTGGCTGAAGGTTTAAACTTTAAGATCATTCAGTATTAAAGAAACTGCTCTGTGAAATGTCAAGGAAGGTGAACTGGCGCTTCAAAGGGTTGGTTGGTGTGTTATTTCCATAATTTCAATTATGAATGGATGGTGGTGGGCCGAACATTTCACAAGCTTCTTTAAAATTTTCGGGGGTTCCAACATATGCTTTCCATATCCTTCCTTAATGCCATCATTGCGAAGCCAAGCATGGTAGATATTTCAGTTTTTGGTTCGAGAAAATTGGAGTGGTTGTTTTAGCGTGCATCAATGTCAGTGCTAACTACTCATGGCCAAAAAATCTAATTCCTAATAGAGGTGCACCAAAATAGAAATTTAAAAACCGAAAACTGAAGTTAAAAAAATTGTCAGGCCGAAACCAAAAATGTTTTTATTTTCATTTTTTCAATTTGTTTTTTTAATTTAATTTTAATTTATTTTTTATAACCTTTTAAATTTTTTTATATTCATTTTTATTTATGCACTTTTTATTAAATATTTGTATTTTTTTACTTTACTTTTAGGGGCTTCGGGGAAATATTAGGGGTTCCCTTTTAAAATAGAAAAAGAGATTGAGGACACAGAGTCCTTAGAGAACACAGAGTCCTCAATCTCTTTTTCTGTATCCTCTGTGTTATCAATGATCAGGAATCCTCCATACTGAGTGTTCCTGTTCATTGATAACATGAGAACATAGTATGTTTACTATAACCACAATCATGAATGAACAGGAGGTGATGTAGATCACTCCCATTCATTCATAATTGAGGATATAGTCAACATACTATGTCCTCAATTATCTACAAACACTGAGCGCTCACTGATCGCTGAGTGTTTGTACTCACTCTCCTCTGTCACACACTATCACAGGAGGCTAAGCGAGCGGAGCAGGGAGGAGAGCTCAGCCTCCCGTGACAGTGCTTTCTCCACCCCACACCGCTCTGCCAGACTGTGATAGGGAGGAGAGGAGAGACACCGGCCGCTCACAGCGCTCTCGTCCCGCAGCGCTCGGCCGGCTGTCACTTTCTTTCCTCCCCGCTGGGACACAACAGCGCCCAATGGGGAGGAAAGAAACCTGGGATGCACCGACGTATCTGCACAAAAATGGCACTTTCAACATTTAGCCAACAGTGCCATTTTCAGCCAATATGTTTCAGTGGCCGATATATCGGTGCATCCCTAATTCATAACCTTAACCCTTAAACTCAACTTAACACCATACCCTAAATAATAACCTAATCAATATTATAGAACACCAAAAATATTGATAACATTACACTGAAGTAGTTCTTTGACAAAATACCGTAAGTTGAGCTTTAAATGAGATGCAGTTTAAAAAAATTTAATTTATTGATTTATTAACTAATACAGATCTATATTAATTTATTTTATTTTTTATTATCAGCCTCAAGTTTAGCTTTAAAGTATATTTCCACTTTTGCAGCCAAATTTAGAAAAACCCCTCTATATGTTCCTTATGTGTTCCTATTCACACATCGTACTGAAAAATAACTTCTTACCTTTTAGATGTTTTGTTAAATCAGGCAAGATGGCTGATTCCAGGTTTTTCATCGACCTTTCATAGTTATCTGTCCCAATGGAAAGTCTTGGGACTGAAATTTTAGGATTGTGTTTATCTGATAAGCTTCATTGACATACAATGGAGAAGCCACCTCTCAATGGACAAGACCCCTCACCCCTCACAGCCCCTCCTAACATTTCAAAGAAATAGAAGAAAGAAGACATTTTAACCCTTAAAACGCTAAGCCACGTAAAAGCAATTTAATCTGCAAGAAGCTTTTTTTATTTATTTATTTTTTTAGCTTATGCTATGTGAATGGGAACATGTAACAAATATAAAATAGGTGTTATCCCAATTTGGCAGCAAAAGCCTTTAAGCAGAAATGCAAAAATTTGCTGCAATACAAATAAACACTAGAGACTGTTTGTACAAAAATGTAAATAAAATACAATCATTAAAATATGGGTCATCGAGCATGTAAAATTATGGAAATCTCATCAAGAATTACTTCCAGGTATATATTACAATAATACCTAAAAATATGTAATTGCTGAAATTACACCTCAGTTCTCTCTCAAATTTGTTTCTCATGTTAAATTAGTTTAGGTATTTCCGATTTAGCTGTGCATGGTTTATTTATTGCTTTGTTTTTCATTGATGTAACTGCATTAGAATTTTCCCCAAAGTAGGACCTTTTATTACAAAACGCATTGTACCATGCAGCATTATATTATATCGCAGTTCCCGGAATCTAAATATAGACACTTGGAATAAATTCTGTTAGTGGCTGCTGCTGGCTCGGCACTGCAATAGGTGATGATTGGTTTTTATACATGCACTCACTGTATCTGCCCATTCCTATAGGCTTCCTTTCACATGCTCCCAATATCATCAATTAGAAAATATGTGACACCTTGCAGCAGTCTAGCACAAATAAATTAGTAATCAATACCTCACTAATGAGAAAAGGTCACAACCCTTTTCACACTAATAAGAAAATTCAAATGAGGGCATTGTTGTGATGACCCAGAGCTAGTCGATGAAAGGACTATGCATTAGGATGTGACTGGATTGATCAAATATATTTATGTATATTTTCGACACATGAAAATATAGGGTCCCAGTTATAATGTTCTGTGGCCATACCCTCAAGCTTCTTAAAGAAATACGCACATGACACGCATTGATAAAGCACAGCAGTGTGCTATACAAATGTGTCTTGTGCTCTGCCTGCTTTGGGACTCTGAAGTAGAGTTCTATTCAAATGCATGGAATTAAAAAAATAACAAAAGGACCAGAGCAGAGTCTGGTCAACTGACCAGTGAAAATCATGTGACTGGCCTCTCCTCTCTTTGCATCGTTAAGCTGGCTATACACCTATAGATTTTCTGCAGGATTTTCTATGATAAGATGGACCCTGGGCAAACATTTTTTTGGGCCCCCCCCCCTACCCACCAAGCCACGCCCTCTACCTGCCATGCAGTTTCTCTCTCCACCCCAACATCCCAAATCAATTTATTTATTTTATATATATTTTTTATCAGCCCCCTTTCTGCCTAGCAACTGATGATGCAGAGGGGTGGGCCGGCTGGTCTAGGCATGCATGATAGGCTCTGATCCCTGTGCTTTTGATTAAAAAAAAAGGTCCCGATCTTCTGATCTCTGCTGCCTGTCTGCAAGGGGATCAGAGTCTGTTATTGATCCTGTGATCCCCGTGCTCTCCCCCCTCATCCTCCTGGTTTCCCTAATCTCTCTCCCACCCCCTGCTGTTACTTGCAGATTGGGAGATCAGGACTTTTGTCTTCTCTGCCTAGCAACTGATGATATTTTAAATTATGCCGCGCCCACAATAATCAATCAAAGTGTCAGTGTTAGAATGAACTGTGATTGGATCGTGAACCACACAAATATACAAGTGTGAATAAATGTATCATCCATACATATAAAATCCCGTCATGACAAAAAACATATAAATAGGATTTTATATGTATGGATGATACATTTATTCACACTTGTATATTTGTGTGGTTCACGATCCAATCACAGTTCATTCTAACACTGACACTTTGATTGATTATTGTAGGCGCGGCATAATTTAAAATGTCATAGTATTTGACTTGAAGATCAGTTTTGCTGCAGCCTTCAAATTATTCACTTCAGCACGTATAATTTACATTTTAGATTATTTGCACTTCACTGATCCAGCGCAGAATCACCAAAATAATATAGCAACTGATGATGTGATGGGCGGGCCGAGGTACGTAATTATGACAGCCCGCCCATCAGTTGCTAGGCAGAGCAGACAAAGGTCCCGATCTGCCGATCTCTGCTGACTGTCTTATCTCTGGGGAGATAAGGGAAGCCAGGAGGGTGAGGGGGGAGAAGGGACGGGACACTGACATCCCGCATCTCCAGGTAGGGAGTGAGCAAGTGGGAGCTCAGTGCTAGTTGTGGGCAAGATGTCCGAAGGAACCCAGTACTTTGGTCCACTCAGACCCTCCAATATGTCAGCACACAGACAATCACACATAGGCACCAGCCTGGTCGCCTGAAGAGGGGGGAGCACTGAGCCTCAGCTAGCTCACACACAAAAGGACTTGTGCACAGCTGCACAATCAGTGGGGACTGGCTACCATGTAAGATGTGGACTTAGGAATGGAGGCTTTATCCACCCCAAAGCTTACAAAGCCTCCGGCCTCCAGGACCCGGACCAGAACTTATTGAGTTCTGAGAAAACAAAAAGCTTGATTTCTCCATAAGAGAGACAAATTCTCAAGCCCCTCGCCTTGTGTAGGTGAGAAACCTAGGTGATGCAAATGCCGTGCTTAACCCTGTCACAATACATACAATGGAGAATGGCCTTTGATGTTTAATGCACATAGTTCGAAGTCTGGTCACTGAGGGGGGTAAATGCATACTTTGGAGCATACTGTATATTAGAGAGAAAATCTTACTGATTACTTAGATGTTGAGAAGTGAGCTGTGCGCACTAGACTGCAAAACTGAATGATAACATTAAAGAGACCCTGTCGTTTGGCCAAGTCATTTCAACATAAATGTTCCTGATAGGTTACAGGAGCATTCCCCGCAATTTAGGCATTTTATTCACCAGTAAAATCCTCCCGTATAAAAGCCCTGAGAATGCTGCTGGGTGCCACTATCTTGGATGTGATGCCTGCAGCCCCAACGAGATCCCAGCTGTCATTAAAGTGACACTCTATAGTATTCCTCTCTACTCCTCCCCGGGCAGTTACATAAAAAGGTTATGTAGGGAGGTGAAGGGAGTGAGTTTGACCAGCACAGAGAGTAATTAGACACTCCCGGAAGAGGAGAGAGATATGATGTGCAAGGGGGAAGGAAATTGACTCTCCTGGAAAAGTCAAATTTTCTACCACCTTCAAAGGCACATTCCATTGAATAAAAAATGGTTTATGGAAAGGAAAAACACAAAGAAAGTAAGCATTTAAATTAATTGATTTTTCTGAGCATTTACCTGCAATTTTTTTAAGTTGGTTTAGTAAAGGAGAATCAGCTGTGTGTGATCTGAGTGCACATATGGGGAGTGTAAATTGTGTGGTGGGGTAGCGTCTCATTAAAGGAACATGCTCTTTTTTTACAGAAATTCAATCTTCCAAGCATATAAAGCAAAAAAAGCAGAATCCTTCAGCAGCAATCTCTAGGGGTATAATGTCATTATGATGTCAGACTCCATTTTTGATTGGCTCTAACCTGATTGACTATCTACTTAAGATGCCTTGTATTACAATGTCACTGTAGCTTGACAAAGGGGTTCTTTGTATATGGAAGATGTTAGGCACTAGAGATCTGTAATAATGGTGTAGTTTAAGTAAAGAGTTCTGCAATGTATTTCTTAGAAAGCTGGCTGCTGCCAATTTCTCATTCACAATTACACACATTCCCATGCTGGTATAATCTGTTGGATGTTACGGTGACCCACGCGGCAACAAGCCCTCATGTACTGTATTGTGGGAAGCAGGATGGGTGGATTGCTTACTCCCCAACTTTCAAAAAGTTGTATAAGAAGCTGGGGTCTTTCTGGGGTTCGAAGGAGTCAGCCACAGGTACCTGCCGGTATAAGCTGAAACCTGCTGTCCTACCACAGGGTAGTTTCTTTATAAACTGGATTTTATGACAAACAAGGTAACAGATTTTTTGTTGCAGTTGCTAGTATACAAATTCAGAGAGTCAGTAAAATACTTCTACAAATAAACATCTTTGGTGACTTGAAGGCAACATTTACAACCGTGGTAGACAATTTTTTTATGGCATTGAGGAGCCAATCTGTTCCATTCTGGAGCCAGCATGCTTTTTTTGGGAGCCAGTTCCAATGAAAACCTCAAAAGTTATGTAGATATTATGGATCACCTGCACTCCATACAGCATCCTCGAACTCTGTCTTGAGAATGCTGGTGCTCACAGTAATTACATGGGTGGCACCATGTGAAACCTACTAATGTTAAATGGAAAGTCACCAGCCCACAAAAATCTATTTCCTTGTTCGGTTTATTAAACACATGCATCATATCAGATAACGTCTCGGAGCCACGCAGGGCGTCATAGTGACTACGTTGGTTTATATGACACAGGTGACATACACTATATTGGCAAAAGTATTGGGACACCCCTTCAAATCATTGGATTCAGGTGTTCCGTGAAATTTCCTTGCTACTAAATATTCTACGGTCACCTGTCAGTGGTATTATAACAAAGTGGAAGCAAATGGGAACAACAGCAACCCAGGCACGTTGTGGTAGGCCATGTAAAATGACAGAGCGAGGTCAGCACCTTTGGGATGAATTAGAGCGGAGACGGCGAGCCAGGCCTTCTCATTCAACATCAGTACCTGACCTCACAAATGCGCTTCCCATAGACACACTCCTAAGCCTTGTGGACAGCCTTCCCAGAAGAGTTGAAGCTGTTAGCGGCAAAGGGTGGGCCAACTCAATATTGAACCCTACGTACTAAGACGGATGCCATTAGATTTCATGTGCGTGTAAAGGCAGGCGTCCCAATACTTTTGCCAATATAGTGTATGCTCAATATACTGAAAGAGAAAAATACATTCATGAGTGCTGGTGAGTTTGAATCTAACATTTGAAAACCTAAACAGTTAGGCACCAGCTGTAATTTTTAAGAAACATTGGCTACCAGTGTCCTGGGATTTGTCCAGCCCTGTTTATAACCACCAGTAGTACTCAAGGTATATGAACAGCTATTCCTTAATATTAACAGTGAAGCCTGTGTTCACCATTTCTTTAAAAAAAATGTAACTCCTACCTTGCACACATTTCTATTGGCCCATCACTATTGAGTTGCCTCATTGTCCAATAGGAATGTGCAGGAGGACGAAAGTGCAGACACGCTTTTCACTATCAGGGAGTGCCAAATATTTGCCTGTTAGAATGGTTAGGGGCTCGGCCGTAATGGAAGGATTTTGGAGGCTACTGTACTACTAGGTGTCTGCACGTTGTTTTTGTATCACTTTATTTGAATGACTTGAGATGTAAAGAACATGGACTAGGCTCTCCCTTTTGTGTTATGACTCTTTATGTGTGCAACTAACACTAGGATAAGGGGTCTGTATCTTGACACCAGCAGAACTGATTTCTCATATCTTTATGTATGTATCAGGAGTAGATGGGTAGCTGTTTCCTATTTCAGATATTATGCACAAACCTCACCACAACTGACACTTGGAAATACGTGTCTAAGCTGGCAGGTGTGTGAAGTGTCCCCACTTTGGAAATATCCTGCATACCCAGTGGATTAGAAAGAAGTGAGAAGCTTGTGTTCTGATGCTTCCTTAGCTGAAAGGATCCATCTATCATTAATACTGTGAAAGCTCCTCTCAGTCATACAGAAAAACTCAGCACACGCTCCCTATCGGGTGATTAAAACGCGGTAGAGAAAAAAAAAACTGTGTCTTGGTTCAGCAGAAGTGGTGGGCGGATAGGACTCTGCTATGCTGCAATGATCTGCTATCAGTATCTCCTCAGTGCACATGCTGGCTCAGACTGCCAATCCAGCTTAGGCTTGGCATTGCAAAATAAGCAGATCTTTTTATGGTGCGCTGTAAACAAGCGGATCCGATAGTTGTCAGGCGAATCATGATTAGCCATTTTCACTGAATTTGCATATGATCAGTGCCGGGACAAGGTCCTCTAACACGCAAGGCAAAATGGCCAAGTTGCCCCACCACCACATAAACTGTGAACTACTTCAGCAGTATAGCTTGCAGGATCTTCCCTTTTTTGCACCCCTCTATTGCTCAAGCTCTGAAGTTGGTCGCCTTTTCTCCTTCCCCTTCGGCCTGACCCTGATGATTAGTGCAGTCTACAACCAGTCTTGGAATCCACGAAACCATGAGTTATGAATACACGTGTGTTAAATAATTGTAGGTTACACAGAGCCATGGACATATTCACTGAAAACTAAGAATCACTGTTGGCCGGGAACATGTCACCGCTGCTAAGGTTTGGATTGGGCAACAGGTAATACTGGAAGTTACCAAAAGGGACAGGTCTTCTATTTGTGGGCCACAGTAAGCTGCAAAGTTGGAAAAGATAGCTTCCCATGGCTGTAAATGTCATTAAAACATTCCAGACCATTTGCCTGGTCCAGGCTGGCAAACTGGCATTTACCATAAGGAGCTGGTCTGTTACATAGTATTCGTGGGCTGGTGGAAGTTTCGGAATGGTGCCGAGTCAAGAATTGATGAATAGGCCAGCATTCCATGACACATTTAAAAGGCCTCCTGACTGGCAGTGAAGTTTATATTACTTTATAAATGGACCATTTGTGTCCCCAAAATGTCACTTGTTGACTATGACCATGCTTTGATTTCGAAATAATTATTTTCAAGCTCTTTGCAGAGTGCCAGCCGGTCTAGCTGTCAGGAACATGCCTCCTATAGTCCTCTTCTTTATACCGCTAGTTTCACATGCATGCTTTTTAATGCAGCGGTCTTCATACCTTCCAACTTTCTGAGATGAGAAAGGGTCACCTTGTGACCCTAGCACAAGGTGTGCATTGTGCTAGGGTAACTTCCAAGCACCATACACACACTCCTGCCAGTGTACCAGTTATGTGGACCACTAAGAACTGATATGCAAAAAATTATTGATTAATCTCAGAATTGTTTTCTTTTTTCACCATTACTTTTCCTCTATAGTGGCTTTTCGAGATATATAACTAAGAGACAGGATAAAAGTTTTAGTACAGAATAACACCTTTGGTTTGGTAGATCAATAGAACCTTTTCATAAATATCGGTACATCAGACCAAAATAAGGGACAACTGAGGAGGAAAGAAGGACTGAGGGTTCAGTTTCAAATGAAGGACAGTCCCTCCAAATGGGAAAGAGTCCTTTGAAATGAGGGACAATTGGGAGGTATTCATCTCAATGCTAATGCAGACCATCCAATAACTCCAATGAGCTGTCCTGCTCAATGTTACAGGACAGGTCATTGTAGTTCCCTGCAGAACATAGGAGAGTTTCCTGCAATCCTATCACTGCCCATGCAAGCTTGCCCAGACTTTCAAAGGTAACTCTCAAGAGCCAGCCCAGTGAATCAGCAATGGCCGAGGGCTCTTGGGAGCTGTAGTGTGGCATAAGGTACCAACAAGTATGGAAAGACACAAAGGGCAGCCTTCCAATCTTTCCCACCAGCAGCTGCTGCAGAGAGAGCTTTGTAGAACCTGTGATGATGTCATAGGGTCTAAAACATTGAATGTATGCATTTTTTTTCTGGATGATTGATGGGGATAAAGAAAGAACAATAGCAATGCTTACATTTTGTGCTTAGACCTCTGCTTTAGCATCCCAGAAAGGGAGCTCAAGGTTGTTTTGGACAAAGCTGCTGAAAACTTTGGATATGCTTTACAAAAGCTCAATGTACACTCTTCTCTTATACAGGCCAAAGTCCCTTTTTTACAAAGCTGTAAAGAAATAGAATTTGCTTGGGTCTTTTTTTTTTTACATTCTTTTATCTAAGTAATCAATTGACTTTGAGTTCAAATTTCTATAAATATCTTTAAAAATGTCCTAAAAACAGAAATTAAGGATGCACTCAATGTTCTCAATATTATTTCCCAGGAAAACAAGTCTCACTATTACAAATGTGCTCGTGGGAGCAGTGGATCGAAAGTATAAACATATAAGAAAAAAAAGAAGGGATCTGGATGAAGCACAAACTCGTCTCAATGACCTAAAGAAGGGAATATTAGGTGTTCTGAAATCATCCTGCTATATGGACACCATAGGCGGAGCAGATATAGAAGAAGTTAGTGCATAATCCTGCCTGACTGCTCTAACCTCTGATTACTAATGTGTCTGCTAAGTGGTGTGAGAGGAGATAAGGGAACCAAAAATAAATTGATTTGATAAAAGACACAGAATCACAATCTGGCAGGAAAACATTGCTAGTAGACAGTAGCAGAGGATGTTCTGGTGTTTGATGTAGGTGCACATAAACACCATTAACAGGAACTTTACCCATATCTTTGAAATAACAACAAACACACATTTTGAAATTTTAGTAATGGCAATCTAAAAATAGATACTTCTCGATCATTGCTGGCTTTTTATTTTTTCCATACCTTATTTTTATTTTCCTTCCCATTCTTCTCACAGTGGCCATTTTTACTATTAACAGATTAATCCATCTCCCTTTACTTCCTGGAACTCTGGCACATGTGACTAGGGCATCTGGTTATGCACATCATCTCAGGGGAGGAAAATGCCTTTCCCTGAGATCTCATGAGATTACAGATGAGATTTACCAGCAATGCTCTGCTGATGTAACCTTCCCAGGATGCAAAACTTGGGCACATTACATCACTAATGTTCAAGAGGACCAGGAAGTGGAAACATAATAATTGTAAGTAAAAACAAAATATGTTTGTTTAACTAATGAATGTAATGTACACAAAAAATGAAAAAAAGAAAAAGGCCTCGGTCATGAAGGGGTTAAAACAATGTAAACATGATTTAGGTAAGCATGACTAAGGTAGCTCAGAGGTCCCCTTTCCCCACTTTACCCCTTTTTAATATAAACTCCCTCTAATCCTCCCCTGTACCAAATAATACCACTACACAAAGGGATGGAGTTTAAAGGCCACAGCGGCCTTTTATTAACAAAAACCAGTATAAATAACATTTATAAATAACCAACATCGGCAAATAATCCGACCGTATAAAAATTAGGCACTACTAACCATACACAAATTTTCATCTGTGGCCACATTTTGTACCTGATGCCCCCAGCGCCATACACCGCCTCGGGGACGTTATTAATTGACCGCAGACCCACTTTGGTCCCTATTACCCGGCCATAACCATTGGACTTCACCACATGGAGGACACCCGCACCGAAGTTGGGTCTCCCATTAATTATCAAAATCACCAGCAGCCAAGAAATGCCTTCAAGGATCCAAACCGCCAAACAGCCACCATGACGAATCAATCCCAGCCAGAAGAAAATAACTCCAGGGCGGGTGGGAGATAAGGACACTTGCCTCTCATCTGATGACCTCCGACTGGCTCTATGGGACTCTTCCTTCCAGACCACCCTCAGAAACCCCTCCTAGCCAACCTCTGTCACCCAATCCGGTAAATGCCCATCCCCTATCTTAACTTTATCTTTCTTTAACCCCATCTCCTTTCCACCTATGTCATGTAGGCCTTCTGCTCATTCCCCCTTCGTTTCCGGGCTCCAGGCCTGTCTAATTAGTGATTTAGTAATTTATTAGTAAGTTATTGTCCAGTTGACCAATGCCTACTGATGCTGCTACATTTGCTTTGGTCATTTAGACTCCAAAAAACTCTGGTCATTAAGGGACTGAGGCAAATAATTTTATCTGCAAGTGTTAATGTTTTAAAACCCTTGTTTCTTGGTATAGTTTGTAAATATTTATGTACATGGGAGCAGCCATGCACAGGTCATGCTTCACTGCTCCTCTCAGATGAAGTCTATGGTGTTGATTTACTAGGGATGTAGACTGTTCACTTTGCAGTGTTTATTTTGACTTTGGAAAGTGAATGTTAGTAATCAAGATGGATATGTGTTCATTTTGAATACCCGATCGTGTGTATTCATTTAAAAAAAGGTTTTTGCATTATTGATTGATTGAAGTCATTGATGGTAAAGTTGATTTACCTTATTTGCTAAGCTCAGTGAACATTCACTTTGCTAAATGAGCTACTCCTTGGGGGAGGACTGGGAAGCTGGGACTTGGCCTGGGGGATAAACCCAACCATGGATTCCTTTCATAGTAGAGACAGATATCTATGCAATAGGCCCAAGTTACACTAATGCAACGCAGTAATACATAATATATGCATTAGGGCAGCCTTTCTCAACTGGGGTGCCGTGACATCCTGAGGTGCATTCTGGCTTTGTCACGGGTGCCTTCAAATTTTTGCACAGCACCATGCAATTACATGGTGCAGGCAAGCCGGCCACCAGCACCAAGGAAACGCATGATGCTAATCCAAGGACGGCTGCATCCAGGACCACTCCATGCATCCAGAAGAGGACAGAAGTCTATCTCCGTCCAGAACTGATCCGCCTTCCGTCCTGTGCCATGCTGCCGCAGACATACTGTGGTGAATATTGTACGGTAGGACACTGATGTGAAGTGTGACTCTTATGGGAACTCCACATTTTTTTTTTTTTTGTGTGGGGTCCCCCAATCCATACCAGACCCCTATCTCAGGGATCCCAAACTAAAATAAGAAATCTGCTGTTTTTCTAGTATTCTGACAGCTGCTGCCGTCGGAATAAAAAAAAAACAGCATAGGAATGAATAGCTAGATTGCTATTGGCTATTTCAATTTGCAATATCCAATAGCAAGCTGGCTATTGCACCCGCCCACTGCTGCTGTCAATCAGTAAAGGAGGATCTGATGAGAACCCAGAAGGAGTAAGTGTCCTTGAGCTGGTTGTGGTGCGGCTGGGGACATGGGTGGAGTGTTATGAGAGGCCTTTTTGGGCTGGTGGGCACCCAAAGACCCCTTCTCAGGTCAACCCTTGTTTAAAGTATTATTTTTGTATATTTGGTTTATTACGTTGGTTATTGTTAAAGTTGTTTGTTTAATAAAAGGGCTGCTGTGGCCGTTAAAATCCATGTCGCGCAGTCCGTGTGTTTATTGGGGTTTTTAACGGAGGGACAGAAAATTGACGAATCCATCAGTCATGTGCTAAACACGTCAGACTAGACTAGGACAGCTCTGTATGACCTGACAGACGGCCATACTCAGATTAAATGCTGAATGTACATTTACCAACCAGTAACTCCGATATCAAGGGATTTGGTAAAAGCTTTAACCTGTTCCTGACTGGTTTGCTCAGCCTCCCCCAGCACTCCATGACTGCTGTACACATTTGGGCACTCTGCGGTGGGAGTGGGAAATTTGCTTCTCTGCGGCCTGCTGTTATTACAGTTTCTTGGCCCAGTTCTCCCCTTGTAACAGCTAAATATTGACTCTCTGCTACTGCCTTCCTGACAGATCTACAAAGCAGATTAACAGGTAATTAACTCTTCCTGAAAGCAACATATGATACTCCTTGGGGAGCCCTGTAGTGTGTAGGACCGGCTTTAACACCCTTAAATACAATGTTACCTATTTGCTTCCTTGTCAAAATATTCAGAGTCTTTCAGTTAAAAGGGTCAGTTTATCAGAAACAAACAAAGCTGCTGTCTGAATCATCCAGCAGCTCCATATATTTTGCAGGGACTCTAATGGGGATATATCTGCACTGTGTTCCCAACTCCTCCCACCTGCCATTACAAGGCGGTCTTACTTTCTTTGTCGGATTATTAATTTATGTTACATTAGGAAAACGACTGAGGAAGGACTGATCATTATTTTGCTACCACAAAAGAAGCATTACCGTGCATTGTGGTGCATTGGAATTCCAATGGCACCATAACGCACATTAGACACACACGTTACCATCCAGGATTGAAAATGTGTATTCTTGGATAGGGTGGGGATCAGAATCTCTATCAGGGTTTTACTGCCATTTGCTTACAGGTTTCACTCTCATGTTTTGTCCACAGACATAACAGGAAATTTTCCTCAACACAAGGCAAATCTCACATGTGAAAGTTGTCACCAGAACAAGTGACTTCATTGAGAATTCCCACTTACTCCTGCTAAAGTGACAACTCTAAAACTCTAAGACAACGGTCTTCAGGTCTTAAATCAGTGGAAATCTACGTAACAGGGTCAGCAACAGCAATAAAGACCAATGATGGCATGTAAGGCACGTCTACTTCTGCTCTGTGGGATTCCAGAACACAGACACTGTGACATGGTTGCCGGGTTCTGAAAATCGGAGTCAATTACACAAATGGGGGGCCATCAGCTTGTATGGGTGCTTCCCCCTGTTGGTGTCAGTATTTGTAGGGGGGGCCTGGCCCCTTGGAACTTGGGAGCAGTAACTGTCCTCGGGCTGGTTAGGGTGCGGCTGGGGACATGGGAGGAGTTTTTAGGTGAGGCCTTATTTGGGCTGTTGGGCACCCAAAGACCCCTTCTCAAGATCTAAGGTCTGTTTATGCGGGCCATAGGGTGGTAGAAATTGTAGACACTACATTTCAGCTTTTCTTAGGGGCAATGAGGTCAGTGGCCCAGGTTTTAATGCTGTTACTTTCTATTTCCTAGATTACAGTCACATTACTCTTCATACAAGATAAAGCAATGCTGGTCTTTCATTCACATCACTTTTCTTTTTCTTTTCTGTCAACTGCGGCTGTAGCCTCTGGAACAGTAATTAGGCTTACAGTACGCATAGACAGGAAGGTTGTTGGAAGTTCAGGCACAATCCAAATGCCCCCAGGCAAAGCTATCTTCAGACTTCTCTATAAAAATAAATGTTTGGCACATTTATATCTTTTCAGAGAGGAGCAGGAAGACATAAACACACAGCTCTGGTTTAGCTGGGCGCTTTGTCATAGTATGGTCAGCATTTATTGGCTGTGGTCACATTATGCAATGCTATTGGTGGCATGTGTCATCTTTGCGGGGGCTGCCTTTGAGTGGGTGGCATGGTGGCTGGATGGGATCCCTCCTGTGGACTTTTGATACACAGCATCAGGTATGAGGGCAGTAATGCATGGGGGAGGGAGGAGGCAGTACTTTATGTAGGAAGAACTATGTAAATTTAACAGTTATGGGTATTTATTTCCTTTAATATTGATCATAAAACTCTTCCTGACATTGCTTTGATCTTTCATTTTTTTCTTCAGGAAAGTACTATCTTTGTTCAGGCATCAAACAGAGTTAACATATACCTCCTCCAAATGTGGTGCCACAAGCAGCCTCCTTTATTATTGTTTACCATACATTTTGTGTCTTGGTATTGGCCACTATTTCCCCCCTATTGTTTTAGGTAAATTTGTATAACCTTCTAGTTAGACACTTCCAGCCTCTTCTCCCCAATTACTTATCACCTTCTCCCTCATTGTGTCAGAGCCCATTCACACCAGGGCAGTTGCGGATCAGCATGGTTATCGCGCTGATCTCAAAAGGGAGGTTTTGGGAGTTTTTAATTGCGCTTCAGCATTGAAACACAATTAAAAATGAGCACAATTTAAAATGCCCAAAACCGCGCTGATCAGCGCAGTTCCATGGAAAGCTGTATAGAAACCGTACTGATCAGCGTGGCAAAAATAGTGCAGAAAGCAGTTCGGATCACGCGGACCCCGCAGTTCGGATCATGGTCGGTGGATCCATGTGGCAGAACCCACGTGGCTGAACCACCCCGGTGTGAGCGGGGCCTTCAGAGGGTTCTAAACATGGAGTTACAAGGCTTCCAGAAAGAAATGTCTTTCTGCCTCTAAGAATGACAAGGATTTAGATCCTTTGTATTGTCAAGCCTGAATTAACTACACTGGATTCTTCTGGAAGTCTTCTTGGCGAGTTGGACACTGCCAGTGGATTCTACTACCTCAGCAGGTTGCCATGCTATCCATACAGACGGAATCTCAGGAGGTATGTTCAAATGCATAAATCAGTTGTTGAGACAGAACACCCAATATCTCTGCAGCCACCAAACGTTGCTGCCAAACTAGTGACTGACAAGCCTGAAGTACCCCCATCTCCCATCACAACTCAATAGAACTTTCAAGCTTCAGGGATTGTGGTCCACATACATGATTTCTCTCATTAAGCTCTGATGAAGGGTGTGTGTTTTGGATCCATGAAATGTGTTGGCTACTCAACTTGAATGTCCCCTGACCCTAATGGAATAAAGTTGTATCTGGACTATGTTAATTGGTGTGGGGCTTCAATTTCCACATCCATTGTGCTTACTATCAAGCCAAGCAAACTGCGGAGATCCTTTTTGATTGCGGAAGCTGCCTACAAATTAGCCAAATCACACATATTCCCATCAATTAACTATTGTTGGATGAAAAGCACCAAGAGAATAACTACACGGGTCCAGTGCGTTCTTTCCACACTTCCAATTGACCTTTATGTCACTCATTCTTTCACCTACACATGTTGCTTCACAATGCCGTACATGGAGTGAATTTCGCCTTCCTACAATCTGTTGGCTGAACAGGAACTGCAGGCAGTCAGCTGAAGTCACTTTTCAGGAATTCTGACAGTGGCACAGAATACAGTACAATAGCCTGGTGGGGGGAATTCCCCCATCCATGCTTTAGAGTGGATGGAGGAATCTGTTAGAAAAAAATCTACTAGTATACACTGAGTGGCCAGATTATTATGACCACCCCATAAGTGCTTCGTTGGGCCACGAGATGACTCCACGAGATAACTTCGTTGGGCCGCCTCGTTGGGCCGAGATGTTGAAAGGTGATGCGAGGAATCTGACACGGCACTGTTGCCCTTCTGTTGTCTTGTACCAGTCTTGTCACTCTCCGTTCTGCCCTAACATTGACTAGTCGCTGACGGCCACAATTCGCACGTTCAGACCCAGATTTTCGGCTGACAGTCCAGTCTTTAAACACTATAACAACAGTTGCTCTTGAACATTTAACGAATTCTGCTGTTATGCTGATACTCGCTCCATGGCTCCGAGCGCCAACAATCATCCCACGTTTAAAGGCTGTTAAGGCTGTAGCAACTTCGGCGCCAAATTATAGCTAATTATAGGTAATTTGCCTACAAATGTCAGGTGGTCATAATAATCTGGCCACTCAGTGTATGCCCAACTTTAGTCCCCCTGCTAATCTCTCCCTGTGACCTCCTGGTGTAAAAACTCATCAAAGCACCATACAGATCAGCCCCTGCTACTTTCTATGAGCTTGTCAGCCACCTGAACACTACATGGATCACTGGGAGAGAAATGGCAAAACAAATGCCAGCAGAAAACTCAGATGACATAATTCTCCCAGAATGCTCCTCTCAGAGACTGTACCTAGGCACAATGACTTGACTAGAAGTCATTAACATATTATTACTAAAATATATTTTTTAAATAATGCCTTTTCTATGAATTGGGACATTTCATGAATGTATTTATTCTAACATGTAACGTTACAGATAGTTCTATTTGAAAATGGTCAGAAATGAACATACATATCCTCTAATAAATAACAGTTGGCAGTTCAAAGAATTGTTGGCGTGACTAGGCCCTTGGCTGTCTTTGCTGGGAAAAATACAATACCGAATCTGAGATCCACATACACAAAACAACAAAGAGATACAGCTGTTATCTCCTTGACACATACAAGTGGTACTAGCTTCTGAACAATTTTAGCATCAGCAGATAGTGATCAGGACTTAGCTTGGTTATTAAGGGATTGGCACGTGGTTTTGAGATAAGAAGCCCTGACACACTTTACCCCTCAGGGTGAGGTGGTAATAGTGAAAGGCTTTTGAAAATTCTACGCAGCTTTGATCATACGCCTGAAAGGATAAAGCTGTCACTAGTAGATATAATAATTTCAGTTAAAAGCGTGTTTCACCCGAAAATAAGACACTGTCTTATATTTTTGGGGGCTCAAAAAAACAAACTAGGTCTTATTTTCGGAGTAAGTCTTATTTTTTTTTTTAATGTACAACAATCCAGAGTTAATGCAAATCCAAATTAAAGGAGAATTATGAGGCAAATGAATTTCACTCAGCCTCATAATCTAAACCGACCTGTGACAATGAAACTGTCACAGGTCGGCTCAGTAGATCGGGACTTCTCGATCTATCCCTGCAGAGAGCCGTGACTGTCACTCACGGCTCCCTGCAGGGATTCCCCCCTCCCCTGTCCGATCCTCCAGCGCTGACTGGCGGAACGGACGGGGGATGGGGCGGGCACAGCTGGCTCTGCCTCTAGATAGGCAGAGCCAGCTGTCACCCACGCAGCTGGGTGGATCCAGACAGTATTGTCGGGATCCGTTCCGGCTGCGGCGTTTCAGTAAACCGCGAGCTGTAGCTCGCAGTATACTGATCTCTTGGGTCACGGGAGGACGCTAGTTTGTGTTCTCCCGGGACCTTTAGGAGAACTATGGTGAAAAGCCCTGACCCCATAGTTCTCCTTTAAATAATCTAAAATGGCAAAGTTAAGAATAGGGTGGTCAGGTTAGGGGTGCCGTACCTTTCCAAGAGCAATTTGGTAACCAGAATGAGCGAAGCGCACTTTCACTATCGATTCCTCACAGGCGGAGTGTATTTGGTATCACTCCGCCAGTGACAGAAGCCGGCGCTATAGAGGAAGCATCGGCTATATTTTAGCGCTGCACATTCATTATTTTATTAGTTTAGGGAAACACGGTAGATACACATAACACAGAATTTTTTTAATTAACGATCATAGTTTACAATACGTTAAAATGCATGCAAACTAGACATGTAAGCTGCGGAAAAATTCGGTGCGGTTCAGATATTTTGTTATTTTGGAATTCGGGATTCGCACCCGAAATTCAATTTGATTTGAGTTTCAGATTAGGACGAAATCGCTGCGAGTAAAACAGAAAACCATATATAGATATTAATACTAAAGCTGAATCTTCTACACCCGAATGGGTCAGGGAGCATCGTCTTTAGTAATATATGTATATGGCTCCCAGACCTGAATGGCATTCGGATTCCAAATTTCTGAATTGCATTCAGGAGCTCCTGAATGCCATTTGGGTCTGGGAGCCTCAGCTTTAGTAATATATGGCTCCTAGACCCGAATGGCATTCGGGTTCCGAATTTCCAAATTGCATTCGGGATCTCCAAATTTTCGAATCCTAATCCAATTTGTGTTCAGTATATACATATATTACTAAAGCTGAGGCTCCCAGACCCGAATGGCATTCGGGATCTGAATTAGCGAATTGCATTCGGAAATTCGGACCCCGAATGCCAATCGGGTCTAGGAGCCTCAGCTTTAGTATTATATATATATACTGAACACAAATTTCGTTACGGCACGTGACTTTTCTGGCTTCGGATTCGGACACATTGGGATGGATTGGGATTCAGAAATTCGGATGTATCCGAATGCCTGAATTTTGGAAAATTCGGCTGAATTTTGATTCAGAACGAAACGAATCGCACATGTCTAATGCAAGCGTTGTATCCTTTCAGACCTATGATCAAAGCTGTACTTATTTATCTTGTGGAACTAAAGTTAATTTAAAACGTGAAGGCCAACTCCAAGCTCCTCCATACTGCCCCCTTGTAGAGACCCACCCTGTAATTTATGGGTGGGTCTCTCTTTTTAAAACTTCCTTTTTCAGATTTTTTAGGCTGGTTACATGGCACACAGGGTCCTCTTCCTCTTTGAAACTACTCCAATGGTGGGCACCACTCAATGGTGATGAGAATGGGACTGATGTGATGATGCCAGATGATGCTGCTCTCTTTATCTTTGTATGTAAGTGAGTGCAGGGCACTGTGCTGCAGCCCCATCAGGGGGCGGGTCCATGACGCCCTGCTCTCACAGGAGGTCCTCAGTCTTCCGGGTCAAATAATGCTGAGATTCATTCAACACAAAAGACTGAAGACATCTAATGCCACAAAGTTTTACTGCAAGGAACAGCACTGTACAAAAGATTGAAGGAGGTAGTGTACAAGAGCTCTTTTGCTTTGCACCCCTGCTGGGGGTTCTTTGAATTTTATTTTGCCCAGTGTTGTGCTTTATGATACTTATAGAGGGTACAGCCTACCTGGTCAGCGGTTCCCTATTTGTTCACACAATGGCAAAGTACACTATACTCCTTTTAGTTAGTAATGTGTTAGTTTGGGAATACCTGGCATGCAGGGCCAGATCTCCCACAAAGCCAACCAAGGCCCGGCCTCGGGGCAGCAGGGAGTAGAGGGGCAGTAGGGGTGTGGAATTCCTATCTCCCGATGCCTAGGACATGCAGTTCCAGGCACCAGGCGGGTACTTGTTTTCTACATTTAGCCCTGCTTTGGGCAAGCAAATCTAAATGTACCGCAGGGAAGCAGCCGCTTGTTTCCTACAAGTGATCTCGGCGATGTCGCCGAGATCACTTGTATGCAGCCTGTAGTTCTGCCATTCTCCATGGCGGGGGGTTTGGGGGGGAGAGGGGGGGGGGGGGGCGCATTGAGGAACCTGGCCTTGGGGCAGCAGAGAGAGTAAATCTGGTCCTGCTGGCATGCCCATTTGTAATGCAGGATAGGCATTCCCAAATACATTCACCATAGGCCCGCACTGTTTTGAAGAGTATAGAAGTTCCATAGCAGCCATAGCAGAGGCTTGGAGAAGCAGACACATCCATCTAACATATTGAAAACTCTATGAATCAGTCTGCAAAATAATTCCTAAAACTCAGATTAAAGCAAACCTAAATGATTACCTTATCAAGCTCTACTTCTCTTCAATGTACCTTTATGATATTCCCACGTGTGCACGTTTGATGTCGGCCAACAGCCGCCCTTACCATAGGATCTACTCTGAACGAAGGAGTACTGATCGAATATGTTACCCTGGCGCCAAAAGTCCTCTTAGCAGTATCACACAGATGCTTATTATATTAGCAGCAGGGCGCAAAGGCAGCAGCAAGACCGATAACAGGTGCCCGACGAGACATTGCATTTTTCATGGGAAGAACATCTAACATATAAACAGACACTACACAACAATACATTTTAGCAAAAAATGAATTATGGTTTAAAATTTTGCTTTAGTGACGGGTGGCCTGCAGGCATATTAACGTGGTTTGGGCTTTTGTCATCTGCCCTATTAGATGTCTGATTTAATAACACACTCATTTTATTTACTTTATGCTTGTATAAGTAATTAATTGGCTATTTTACAGGTCCAGGACATGTTCAGATGAGTGCTTCCAGAGGATGCTCTCACACGTAACAGAATGTTAAGTGATACCAGACAACCCTTTAGAACGCACTCTTTGATAATTGACCCCTGCCCCATCTCACTGCTGTCTGAACATTCAATATTGCACAGGCACAATTCCTTTTTTTCTAGCTCACAGGGAATAATAGCACCTCAAGGACTGTATTATATCACAGAAGCCTGGGGGCACCGACCTCTGGTAGCTTAAGGTATGTATATTCTTTCTGGACAATCTGTTTTTAAATGCCTTTTTAAAGCCATTTATGTTGCGGGGAGAGAAGTGGCTGGCAGGGACCTTCCATTTGGCATGGAAGTTTTGCTTTAGGAAGCCACTTTGGCCAACCACTAGATGGAGCTCTTTGAAGATGGGCTTTTTTGGCTTGCCTGGAGGTGTGTGGAAGTGATACCATGCAATTAGTTTCAATCACTCAACCATCTGCTGATGCAATCTGGGAGATATTTCATTTGTGAGAAAAATTAGAAAGTCTACTCAATTTGCCTTAATATGAGTTTTAAAAGAGAACTATGGTGTAATCTTTTTATCACATAGTTCTCTTTATGGTCATGGGAGGACATATAGTAACCTTCTCCCGTGACCCAAAGCTCAGTATGTAGCGGGCTATTGCCCGTTATATACTAAGAGCAATGCAGGCGGGACGGATCCTGACAATACAGTTGAGATACACCCCACTGGCTGATTGACAGCTGGCTCCGCCTATCTAGAGAGCCAGCTGTGCCTGCCCCCTGTCAGCGCTGGAGGATCGGAGTGGGGAGGGGGGAATCCCTGCGGTGAGATGATCGGGAAATGAGCGAGCGACAGTATGTGTTTGCTCACTTCCCGATCTATAGAGCCGACATGTGACAGTTTCAATGTCACACGTCGGCTCTAACTGTGAGGATGAGTGTAAATTACTCACCTCATAGATCTCTTTTAAGTAATTTTTTGAGATCCACAAAATATAGAGTGAGCAGGCCTTTATAGAGCCTCTGTGTGGGACAACATACTCTTACCAATTAGTCTGTGCCGTATAAGACCCGAGATCAACATCTCCCTGCATCTGTTGTTTTCTATTGCGCTTGTGGTGACGGGCAAATGCAGCTTGCTTTTAAGTGCATTTATCTTGCATTTGAGATCAATTTGAGATGCTTCTGAGATCATTCAAAATTAATTGGCAGGTTTCAATTGACCTTCAGTTGACCTTCTGCTGACCTGCATTAGATCCTTTTTCATCAACCTGCAATACAAACAGGGTTTGTGAATAACCCTGTTTGTATTGAAAGGAAAAACACTGCAAGTAAACATTTAAAATACTTGATTTTTCTGCACTGTTACTGCTAATTTTTTTACGATTGTGATAGGGTTTCTTTAAAACATACTTCATAAGTAAGATGGTTAAGTGCCACTGGTTGTAATTAATTCCTGCTCATCAAGTTAGTTTTTCTGTTAAGTTTCTTGCTCCTGTATCCCAGGACACCGTGGTATGCAGGGCCGGTTCAAGGATTTTGCCTACACAGGCTAAGGTGGATTTTTGCGCCCCCACCCTTAGTTGGCTGCCTATACATCCTTGCGCCAGCACTAGCCTGGACCCCACAATGCTAGGGCATAACATGGTAAAATTGCAACCTTTATCGCAGGGATCTTTTCCCTAGAGGCTGCTTTTTTTTTTTAAAGTTGTGCGGCTGTGCGTGGCTCCACCAGTCACGTCATCCATACCGTCTGCCATCTTTTTTTTTTTTTTTAAATGCGTGTGTTCGCAGGGGCTGGGGGCTTTAATTTTAGGGGGGATTTTACATTTTAGTTTATTTAACTTTTTCTTTTTTTTTACTTTTTTTTGTATATTTCTTTAACTTTATTTTTTTACATTTTTACTTTTTTATTTATTTCACTTTATTTTTTATTTTAGCTTATTTATTGCAGCCTCACAGACTGTCAGCGGTTTCTCCTTACAGTCTGTAATCAGCTGTCTGTCCCCACTGACACAGATCGCTGCAGCCGATTACAGCCTGTAGGGAGAAACCGCTGCAGCGGGGAGAACGGGACGGACACAGTTATCTCCCGGGACAGGGATTCAATTTCTCCGCCCCCCCCGCCAACAGCGCCCTCAGGCGGCCGCTTGTGCTGCCTTGTACTAGCGCCGGGGCTGGTGGTATGCAAATTCCGTCCTAAGCTCCTTTCCCCACCTCCTGCACCCCACTATTGGTTTATCACTGTAACAGGTGACCTCACTGGCCAGAAAAGCATCACGGAAGGGAGTATGTCGAGGATATTGACCAGGGCATTAAATTTGCATACCATGAGATTACCGCTGTTACATACCAGTTGCACTTTACCATCTCTGGTTGCTTTAAGTAGGCTGAAGCAGAGTTGTAAATAGTTTATTTCAATGATGAAGATGTGCATAATTAGACTGCTGGCTGACTTTTTGAGTAGACTTAGTGACCCCTGTCCTGCAGGTAGCATAGACATGAAATGGCCTCAATATTAAATGGTTGCACTATCGGCGACAATAGAACTGTTTTCCTGGAATAGGTTAAACGTTGGCTCAAAGTATTATTTTTAAATCTGCAAGTGAAAAACTTGGTTTGTTTTGCTCTGCGTTGTTCATATCTTCAAAACCAAAATTAAAAATACTAATTCAGTTGAGACATAAAGACTTAATAGAGCTGGAATTCTGCATACAGACAGATCAAAATGATACAATGATTGTGGTACTTACACAGTTTCGTCATTCTGGAACTCCAGTTCTCCATAGGCATCCTCAAAGTCAATGCCTCCTCCCCGAGCTGTGCCCTCTAGTGTCCGATATGGTATGATCACAGTCCCTCTTGCCCCAGAGTTCCTCAGCACTCGTACCTCCAGCACCCCAACACTTTCACTGACACGAACCAGTTTCTCTTCAAAAGTAAAAATTCCAGCATGATCATCATCCAGAATGGTAACAGTGGCAATGAGCGGTGAGACCAGACGTGCCTTGGGGCGTCCGTCCCCCTCTGGTTCAAACATTCCTTCTGCATCTCCGACACTCAAGTTCATTAGACGTACAAAGAAATGTTCATCTTCCTCAAAGATATCATCATCAATTATACCGACTTTGATCTCTTTTTGGGTCTCACCAGGTTTAAAAATCAGTGTTCCTTCACTATACTCATAGTCTGAGCCAGCATTAGCTGAACCGTCCTCTGTCTTGTAGTCCACATAGAAAGTGCTTGTGCCATCTCCTCCTTGGCAGGCAACAGTGAGAGTAACTAAGCCACAATTCTCCAGACACTGGTAGTTGCAGGGCTGAAAGAAGATCTTGCTTGTGTTTTCTTCTGCAGTTTCAGAAGCCACCTCCTGTAGGTTAGCTGGCTTTTTGCTGTGGTCAGCTGCATGTTTCTTCAGCACGTTGCCTGCCCCAATCATCATACGAGTGGCTTGAATACGATAGAAAGCTCTGCTCTTCTGCTGGTGCAACAAGGCATAATAATTGGCCATTTCAACCAGCTGATCCAGCTCGCGCTCTGGGTACTTCTGCTTCAGTTCTTTTAGAATGCGGATAACCTCTTTGCGGCTTTCATCGAGTTCCTTGGCTTCAGCAGCAGCAGCTTCACTATCTTGGACTACGTTGTCTTTCATTTCTGGTGCCACCACTGCACCAGAACCCAGTTTGCCATCCATTTCAATGCTTTTGGGAAACTCACCCTCTGTCTCGATAATGATACCTCTTCTTTTATCTGCTCTGTATCTCTTGTAAACATATTTGTAGAAAAGAAGTCGTTTGTCTGCAACCCAGGCAAAGAGTACACAGGCTGGGAAAAATAAGAGGGTGACCAGTCCCTCCCAGACTTGAACACGACTTGGGGAAATCACAGCAAGAATGAGATACAACCATATGTAGGCGAAGATGCTCCAAGTGGCAGTGACAAAAAAAACTCTTGGGTGCTTGATCTTTCTTGATTCGCCATTGGGGATGACATAGACACAAATGGCGATTATGACAAACATATTAAAGGCAGCAGAACCCACAATGGTTCCTGGTCCTAGTTCTCCAGCCTGGAAGTTATGTCCGCACACTTCAATGACAGAAAGAAGGATTTCGGGAGCAGAGGATCCTAGAGCCATCAGGGTTAGATTAGAAACTGTTTCGTTCCATATTCGGACAGTGGCCACACTGGTTTCTCCATTTGGCTTGGTAAGAGTAATCTCCTTCTCTTGAGAGGTAATAACTTCAATGGATGCCATGAATCGGTCAGCAATGATAGACACTCCCAGGAAGAGGTAAAGCATGGCTACAAAATAAACGACAGCACGAGCGACTTTGTCTCCTGTTGATGGATTGTGGGGCCTCCAGACTGGAAGTAAGATACCTGGCTCACACCTTTCTTTCCCAGTTGCTTTACAGGTTTCATTTTCTGATAATTTTGAGGAGGCCAAAGCTAGAGCACAGGCCATAAGAACAAATCCAACTCTCAGGTATGCCATGGTTGATATTTCCCTTGTAATGGTCCTCAACAAGATGGTGAGTTTATGGCAGCTCTGGACTATAATGCCTAAGTGAAAAAAAAAATACATAAGTAAATACAGAGTCGGCAAACCAAGGCAAAACACATAGAGGGGAATTTATCAAAACTGGAGCTGACAAATTCTGGAGCAGCTGTGCATGGCAACCAATCAGCTTCTCTCTTTCATTTTCAAATCTTAACTGATCAAACTGAAGAGAGAAGCTGATTGGTTGCCATGCACAACTGCTCCAGATTTGGTCTGCTCCAGTTTTGATAGATTCCCCCCATTGCATGTTTTTATTACAGACATATATCGACTGACAGATTTTCAGTAAATATATATAGAATTACTGCTAGAACCACTGACATATGCATCTACTTTGCTAGCTTACCTATACCAAGCCATGTAAATGGATCGCAATGGAAAATATTGCAGTGAAAGACAATTTCAAGTCAATAAGAAGCAAGGACAATAAGCTTCCAGAGAATTGTAGAATATTACATGGAAATAAAGACCTAGTTGTGCATCTATCATGTCTTCTTTTTTACTTGTAATGCTTTTTTATACTTTAATTGTTTGAAGTGAATCTCTAGCCAAGCTAAGGATATTTAAATAAATGAAAAAAAGCTTTAAAGAAGAACTATGGGGTAAGGGTTTTTCCCCATAGTTCTCCTCAGGGTCACGGGAGGACATAAACTAGCGTCCTCCCGTGGCCCAAAGCTCAGTACACCGCGAGCTACAGCGAGCTCCCGCAGCCGGGACGGGTCCCGATATTACTGTCAAGATCCACCCAGCTGCGTGATTGACAGCTGGATCTGCCTATCTAGAGGCAGAGCCTGCTGTACCCGCCCCCTCCCCCGTTCGTTCCTCCAGTCAGCGCTGGAGGATCGGTGGGGGGAGGGGGGAATCTCTGCAGGGAGCCGTGAGTGACAGTCACGGCTCTCTGCAGGGGCAGGATCGAGAAGTGAGCGAGCGATGGTATTTGTTCGCTCACTTCCCGATCTCTTGAGCCGACGTGTGACAGTTTCATTGTCACAGGTCGGCTCGAACTATGAGGTTGAGTGAAAATCACTCACCTCATAGTTCTCCTTTAAAACAAGCCATCTGAAATCTGTACCAACAGCACTGTAGAGCAATTTATCCTCAAACTTCACAGCAGAAGTATTGAAGTAATTCACTTTTCTGTTTACATTAGTAGAAGGCTGCTTAGTCACTGCTGGAAGAGGGGAGCAGGGTGAGTTGAGTTCCTGAGAGATGAACTTGAATGACTTCAGTGCTTCTTCTGTGATGTTTGAGGATGAATTGCCCCATATTGCCTGCAGCTACAGATGTCAGTGAGGGTTGGTTTTAGAGCTCAATTAATACTTTAAAAAATTTTTAAAAAATGTCCATAGCCCTGCCACAGATTCACTTTAAAGTATCACTAATGAGACTGCTGTATTATAGTCAACATAGGCCATGGCCTGAGATGACAGTGGTTTATGGTGTGGTACACACACTTCATGTTGCTCATTGTTAGTAAAAGCATTATTGTGTATAAAAAAGGTTCAAGAATGACACCTCGCTTCCCAGTGCTATCAAGCTGTGTCCTAATGAGTACTGTGTGTAGTTACATTTTGCCCACTTTGGGTCCATACGCTTAAAATCGAACTGCTAGCAGAGTAGGGTGATTTTAGTCTTTGGTTCGAGGCTTGGTGGTTTGCACAATGTTGGCAGTCTTTTTCAATAATGCAGTGCAAAAAGTCATGGTTATACACAGTTTATAATCATCTGAGGATTTCTGATTGGTTGCCATGGTTACTATATTTTGTCCACCATCACTGCTCTTTGCACTACCGTGCTGAGTAAGAGCTCCAGAAATCAATGCATTGAGCTTTCTACTACCTATCCTCTTATTGACTGAAATCCATAATAAACAAACCGTCAGGCTCTCTATTCCTAACATAATGACAACTCATGATATTCTCACTTCCACTTATACATTATAGAGAGTGCCATTCAAATGAAACTCAATCCAGCTTCTTTAAAAAGCCACAACAAAGATCAATAATGAAATGTAAAGTGAAGTAATCTCAAGTAAGCAGTTAGCAGACCTCCCAACTTTATGATATGGGAAAGAGGGACACCTTTGAGAACAAATTATTTAGTAAAGGGATATGGCTTTGGTCAAGCTGATTGTGAATAATCAATGTGTACTAATATTTTGTTTAACCCTTTGATGATTATTTACCATTTTGTATCCTTAGTGTTTGAAAACACTGTATCCTTTTGGCATCCAAGCATTTGACAATTAACAGTGCAGTAATGACAGATCGAATGTTTTGCAAATGAATACATTGTTTATAGTTTATTATTACACAATTATTTATACAAGTCTATACAACAGAACTGAAACAGTGGCTGAGGAGAAAGGAGGTACAGGATTTGTTTTCCAAAAGAGGAGTTGGTTGATCTAAGCACAGTAAACTAAACCCTGGCTGAATGTTAGGAATTATGGAATTTTAATAATCACCAATAATCCTTGCATTGCCTTGAAAAACAAACCTAAGTACTCAACAGGATGTATGTCTCAAAACTATACAGTAAATCTTTCAAACCTAAAAGAGCTACTGTATATAGTTGATTACGTTTCGCTATCATACATCCCGTGAACTTCCTGCATCTACTATAGCTAATGGAAACAGTCCATCAAATATATCAAGCCATGCCAAGGTTATTACTTGATTCTTCCTTATGGACCAATCGGAAGTTTTTTGCTCTTAGAGGATAGATTTACTTTTGTAAAGTTATCCTTTAATCCCCCCTCCATGATAGACAACTCAGAGGCGCTACTAGAAACCTCAGGGCCCGGGTGCGAGAAACCATGAAGGCCCCCAATGCAGAGCATTGGCCTGCTTGGGCAATGTCGGTGCCTCGGCGGTTACTGGGCTCGGCTCTCTTCCCCCCCCCACAAGTAGCAGAACACCAGTCATTCTTATACCCTGGGGTATAAGAATGAAGGCATGCTGGGACTTGCAGTTCAACTACAACCAGCATGCCTTCATTGCCCCTGTACACCTCTCCACATCACCCAGGGAACTATATGTCCCAGCATGCAAGCCCCCTGCAGTAGTTCCCTGCGTGATATGTGAGAGTTGTACAGGGACAGTGAGTGCATGCTGGGACTTGTAGTTCCCTGTATGATAGAAGGCTATTTTAATTACATGGGTTACAGCGGCCGGGAACATTGAGGCGGGTCTATGTATCAGGTGGCTGCTGCTGGGTCCTCGCAGCTGAGGCCCCTGTGCTGCCCCAGTATTTGCCTGCATTTCTGGCTAGTTGTTTTCTCTGCCCGGCCCGCCCGCTTGTCACTGTCTGGCGGCCGAGGCAGCCGCACCGCCGGAGCCCAGTTTGTTATGCCACTGCAGGGGCCCCTTCCTGGGCCCCCCCAAGTGGCGGAACGCCAGGGCCCGGTCGCATATGCGACAGCTGCGACCCTGGTAGTTCCGCCACTGCTCAGAAGTTAAATCTTAAAAGTGCATTCAAGTACCCTAACTATTAACAAAATTGTATCTTATTTGTGTATCACTCGGCTGTAGATCCTCAAATCATCTCTGGATTGGTGGCTTCTGGAGGTTGGTTCCTGGAGGGTGGCTACTTTTGTTCACCATGGTCCCTGTGTGTTTTGTAAAGCAGGAGCGTTCCGTGATGTGGTGTCACCCAGAGCGGCTATCGGGTGACACCCCGCTGGGACGTCATCATGCGCACTTACCTACTGGTGGCCATCTAGGAGACGGATGCCTGCAAAGAGAGGAGGGGACGTTTACCCGGCAGGATAAAGTATGCTGCTGGGTCCCCTTCTCTTTCTCATGCAATTGTCGGGCTCTCAGTGACCGAGTGCCCGACTCTTCAGAAGGGGTGACAGCAAAATTACTGTCAGTCATTTTGGTGTCACCCCCCCCC
>NW_017306489.1:761962-769223 GCF_000935625.1 Nanorana parkeri
CCCCCCCCCCCCCCCCATGGTGTCACCCAGTGAGGGCCGCACACCTCGCATTCCCCCAGTAACGCCACTATGTAAACTAGTCAGTGCTCCAAGCTCACTCCCATGATGGACTGCAATCTCAATGCAAATTCTTAAACTGTTTGTGGCTGCATAGAAAGAGCGGGAAGGACACATGCAATTTCACATGCCTGCTTCAAGCTAAACCTAAATTAAAGCTAAAATGTAATCTATTTATATTCTGCCTTCCCTGTTTCCTCTCCTCTCCCCTCATCAACATACTAATGGATTTTTTTAAATAAAACCTTTCTGTTTTTATTGAATACTTTAGTTTAGATCCAATGACATCATCACTGGGGTTCTTTGATTCTCTATGCAATGCAGGCAGATCATGGATGGAGGGAGCAGTCAGCAGGGGGTTGTACTGTACATAGCTTCCTGCAAACTTTACAGCATCCTTCCTCAGTACTCCTCTCAAGAGCCCTCAGTCCTAATGCAAGCAGTGGGCTGGCTCTTGGGAGGAGTTATGCAAATATCAAAATGCCTTGTTAGGTGGATGCCAGTCTGGAGGAGTATGCGTATCTAGGCAGGCCGCCTAGGTAAGGGGTGAGCAACTCCGGCCCTCCAGCTGTTGTGGACCTACAAGTCCCGTGAGGCATTGCAAGACTGATAGTTACAGGCATGACTCCCAGGGGCCGAGGCATGTTGGGATTTGTAGTTAAAGCATAGCTGGAGGGCTGGAGTTGCCCAACCCCTGTCCAAGGTAATGCCTACATGTGATGCTGAGCCTCCATGATTGAAAGGACAGAAATCCAATGAAAGAAAGGGGTAGGCCAGAGACAGCAAGGGAGGCAAAAGTTAGATGATGCTGGACGTTCTTCAGGCTGGAAATAAGGCAGGCTCTATCTCACTTGCTGCAGCTTCTAATGCACCCTGGGCGAAGCTGACTGCAGGCAGTGAAAGCAGACTAAGCAGTTTCAGTCCAGGAGAGGAGCCGGTACAACTGTGCAAGACTGAAGGTAAGACCGGGGTTCTGCTTTAACCCCAAACACTCCCAATGACCTTTTCCTTCCCCCCAAAAAACGATTCCTTATTGTTATCAATAGCATCCTTCACAAATTCCATACAGTCCAGGCAGCTGCACCTAGTATAGTGGATACTTAAAGGAGAACTCCAGAAAAACTTTTTCCTAACCCTAACAGTGAGGCTACCCTCGTACTGCAAGGGTTAAGTGCTTGTTTTTTGTCTAGGTTATACTTACCCGACCCTCCAAGGCAGCTTTCTCTTAGACCGTCCACTCCACCTCCTGCTCTTTTCCTGCAATGATTTGTCCCTCGGCATCCTCATTTCATATACACATTGTATAGAACATGATGACTCAGGAACCTTGGACCGCTGCAGCGGAGGGGGAGAGAGGCTCCAGGGACCGGTCTATGAACATGCCGACTCAGATTCAGATTCAAGTGAGTTTGACTTTTTTTTAAGCACCTAGACAAAAGCTAGCACCTAACCCTTGCAGTGCAACGTAGCCCTACTACAAGGGTTAAGAAAACATTTGCCCGGAGTTCTTCTTTAATACATACTGTATGGCTTTTAACTGCGTATTTAGTTGTGCGGACAGAGTTGCCATTTGAACTATGTAATCTACAAATTGTAGGTGACAGGTCCACTTCAGAAAAGAAAACAGACGGCGTTGCCATAATTTACTAGTGTTTATAAATAATGAATGCCCCTAGGATAATAAAAGTCCCAGGTAACATATTGAGGTTGCTTCTCTGACACTGATGATGGAGTACAGTTATAGACATGGTTGTTGCTTGATTTGTGGAGCAATATGTACAGGAGATGTTTTATAGTTCATATTCATTCGGGTCTACTCAGCAGATTCTGGAAGAAACGTTTCTCAGTGCTCAGTGTGCTGGGGCACAGAGTGCTGCTGTGTACTGTTCATAGAACACTACGAGTGTGTAAAATAAAAAATTAAAGGAGAACTATGGGGTAAGTGTTTTTCCCCATACTTCTCCTCAGGGTCACGGGAGGACATAAACTAGCGTCCTCCTGTGACCCAAAGCTCAGTATACTGAGACCGCCGCAGCCGGGACGGATCCCGACATTACTGTCGAGATTTACTCAGCTGCGTGATTAACAGCTGGCTCTGCCTATCTAGAGGCAGAGCCAGCTGTACCCGCCCCCTCCCCCGTTCGTTCCTCCAGTCAGCGCTGAGTGACAGTCACGGCTCTCTGCAGGGACAGGATCGAGAAGTGAGCGAGTGACGGTATGGGTTCCCTCACTTCCCGATCTATTGAGCCGTCGGCTCGAACTATGAGGTTGAGTGAAAGTCACTCACCTCATAGTTCTCCTTTATGAACCACAAGAAGTATAGCTCATAATAAAAACAAGGGATGCCCCGATAATGATACCAGTATCGGTGCAGATACTGAGTATTTGGGTGAGTACTCGTACACGCCCAAATGCTCCCATACTTATCCCGATAACGGAACTTCCAGTCAGAGGGAGATTTCCTCTGACCGGCAGTGCCGTGAGGGAACATAGAGCCGTCTTCTGGCCAATTAGCATCGAGCTGGCCAAACAGCATGGAGCTGGCTTCTCAGCCAATCTGGAAGCCGGGCAGTGGGTAATGACGAGCCTCCCGGCTTCCTGATTGGCCAGGAAGGCTTTCCATGCTGATTAGCTGGGATGCCAGCTTTCCGGCCTATCAGCATCAAGCCGGCCAAACAGCATGGAGCTGGCTTCCTGGGTAATGACACGCTGCACAGGTTTCTGATTGCCCGGGAAGCCGGCTCCATGTTACCGGAAGTACCGGTATCGGTACTGGCGAAGTACTGAAATGTATAACATTTTATAAAACCCGGTATCGGTGCATCCCTAATAAAAATTGACTTTTAAATAAAACTTGGAAATAGTCATAGTTAAATGTAGATGATGTGCTAGAAAGCAACCCAGAGTCTGTGATAGCAATAAAGTTCAGTGTAAAAAAAGCTTTAAAAAATTAGGCTTGGCATATTCTATTTACCTGACATGACCCCGTGTTTTATATTTCACCAAAAATTGGGCAATATATTGTGTTTCTGTGCCCTAAAATTCATTTTAGTCCATTTTATCCTAAAAATATTGGTTTGATAAACATCTGTGCAAATATTGTGCAACACAAAAAATTGCAACTAGCATTTTTTATTCTACATGGCTTCTGCTTTCAGAAAACACATACTGTATATAATCGAGTATAAGCCGTCCCGAATATAAGCCGAGGTATTCGGCTTATACTCGAGTATATACGGTAATTGTTTGGGGGTTTGAAGCTGTTTTCTGGGCAAAAATTAGGATTTTATAATTTGTGCCAAAATTAGGAAATTACTCCCGACAGCAAGAGGAGAACTTATCAAACTTGGAGCGGACAAAATCTGGAGCAGTTGCCATGGCAACCAAACAGCTTCTATCTTTCATGTTCAAAGCTTGACTGAACAAACTGAAGAGAGAGCAGTTTGGTTGCCACTGTCAACTTCTCCAGATTCTCTCCGCTCCAGTTTTGATAGATTCCCCTCAAGTGTTTAGCATTGACTGGCATGTAATCAGATACAACAGAGGTTTGTAGTTCATGCTGGAACACTGTTGCTATGCCCAGAGCTGGCATGGAATTAGCTGAGCATTTTCTGTCCTGTTTCAAATCTGAGGCATCATTAAGGCCCGTTTCACACTTAGCCAATTCTTGACCGTGCGGCACCAAACCGTGCGACACCAAACCATGCGGTCGCGGAATCGCACAGCACCACTCATCGTGCTGGCGGTGCCATTCTTTTCTATTGGCACCCCAATCACAGCAGGCAGATTGCGTGGTTTCCCGCTAAGATTCCGCCCATGCAATTGCACACGATCGCGGCTGAAAAACATGTAGGTCGTGTGTCGCGAGAAAAGGTACATGTACCTTTTTTCAGCGAATGCTGCGCGGATATAACCACATTGAAATCAATGGGGCCGCGCGCCAAACGATGTGCGCGATCTTCCAGGAACACGCGTCCCGGGATTGCCCAGCTGTGAACCCGGACTTATGAAAACTGGATAAAAGTGTGACAGTTGCCCATAGCAACCAGATTCCTACTGTCATTGTCTAGTCCACATATCAATGCAGGTGTTTCTTGCACAAACGAAACAACCGCTTTGTCCTGGCCTTACGATTCTCATTAAGCATCTTATGTAGCATTACTATATGCATTATCTATTCATTATTTACTGTCTTCAAACTTTGATTTAACGCGTTTCATAGTGTAGGTGAATTATTGACTTCCTATCGAGATAAATATGGATGCTGCTGACAGGGAAAATGTGACAAGCACTATCTGATAATGGGCCGTGTTGTTTGTATATTTTACATGTAATTGCTCAGCTGGGCCGTTTGCTATGCCACCTCACGCTGTGCCGTGCCTTTGTTTGCTGCCATCTCCAGAGAGATGTCATACAGGGACAGACTTTAACGTCTGCACTATTTATACAGCTCCCACCCCAGGGAGAGCTCCGAAGCGCGCTTCCCTCTCTGTGTACCAGCTGGAGACGTACAGGAATCCAGCGCCAGGTGCTGCAGGTTTCATACCGCCATACAAAGAGGGGCCCCTGGGAATCTCCTGGTCTAGCGGTGCACATGGCTCTGCTCTGCTAAGCAAGTGCATGGCTGGAGAGTCAGGGATAGGTGCAATAAATGTAGAAAAATAGGAAATGTTTAAAAAAGTGACAGTCTTCATGCTGCACCACGCCAAAGGATTTAGGGCTTGTGTACCCCGGCGCTGTTTTCCTGTGTTTGAAACACACATCAAACGCAGGTCAGCAGATTTTCAATGATCTCAATTAGGGATGCAGCAATACCGATACTAGTATCGGTGCCGAGTGTTTGGGCGAGAACTCGTACTCCCCCAAATGCTCCGATGCCTAGCCCGATACTTCCGGTATCAGGAAGTCAGGCAGTGCGTCATTACACGGTGCCCGGCTTGCCTGATTGGCAATTGTGACGAGAGAGCATGGAGCCGGCTTCCCGGCAAATCAGGAAGTTAGGCAGCGTGTAATGACGCGCTGCCCGGCTTCCTGATTGGTCAGAAGCTGGCCAATCAGGAAGCGAGGCACCGTGTAATGATGTGGCGCTCGGCTTTTTGATTGGTCAGGAAGCCGACTTCATGCTCCCTCGTCACTTCATGACGAGGGAGAATGGAGCCAGCTTCCTGGCCAAACAGGAAGCCGGCTCCATGCTTTCTCATCACCTGTTGACAAGAAGCATAGGGACAACTTTCCTGCTAATCAGGAAGCCGGGTGGCGAGTCCTTACACTCTGCCCGGCTTCCCAGCTAATCAGGAAGCCAGGTGGCGAGTCAATACACGCCGCCTGGCTTCCTGAATGGGACTTTCGGTACTCGGTATCGGCGAGTACCGAACAAAAATATATATACCGGTATCGGTGCATCCCTAATCTTAATGGAGTGATGTAAATCGGCCTTTCTCAACCAGGGTGCCATGGTACCCTGGGGTGCCTTCTGGCTTCATTAGGGGTTCCCTTAAAATGTTCACACAGAGTCATGTCTTTCCATGGTGGGCCGACCACCAGGACCATGGAAACATATGACGCTAATCCAGGGAGGGTGGAATCCATTCATCCAGGCCTGCTCCACCTCCTGCTCTCTGCCATGCTGCGGCTTCTGAGGTGATGGTAGGACTCTGATGTGATGGGGAAACCGAGGACCTCTAATGAGAAAGGGGGACTTCTGATGTAAAGGGGACTCTGATTTTAAAGCGGTATTATGATGTGAAAGGGGATCCTAATATGAAGAGCGGACTCTGATGTGAAGGGGGGAAGTGTTGGAACCTCTTGCACAGCCTCACAGAGAAACACAAACACACAGTCTGATATGCATGCTGCACATGACTTGGTAACAGGAAGGAAGCCACCACTTTATTCTCTACCTTTTTCAATACAACAGAGAATTTACCATAGAATAGATATATAACAGAACTTATAAACACTGCCATCTAGTGACCGAAATTGTATACTGCAGAAGTTGTTGCTATAAACACAGTAATGTGTATTCTAACAGGAAGCCCCTGCGGTTTTTGTGTGGGGTCCCCCTTATAAGCCATACCAGACTTCTATCTTGAATAAGGGTCTAGCATGGATTTTGGAGGGACACACATTGTGGTCACATCATTTTAGACTAGGGTGCCTTAATATTTGGCATACTTTTAAAGAGTGCCATGAATGAAAAGGTAAAGGTTGTAAAATCCTGATGTAGATGACAATCAGAGGCTGTGTTTGAACTGCTTTGGAAACAGCCAGTTCAATTGCGGCATTTTTGGAGGCAAAGTGAATCAGATGCAGCCTTTTCTTGGTAAATACTGCATTTGGCATTCAAACATGTGTGTTGGAGCACACTGCAGCTGTCAATAAAGTTTTTGGTGAAATCTTTTTTTATTTATAACATATGTGGCCTTTAGGATGAAGTTTTATTACCGTTCATGGACAAATATATGCAAGTTTGCTAAATGGTAATGCACAATTAAACTTCTAGATTAAATCACTGGTTGCCAGTCACTGGTTGCTAGGAGATAGGCAGGACGCTGGCCAGAGCATCCCACTCAGCTCCTGGCAACCAGTGACGTTACTGGTTGCCAGGAGCTGAGCAGGACGCCAGCTAGAGTGTCCCAGGTTGTTAAGAGCTGGGAGATGTGTATCCCACTTTTTGGTCCTTGTAATGAATAACTCCAGACAGAGTGGTAATGAGCAGAGTCTTATTTACTCAGCATGTATGAGGAGAAGAGTATTTCACATGCAGGCAGGAAAACAAAGATTGCTAGCATGTCCATAAGTGGCCAGATACATTAATTCCATATATTTATTTCTTAGTATTGTTCTTACATTCAGTGTGGCAGCACCTCAGGGTCCATCCTCTGACCTCTGCTTCCACCCACACACACCAAGTCTCCCAGGTCACAGTTTAACTGCCAGCATGCTGTGTGCCACGGGCCCCCTTCTTGCTCCCTGTGGCAACATGCACATTGCCCGTAACCAAGGAAACCATAACAATGTCCCACAACCCATAAGACAACTCAGTAAAACATTACACCTACGGCCCTTACACACATTCCCATCTGGCTCTTAGCAACCTGGGGCGCTCTGGCTGGAAAAGGGGTGACAGGCACACTGCAAACATTGTGCAGCAAAGCAGCCATGCCACTCTGCCTGACACCCCTCCCCCCCCCCCCCCCCACGC
>NW_017306489.1:769291-788839 GCF_000935625.1 Nanorana parkeri
GGCCCCCCCCCCCCCCCACCCCCCCCCCCCCCCCCCCCCATGTGTCCCAAAGAGATGCCATCTCAGGCAACAGCCTCAGGCTGCTTTATTATAGGGATGGCCCTCTATCTATCTATCTATTAGGGATGCACCGATATTGATACTAGTATCGGTATCTGATTGGTCAGGAAGCCGGGCTACCTAGCAACAAGTGAAGCTGGCTTCCTAGCAACAAGTGAAGCTGGCTTTGGTGCCGATACTCGTACTCGCTGAAATGCGACGATACTTACCACCGATACCGGACCTTTCGGTCAGAGGGAGAACTCCCTCTGGCCGGCAGTGCCGAAGGAGCATGGAGCCAGCTTCTTTTCCACTCAGGAAGCCGGACGGTAGGTTATGACCTGCCTCACAGCTTCCTGATTGGCTAGGAAGCCGGCTTCACTTGTTGCTAGGCAGCCTGGCTTCCTAACCAATCAGCACCTCATGACCTGCCACCTTGCTTCCTGATTGGTTAGGAAGCCAGGCAGCCATGGCAAGTGAAGCCAGTTTTCTTTCGATAGAACACCGGCCTCCCAGGCAATCAGGGTCATGATCCGCCGCCTGACTTCCTGATAGTCGGGCACATGGCACCGGTTTCGGTACTCGGTATTGGGGAGTACCAAAAAAAAAAGAATGGTACTCGTACTCGATACCAAAAAAACAGTATCAGTGCATTCCTACTATCATCTATCTATCTATCTATCTATCTATCTATCTATCTATCTATCTATCTATCTTGACTTTGTCTGCCACTGTTTGAAAATAAAGATGGTACAGGGAGTGGGAATGTTTTCTAAAGGTGCCCATACACTGCACGATTCATGTACGAGAATCGCGGGAAATCACGCAATCGTACGATAATTGTGCAGTGTATGGAAGGCGTGCGACCGTTTCTACTGTACAGTCGCACGACTTTTGTATTTCGAGCATGTTGGAAAACCAGCCGAGAATCGTACAGTTTTCGGCTGGTTTTTAGCATGATCGAGAGATAACTGCCGAACGGGCCGGTGTGCGCACACTGCCCGTTCAGCATTGCAGTCATCGTAAGCCCGCCCTTCAGGGGGGCGGGCTTGCGATGATCGCAAGTACGATCTGCCTGTGCAAGATGAGCAGATCGTACGTTTTTTAAATTACTTTACAACCCTCGCAAAGCAAAAGTCTTGCGAGGGTTGTAAAGTGTATGGGCACCTTAAAGGTGAACTATGAGGTGAGTGCTTTTCACTCACCTCATAGTTCTAGCCGACCGTTGACAATGAGACTGTCACAGGTCGGCTCAGTAGATCGGGAGGTGAGCGAACACATACCGGGGTTCGCTCACCTCTCGATCATGTCACGGCTCTCTGCTGTGACAGGGGAGGGGCTGGATTCCCTCCGCTCCGATCCGCCAGCGCTGACTGGCGGAACGGACGGGGGACGGGGGCGGGTACAGCTGGCTCTGCCTCTAGATAGACACAGCCAGCTGTCAGTCACGCAGCTGGGCGGATCCCGGCACAATTGTCGGGATCCGCTTCAGCTGCGGCGTCTCAGTATACCACGAGCTACAGCTCGCGGTATACTGAGCTTTGGGTGACGGGAGGACGCTAGTTTGTGTCCTCCCGTTACCCTAAGGAGAACTATGGGGAAAAGCCTTAACCCCTTAGTTCTCCTTTAAAGAAGAAGATCAGCAAGGAAGAGAGCTCACATATGTAAAGAGCAAATACAGTTACTCCTATGTACTGTATATAGGTACAAGCTATACATAGAACAAGTTTATTTAAAATGTGAACAGAAAGATTTTTTTCATTATGTTCACATGCATATCTCAACATTAAAAAGACATCGTTCCTCTTTAAATAGAATGCAGATCATTTTCATAATGCTAAATAATGGATGTTTCCCCCCATATATTGATCAGCTGATTTCCCTTTTAAGTGATTAATATGTTACAGTACTCTGCAATTAATAATTCTTCCTTTAATAATTCATTTCTTGATTTCTATAGGAAAGGGGGCTGTTTTGCTTTAAGGCGTATACTGTCGCCGGGGTTGCAGTTTCCTGAATATTCAACAAAGTATGCTGTTGTGACAACTAAAAATGGCCATTTAATGAAATATATAATTTTTACTGCAGTTTTGAGTGTGCGGATATACTGATGCAGTTTGAAAGCAACCCCTAACCCAGCAGTAGGCAAGCTTGGCCCTCCAGCTATGGTGAAACTACAAATACCATGAGGCATTGAAAGACTCTGACAGCCACAAGCATGACTACAAGAGAGGCATGATGGAATTTGTAGTTTGACCACAGCTGGAGGGCCAAGTTTACCTACCCCTGCCTTAAAGAAGAACTAATGTTCTTAACCATGGCAGTGGGGCTATCCCTGCACTGCAAGGGTTAAGTGTCCATTTTTGCCGAGGGTCAAAAATAACAAAGTTATACCTGTCCCTGGAGCCTCTCTCCCCCTCTGTTCCAGTGGTTTAAGGTCCTTGGGCCATCATGTTCTATACAGAGGGACATACCATCGCTGCAGCAGAGGAGGAGACTGTCACAGCAGGCCGTATCCGAGGTTCGGGTAAGTGTAACTTTGTTATTTTTGACCCAATGCATGGGTAGCACTAGTCTATTTAAAACTACATGTCTATCTAAGGCCACGTTCACACCATAGGCAGTGTGTTCCGGTCCGTTTCTGGCCGGAACGCACTGCCCGCATTGTGGCCGGCTCACTTTTTTGCCGTGCTGGAGGCCCGCACGAGATCGCAGGGCACATCGTGTCTGCAGTGCGTTCGGCTGCGGTGCGATCAAAATGCTGCAAGCACTGTTTTGATCGCACCGCAGCCAAACGCACTACAGGCACAATGTGCCTTGCGATCCCGTGCGGGCTATCGCATTGCGGCCGGAGGGCGTGGCTAAGGGGGCATTCACTTCAATGGCCCGCCACGCACCCTCCTGCCCGGCAAAAAACTGAGCCGGCCGCAATGTGAGGCAGTGCGTTCCGGCCAGAATCGGACCGGAACGCACTGCCTATGGTGTGAACGAACCCAAAGACTATCCTGTCCACAGGGTGACAATGCTGCTGTGCGATTTAACTGCAAAACAAAAAACATATTTTTAAAGAGATCCACTGGCAGGATCAACAGATAATACATCTGTTATTGATTACATTGTCACCTTGTCACATGTACCCCTGAAGAAGCCTATAGGTGGCTGTGCTAATGCACATTGAACAACCATGGTCCACCATTGTCACCATCGTCACCATCCTTGAGCAATGATGCTGCTGCAAAGGCACAAAGACCGAAGTGGCTGCAAAGAGGCTGCAATGCATCAGCAGCAATTAGATGCAAAACAGATTGAGATACGGTATGATACACAGAGGGGAATTTATCAAAACAGGAGCAGACAAAATCTGGAGCAGCCGTGCATGGCAACCAATCAGCTTCTCTCTTTTATTTTCAAATCTTAACGCACCAAACTGAAGAGACAAGCTGATTGGTTGCCATGCACAGCTGCTCCAGATTTTGTCTGCTCCAGTTTTGATAAATTCTCCCCAGAATCTTTTTGCAAACTAAATCAGTTTGGATTTCGATCTCATGATTTGTAAATTTTTATAGAAATTAGATGTCATCCAGTAACACTTTATATTAGGGATGCACCGATACATCGGCTGCTGAAATATATTGGCCGAAAATTGCACTTTTGGCATCATGCCAAAAGTGCAATTTTCTGGCCGATACAGCAGTGCATTCATTCTTTCTCTCCTCCCCGTTGGGGGCTGCTGCTCTGTGTCCCAGCGGGGAGGAGAGAAACTGTGATAGCCGGCCGAGCGCCGTGGGAGGAAAGTGCTGTGAGCGGCCGGTGTCTCTCCTCCCACACTGCTCAGCGTCCTGTCACAGATCAGAGGAGAGCGGTGTGTGGGCGGAGACAGCCAGCGCTGTCACAGGAGGCTGAGCTCCTCTCGCTCAGCCTCCTGTAACAGCGTGTCAGGAAGGAGAGCAGTCAGTGACCAGTGATTGTAAAAAATTGAGGACAGAGTATGATTACTATATCCTCAATTATGAATGAATGGGAAGTGATCTACATTTCGGTTTCGTTTTAGAAATTTTCATTTCGGTGCACCTCTACTTTATATTGACTCCAACCTTCAGTAAATTGACTTTTATTTTTAGCTCACAACAAAATATTAAACCCCAAAGGTACATAACCTTATGGTATATATTTTAGTAGATATGTTTTTCCCTTGGCTCACTAAAATGTTTCTTTAAAGATAAGACCCGGAATATTCAAGCTCCATCAGTGTGGTTGTTTATCTGGCTGTAAATAGGAATATGAGAACTTGGCAAGGTGCAAATGACTAGTGCTGATTAAAGCTCATTTCTACAAAAGCGTGCAAGCTTTAGAGAAAAGATCTCTGTATATCATCTCAGAGTGGTGTGAATATATGTATAAACACCTGTGAAAATATCATTACCTTTGACTACTGGCATCACTAGTCTTCATGGATAATAACATCTTTTATTATTGTGGCTCTGGTGTGACGGTCATTATTGATGCCAGGAAGGGATATAATTAGGACGCAGAGAAATAGATTGAAGAGCTGCTGAACTCTTGCCCGTTAATCAGGTTCCATGTTTCCTTTTAGTGAAGTCCACAGAAAGACAGTTTAAAACCCGACTTGTTGCTTTGGAGAACAGCTCCGCTCTCTTTTGTTTTTCTAGAGCTGGTTAATTTGTGTATGCTGCATATGTGCGTTAGCGTGCCATTCAGAATAAAAGGCAATGCACAGCATGTTGAAGCATATTGTCTCTATATTGGTATAAAATCACAGGATGTTCCAGTACCATTTCTTTCAAACCTTTATCAGTGTTCAACAGACACCAATGTTTTTCAAAGATATTCATGACCTACTGATGTTCATTAGTGTACTGCAGATCTAATCTTAATATTTGTTCTTTTTGTTTTCCTTTCTTCTGTCCCTTGAAGTCATTTTAGCTCTATTGTATGCTTTGATTAAACATTTGCAGCTACAACCACTTTTTTTAAACAATTTGGCATCATTTTTAAAATCCTCCCTTGTATTGCAGTTTCTGCAGGCTTGCGGGCTGCACAGTGGCTTAGTGGTTAGTACTTCTGGGGGGTCCCTGGTTGGTATCCTGGTCAGGACACTATTAGCGAGGGGTTTGCATGTTCTCCCTGTGCTCGCATGGGTTTCCTCCCACACTCCAAAGACATTCTGGAAGTTTAATTGGCAGTGCACCTGTATGCATGTGATATGTGGACCTTAGATTGTAAGCTCCTTGAGGGCAGGGACTGATGTGAACGTGCTCTATGTAAAACGCTGCATAAATAGTCGTGCTATAGAAGTGCCTGTAATAAATAAATATTGTCCTATAGAGAAACGAATAAACATAGGGCTAAGATGGAGAATATTTGCATGTAACATTTGTTCAGAGGATACAATCTATTTTTCACCCATCCATCATCCATTATTTCTATCTCCAAATGTAAGAATGTAAAAGCGTCTGACTAGTGGCTAAAAGAGAAAACTTTAGGTTTAATTAACTGTCTTTAATGAACGGCAAATTGCTAAGCTCTTCCATTGTACGTGACCAAAAAAAAGGTCATCTATGTACCTGTACCAGGACAAAACAAAACAGCGGTACTTAGTGGAAAGCTCATCCATGAACAGACTACGTTGCCACTCCCCTAGATAGAGGTTGGCATATGATGGGACACATTTAGAGCCCATTGTTGAACCATCAATGTTATCCAAACTTGAACTCCAACAGGTTCAATATGAACTGGTTGTGCACTTGCATATCAATAGCCCTACCGGCAAAAACAGCCTTCAAACCCATCTGATAAATTGCTCTTTGGTACCCTGAGGTTATTGAGTAAGATAAGTATATGAGAGGTGTATTTTCTAACCACAAAAGATTGTAACATGGAATTAGTTTATTCTCAGGCAGAAGGCCACTACCCAAAACAATAGCCCTTCAGACAGAATTGTGCACCTTCCGTAAAGAACAAAAAAACGTATTGCTGGATATATCACTTTTAAGAGCTCTACTATATCTTTATCAGTAATCCTATTTTATAGACCATGTTCTAAATAATTCTTACATATCACCATTTAACTATAACAAAGGAATTCTTCTATACCGTTTTGTATATTTTGCATTTTCTTGACACATAATGACAGCATTGGTAATCCAAAAACAACTATATTAACCCCCATTATTGGATAGTTTTTAAAAAATTCTTCACATCATTCCAAGCTTCCTTGTTCTTTCCCATTTTCGTTATTTTGTCCTTATTCTTATGTGTAAAATTGACCTGTTTGAAATCAATTTTATAACCCTCTGTAGGGCAGCCTGTAGCAGTCTGTTCTTCATTCGCAAACTGTCCTACTTCACAAAGACCTATTGCTATCCTTGATACCTCATCATCTTCATCAATATATTCAAGACCTTGTTCTCACAAATCTACCAATATATTATTCCTGCCTTATTTTTTGAGATACACAATCAATACCCCACCCAAAGGTTTAAACTTCTTTTTTATCATGCAGCTTATTCAAAATGAACTTCAACAAGTATAACATTAACCACCTCAACACAATCACCTTTCATTGTGGGACAAAAATATAACCCTTTCATTAATATCCTTTCCTGACCAACTCTAATCAAAAACAAATTTACAATTTTTATGTTATTCCCTAGTAATATAAAAACGACTCCATATTATATTTTGTCAGATGTGGTCCTACGTGTGTGTTTGTATTCTGAAAGCCATCCTGTGTTCTGCCTACTGCGCCCTCTCTTTCTCCTTATTTTACTACCCCATTTTTTGAACTATCCATAAATGTGAAATATACATCATGCTTCACATCATTATCCATGCTCTGTTAACTCAACACTTCCTTTTTAGTAAAACCTCTGTATAAGGCTGCAACCTTTTAATCCTATTGTATATAGTGCTTTCTTAAACATCACCTTGTGCCAGTGATTGCCAGTAATTTCCCTCTGATGCATTACTTTCTTCTTGTGTGAAATCCCCTTGTGTATTGCTCATCCAGAAACAAATTCATATCTGGACCTTTCTAATTTAGATTTTGTATTGATGGGAAGCTCCCTATTCAACTTCTTGATAGATTCACATATCTCTTCCTTATTTTGATTAAAATAAATTCTATTTAAAGGTTTCCAATGCTCCCATAGTTAATTTGATCTCCTTGTTGATGTCTGAGAGTTGGTGGTCATAAAAATCACACAGCGACAACATCATATACCTTCAGCAGTTCTGGAGGTTCCCCTCCCACCTAATTTTACAGTACCATGAAACTTTTTTAATTTCAAGAAATTTCTGAGTCCTAAGACCCTGTGGGCAGATGTTATCTTCTAAATATTTTATAAGGAAGAAGCTATTCCAATAAACTGTTGATTTCCTCTCATAATAGTCTCTTTCCATTTCTTTTTCTCATATGTTTTAAAGTGAACCTTAAGAAACATGGCCTCTCTAAAATTCTGGCTATACCCTGCCATAAAAAAAAACAAGCAACAGGTTGGGATGTTGCACCCCAACAGCTTTTGATAGTGAGACTGTCATTGTATGTGAAAGCCTCCTCTTATATATATATATATATTAAATGACATCAGGGTGCCAGAGGGTATTTTATTGGACATAAATACAGGTTGGCATAAGATGAGACACATTTAGAATGTTATATGTTAACCTCAGTGATAGGACATTTCATTCTATTTTTTTGTGAAAATTGCAAAGCAGATGGAGACATAAGAAGGTGGTTTGAACATTAGCAAAGAGATGGTATCGCAATCACCCATATCGTGCCTCTAGAGTTTGGTAGTTTTTTCCGTTTCTGATTACATCTTTCCATACATTTTTGTGAAGCTGTTAATTTATTAGCCAGTAATTACTTCACCTATGGTAGGTGGTAACTCTAAGGTTAAGGTAGATCTACCTAAGGTAGATTAAAAATCAACTGAATTCTGGTGGTTGATTGAACTCGTCTATGGTAGATTGCTTAGTTTCTCTCCACCTGCAATTCCCAGTGGTTGGAAAGTAGTTGTCTGAAAATTACAATGTGTATGGGCAGCTTCAGGGAGGATTTTAAAGATGAAGCCAAACCGCTGAGAACTATGTTTAGAAAGACGGGTTATAGATGCAAATGTTTGATCAAATCATATAATACAGCTAAAATTAGGTCAAGGGACAGTTTACTGTATAAATAGAAGAAAGGAAAACAGAAAGAACAAATAGTAAGATTAAATATGCAGTACACGAATGCACATGAAAAGGTCAACAATATCTGTGAAAAACATTTGTTATCTATTGAGATGGAACTTTGAAAGATGTCTTACTAGAACATCCTTCATTCCTGTATATAGGAGAGCCCAATGTGTTCTACTACATGGTATATTGGAGACAATAGGTTGTAGTAATTCAAAACATAGACCTAGCATTAGGGACAGGTTCCTGTCGAGAAGGGATAGCTTAGGGACATTACTGGACACGCTTGGATACGGCCTCGTATCCCATAAAAGGACATTACTTGCTTTTCCAGCTATCTGATCTGGCGCATTTCTGCTCACCATTGTGCTAGGACAGCAACCCTTTGGGAAGGTCACCTTTGAGAAGTGCACGTTTAAGGAAGTACACCTCGAGTACCATTCTGTATGTAAGCTCTGCATTATTGAATTGCTGTGTGACTAATGTGTGTAAGTGCCTCAACGTGACAGTAAACTCAGGAGTTAAATCTTAAATATATCCCTCCCTGCCTTTTCTATCCTCCCTGAGGTGCTCACATTACCTCATTAGTTCAGTCCTTACTGTTTACACTGATCCCTGTACCTTTACACCGTATCCTGTTTGATTGTTGTTATACTTGTAACAATATCCACTGATGATACCTCTTTGTGCCTTATTTGTTTGAGTACCTGTTATGTCTAAATACTCAATAAAATTTATTGAAGGAAAAATCTTAAATATACATTCAAGTACCTTAACTATTAACAATAATGTATGTTATTTGTGTATAACTCGGCTGTAGATCCTCAAATCATCTCTGAATTGGTGCTGACACTGTCCCTCCTTCTGGAGGGGGGCTACTTTTGTTCCCCATGGTCCCTGTGTGTGTTGTAAAGTAGTCACCGCTACAGCCGGATCTACAGCCGAGAGATATACAAATAAGGTCCAGTATTGTTAATAGTTAAGGTACTTTAATGCATATTTAAGATTTAACTCCTCAGTTTAGTATCACTTTAAACTTTAAAGAAGGAATAATGAATTGTTCTGACTGCTGGCCTGCTGGGTGCCGCCTGTTTCCTTTAATTCACTGCTGCACGGTTAGCCCTGTCCACATGCCATATATTTTATCTCTGACAAAGAAGCTCCTGTGCTATATGCCATGCGGATGGAGCACAGGTGGATAAGAACTCTTCTGATAACCAGCATTGTGTAGTCCATGCGTGATATGGTTTTCTTCAGCGCTTAATATAGTACACTGGTTACAGCATGTGGAGGAATTGTGCATTTTGACTGAGAAGTGTTCATTGTGATCACTAGGCATGTAGCATATCAACCAAATGCTCTAATAAGATAACAGACACGTTGAACTTGTATGGGCTGAGCACGGTAGTACATACTGTATTTGAATCCACAAATGAACAAGACTGCACGAATGTTCTGTATGTTTTATGAACATGGCAGTTTGTGCATATAGTTTTATGACTTCATCAAGCGGAGAATATATTGCACAAGAAACATATCACGGACAAAGTGGTGCTATTTGAAACATGACTACAAACAAGACCAGACGGTATACAATATATGGACATGAGGGATTCTATTCCTCTAAATAAGAAATGGGTTTTAAATGTGTGTTTAACATGATGCAAATGAATGTTACATTCTAAGTATACGTAAACCCAATTATTGAAATCTCATATAAGCTTTTACATGTTCATCTAATTTAAAAAATTGCTTTCAATCTTTTAAAATCTGCATAAAGATTATTGTTCAGGCACTTCCTGTTCTGGGGTGACAACTGTTTCCTAATTGTCACACTGCTAGATGGGCTTACGAATAGAGACTACCATTGGGTGTGCTGACACAAATTGCACAGGAATGATCCACCGTTGTCAGAAAGATGCTGAAACAAATGCATGTAGACTTGAATTGGCTGGAGGAAATCAACAGCACTTACTAACTTTTAGACAATGTGCATACTTGTTTTTGCCCCCCCATTCCCCCCCCCCCCCTGACCTAAATGATCCCACCCTCACCCTCTGCAGATATATAATTACCGAAATACAAGCCCCACTGCTGTTTGTTGACATCCAGTGCTGCAAGTTTCCCTCTCCTGGCCTTGTCCCTCTTCCGCTTTGGAGACAGCCCCATGGAAGTCTGTGGGGCTGTTTTGTGCAGGTGCGGCCAGCAGAGGGAGCTGGATGTAAACAATAGTGGACCCATGCCTGTCGGATCTCGGTAAGTACAGATCTACAGAAGGGGAGGGTGAGATCATTTAGGTCGGGGTTGGGGGTAAAAGGGTTAAGTGGACTTGGTTTTAAAGCACACTTTTCCTTTAAGTAATTTGAGAACTGGACTGGTACTGCATACATCTGTGTCGTGTATTAGTAAAGATAATTGTGGTATTTTCTGTGGTGTAGTGATTGGAAAGGCTACTTACAGGTGGTGGAAAAGATAAGTGGTAAATAAGCGGCCCTAATAGAAAAGTGACTGTTCTTGTATAATATTGCAAGATAACACCTGGATTGGTTAACACTGAGAGATAAGTGGGTATTTTTAGGCAGACCTAACACTTGAATGGTTGCCGTACTGATTGAATGCTTTTATTAATGCTTCAGATGTATGGCAGCTGCCATGCTAATTGTATATTGCAATTTGCACTGCTGGATTTACAAACTTGGAAGCATTAAAAGTGGGTGCCTGCCGTGCCAATCAAACTTCTATGGATCTTGGAACAGTTCCTTGCAATGGGCATTTGCTGTTCACAAGTTATTGATTTGTGTTTGGAATCAGATTTTCAGAAGTTCTGTTTTTTACAGTCTTGTGTTATATATACCTTTATCCTAAATAACAAAATACACTTCGCGCTCAGCCTCAGTCTTTTACTAAGCAGCAAGAACTAATTCTAGCGAGAAGCCAAAGTAATGTCAATATTATAAGTGTAATGTTCCGCGCTCTCTAATGCGCTCTATATATAGATGCAATATATACTGTATATAATTGTAATAATTGTAAGTGCTATCAAACAAGTGGAAAAAATATATCCATTAAAATGATAATAGCAGCAAAATCAGATAATATTAGTCCACTTTACAAAGACGTCCACTGTGATGCATATATCATGCTTTATGCTGTATGATATATGCATTGCAGTGGACGTCTTTGTAAAGTGGACTACTATCATCTCATTTTGCTGCTATTATCATTTAATGGATATATTTTTTTCACTTGTGTGAAAGCACTTCTAATTAATACAATTATATATATATTGCATCTAAATATAGAGCACATCTGAGAGCGCGGCACATTACACTTATAATACCTCTATTCTAACTATCACTGCACACTGGTCTTGATCATTTTGTAGTAAGATGCCTGTATATTAGTGGGGCGTATGTTATTCCTGTGGAAGGCATTTAGCAGTTAATTATGTCATGTACCGGGGCAAGTGACCCCCCCGCACCCCCGGTTGTTACGCCACTGTGTACAAGTAGAGTTAAGCTGGCCATACACTATGCGTATTTCAGCTGGTGATCTGGCCGAATTCGCACAGTGGGTGCCGCTGTCCAGACACTTTTGGCCGATATCCCTCAATCAGCTGATCGAAGGAGCCAAATGGAAAATCTTCAAACGATCATAGCAGGAAGCAGGTCAGCTGCTGACTCTGTTAAGGTTTTCTGACAGTGGCCGGTGACCACTGTCAGAATACAATGAAGACAGCGGGGGATTCCTCGATCAACACTTGTAAGCGCTGATGGAGGAACCTGTTCTATTTTTTTTTTTCATTCAGCCTGCAGGTTGAATGAGAAAATAGAACAGTGTGTGGCCAGCTTTACTTGAACTGTAATAACATTGGGTATATAAAATGCTTAAATATAATCCATGTGGAATTTATGAAACTATTCCTAAGGGCCTGTGTCAACTGGCTTTTGTTCGTGTCAAATTAATTTTGCATTTGCAGTAGTTTTATGTTGGTAAATGTGCAAAAGTATATACTGTTTTTTCAATAAGCCAAAAAAAACTGGGATTTTTTATTTTTGGTTATATTAATTTTTAAACCATCACAGACAACGTGGTTGACATATAGGGTTGATTTACTAACGATGTATAGGCAGTTCCCTTAGCAAGGAAATGTTCCCTTAGTGAATGAGGTGAAGCTCTAATGACTTCCACTATCCAATCATGTGCAAGCAAAAATAGTATTATTCTTGCAAAGTGAATTTTCACCACATTCACAAAGTTAAGTGAAAATCCCCTTGCAACGTGAACAGCCCCATGGAGTTTAATACTTGACCCACCTCGCCATTATGTTATAACAATGGGGGAGTTTGCTTTTTCATTTAGCACTAGTGGCCATTACTTAGGTGAATTACTCAGATATTTAAACTTAGTTTATATAATCACCGCTAAAATGGTGTCAGTAGCACGAGAAGAGATGAGAAGGGTCAAAGTGTACCTGTGCTTTGCCAACGCTGCTTTTTTCTTTAATGGTGTCCTTCCCAGCTGCACAGACTTTCTTCACTCCTCTACGGCTCCATTCATCTGACAGGAGAAAAGAAAAGTAACCATGTGTATTCTGAGCTGCTCTAGTCAGAGCTTACATAGGACAGAGGACTTTTCCAGCCCCCATGTAACAGTGTCACTTTAAGTAAGCCACCTTCTCCTGCATACCCGAAAGTACCAGGTATTTTCTTCCCCGTTGGGAAATTAACTTGGCAGGAGAGTGGAGGAAAGGTGAGCATAAGCTGCTGGAGGGGAGACCTTAAAGCAATAGGCAATGCACAGGTTTTCATAACCCCTTTGTGACCACAATATGACATTAACCTTGTATCAGAGAACTAGGAACGTGCAACTGTGTGTGTTCCTAATTCTCATCCCCGCTCAGAATCAAAAATATTAGTCATAGCATTACTGTCATGTTACCCGACACATCCTTGGTCTGGTTTATTAAATGGGAGAAAGCTTATCAAAATGAAAGCACTACTAACAAAAGAACAAGTCACCAGACAAGGAAAAGAACCCAAAAAATGCTTCCTTCTTCACAAGATGATAATTGTCCTGACTGGCCACTATGGACACATTCCTACAAGACTGTTCAAACCCAGAAATACATATAGTCATGCAGATGAAACGTACTTGCATTTGTATACAGTATATCAATAAGCCTTTTTGAAATCAGATGTTATAGATGTAGCAATCTCACATGAGAACAGTACACACAAGAAGTTTTTTTCCATTCTACCTCTTGCCTGAGGCCCCTATCGCACGGGCTTATCAGGAAGGGATCTGTTCACGCTGTACAGATTGGATGTCATTGCTTTGACATCCATGTCCATCCAATTAAAATTACCGGACCCAATGTTGGTCTATGGCAGGGATGTCCAAACTGCGGCCCTCCAGCTGTGGTAGAACTACGAATCCCATGAGGCTTTGCAAGATTCTAACGGCCACAGACATGACTCCCGGAGAGAAATGCTTAATGGGATTCGTAGTTCCACCACAGCTGGAGGGCCGCAGTTTGGACATCCCTAGTCTATGGGGACCTTTTACATCAGATTACATGATAATCCAGCATGATAAGGTCTGTTGAAACAGAACTATTCCATTTGTTTTGCCAGGCCTGGCTGGAGTCAGGGGTAACCGGGTGTAACCCGTCCCTTTAGACCCGTCTATCCATAGACTTACCTTTGGCATCCGATCAGGTCCGCCTGAAAAACTGACAGGTGGACACAATTGGACCGACGGTTTGAATGGGGCCTAATAAGCTTATTTACTATTCTTCTTTTAAGTAGTAGCAATAGAAATGGAAGCTGAATGCTAGGCAAACAGACCTTACACCATTGAAATACTCACATGGAAACTGTCCACTGCCAAAAGATTTGTAATTTCGTTCAGCAAGTCTTGTGATGCAACCAACCTTGCTAAATAGCATAGCCATGGTGGCGGTCTCACTCTTTTTCAAAGCAGTTAAGCACTACAGCTTGGTTGCTAACCTCCCCCTGCGCCTGTAACTGGACAATGAGGGAGCAGCAATACACAGATAAGGTTATCACTTTTCTCTGTCTGCTCTCACCTTTTACCTCCTACCTGCAAACTCCCAGTGTAAGACAGTACTGAGTAATAAAATAGTGCCCTGATTGGCTTAAGCTGCTGCCTCTCCCATTCCCTTTCTAAGGATAGATGGGCAGGGGGTTACATGAAGTCAAAATAAAGACAGATTTTAGCACTTGTATAGCTTGTATTTTATTTAAAACCCTTTTATTGTTTAAGGAATAGTGAACTCTGTACATAGTACAAGAGACACATTGGTAAAAGCAGGGACTGCTCCCAGTAATCTGGTTGGCAGCTCTAGGGTTAGGAATATACCCCTTAACCCACTGCACAGTGTAATGGCGTACAAGGGCCTTTCTGGGTAATACGCTTGTTTAATATGTGTTACCCATGTTGTACCTCTAATCACCACATTTTGCTGGAACCTGGAGGCAGTGACCTAGAAATATCTTGGCAATGCACAAAAGAAATAAAACCGAGAACAGATACATTTGTCTGTACATTTCTCTAAAACAAGAGACTGTATTTAACGTGAGAAACACAGAAAAGAGGCAAATTGGAACAGTTTTTTACATTAAAAGTCTTCGGAGACAAGACTTTAAGGACCTCGAAGTGTGTGCTGCCAGAGAACAGGAGGCAGCCGCGGAACATAAAAGACACGTCTGGATACATCAAAGCAATTGTCCTGGGACTCTATAGATCTTATTGCCGGGAAAAATGAAGATATAGTTAGTCTGGGATCATGTACTAAGCTGGAGTGGGAAAACCCAGGAGAAACGTGAGAAAAAATTCTTCAGCATCAAATTGAGTTTGGGTGCATGGAGAGGACTCCCTAAAGAGTCAGCCCTGAAGGCAGAGTGCAAGGAGAGGGCTTAAATATAGGAGTTAAGTCAGAAATCAAAGATTCCCTTCACTTGGCTCGAAGCTTGACGGGAATTTAATAAAAGCTAGAATGACAGGAAGACTAAAAAGGCTTAGGACTTTGGTGGCATAAAGTATGGGCTCCAGTTTCCTGATGCTGTAGATGTCACTCACTGCCTATTAGAGATAACTCCATTCTTAACCCTGGTATCCATGATCCCTTTCCCTCATACTCCAAGGTCATTTATCGTACCATTCTGCTAATTTTCAAAGATATTTCTACTTTTGTTTTTGAAATACGGTGTGTCACAGGCAATGCTTCTTCTTCCTTCTTGGTCCTCAAAGAATGTAAAATAACACTGGTGAGGTGCACACACTTGTAGGCCCCAACTGTCTCATGGAACCAAATCCCTCTCCGTCTTTTCTCCTCAGTGGTCCCTCTCTTTAGGTGTGAAGTATAGACCTCTATAAATATATACAACTTAAAGCCCAACTCTATTCAAAAAATATTTTTTCCCACCCATCTCTAACCTATCCTGCTAGGCTTTTGTTTTCCCTACCGTGTGAAGTCAGGTATACTCACCTAAGTTCCCTCTCTAGGTCCCTCACCGCCAATGTTTCCGGGTAAAATCCAGCAATGCGATGGTATCTGAGGAAACATGAAAATATCCTGTAATGTGTCCTATGATTTTCATGTAGGAATGCCCCCACTTATCCACAAGGAGTGAAAAGGAAACCTGTAAGAAAATGCTAGCTGGCTGGCCATCATACCAATTCAGTAGCTTCAAAAATTTCTGGGTCACTGACTCAAAACAAGTGTCATTCAAATCCAGGTTCGGCCAGGATATGATTATCTGCAACGAGTTTGCATGTTCTCCCTGTGCTTGTGTGGGTTTCCTCCGCATACTCCGTTTTCCTTCCACACTCCCAAGACATGCTGGTTGGTTAATTGGCTCCTGTCTACATTGGCCTCAGATAGGAATCTTAGATTGTAAGCTTCTTGAGGGCAGGGAAAGATGTGAATGAATGCTATGTAAGGTTCTGCGTGAATTGATGTAATATAGAAATAAAAATATTTTGACTTCTCTGCATACATACTCGTTCCAAGTCCCTAGATTAGAAAGAACTGAAGCCAGAGACAGCCAAGCAGCTAGCATTTTTGGAAGCAGGTCAGCAATTAAATTTTCACTGTCTCCCTCAGTATAGGTTTCCTTTAATACATGTTTGACATGTTTCTATCGTTTACCATGACACTGCCTATCACTCCCTCCCCCGCCATGTTGCAGAGTGGTTTTCACCCTGGAAGCTGGGCTGGCAGAATTCCTTCTATCCTCCAAGCTGGTGCATGGGATCTGTAAGCTGCTCTGCATGGAAGATGTTTATTTTTGGAGAGGCAGTTGTCTTGGTGACACACACAGAGTCCCACGCAATGGCAAAAGTGGAATCTTTTGCAAGATGCGGAGCGAATGCCCGACTGCTCTTTTCACATCCACTTACCAAGCAATATGTCACACAACTGAGCCACACATGGGTTTCTATTTCCAGATCCTGTGCAATGAGCGCTGCTTGTGCAGAAAACCAGTCTCCACTTGTCGTAGGGTTCTGCCTCCCAGAATGAGCGAGAGATGCATAAAAAAAGTCACCACTGGGAAGAATGTGGTTTCCATGGTGAATTATATATAAACCAACTTCACGGAAGCACTTCTGCTGGTCTGTACATAATCCTTTCATTCTTCTTCATGGTAGCTAGTGTTAAAATAAACCCCAGGAACCCTTTTGTGGCTGGAGCAGTGTACACAATCCAAGCGCTAATAGGGCCTTGGTGAGCTAGCACCCTATCAAGACACACTTACTAAACTCAACTAGGCAAGCATTGTTTTTCCTGACCATTTAAATATGAAGTCTTAGTTAAAGGGTTAGTTCACCTTTTCATGAAAAATTATGAACTAACTCACAACGCTTTCCTCTCCACATCTCCCTACCATCCTACTGCTGGTATCCACTGTGCTAGCTTCAAGGATGACCATCGTCCGCTGCCCACACCAGCCGGAATAATGGTGCTGGCTCTTGACACCATTGCAGATGGGAATCTCTTCTGGGCCTTCTTTTTACTGGGACAGATCTCACATGAGCTGGCATAGCAATCCCAACACTTGAAAACTTCACTACACAGTCCCGCAGGCTGTATAGCAACATCATGCCTGCAATGGCAAGTGGTAATTAGTCAACACATTTACGTCACCATGCTGACCATTGGGGCTCTCTTCTGAGCCTTCTCCCGGGACGACAGAAAATATTTGCAACCATGAAGACCAATGACCGCTCGCCATTGCAGAAGGGATGAGATTCCCGTCTGAGCTTTTTTCCAGCGTGGTGTACCAGAAGATAGAAGAGATTATCAGTGGCCAAGATGGCGGATACTGGTGAGGGGGTGAGGTGGGTGTGGTGAGTCAGTACAACTTTTACAAGTTTTATAAAAAGGTGACCTTACCCTATAAAGCCGATCTCAACCAAAAAGCAAAAATGTAATATATTGCAGATTACCAGCCCTGAGATGTGCTGGCTGCATTAGTATCCTTGTTTTAGGTTTTTGGGGGGATTTTTTGTGACGGAGCTCATCGGTGCCCTGAGCACTGACACATGGGAGGTCACATGCTCCCCCATACCCGAAGACACCAGCCATCGTCGCCGGTTGTTATGGAGACAGGAGTGGCGAGTGAGTGCTGCCAAAGTGAACATCATGGCTTCCATGGTGAACTTTACAAAGACACTGTTACTTTGCCCTCAATAAGTGATAGTGTCTCTTTAACATAGTATGGCCAAAAAATATGAAACACTACAAGTGTTCCATAGGCATACGCAGCCTATTGCATTAGGGTGTGCACACAAAAGTACACACACACATATATAAGAGGACACAAATTAGCGTCCCCCCATCACCCCAAGCTCAGTATACCGCGAGCTGTAGCTCGGGGTATACTGAGACACTACTGATTCAAATTTTCGTGTTCGATTAATTTAAAAAAAATGTCATCGATTAATTTCGATTAATTATAACGCACATACAGATCCAACTACATTGGCCTATACACATACAGCACAGCAATGAAGTAATAAAGTGAACTAGGATCACACTAATCCAGCACGTTATTATTCTGAGTTGCCCCACTCAAGCGGCGGCCATATTGAGTGGGGCACGTGAGATTAATAACGTGCTGGATTAGTGTGATCCTAGTTCATTTTATTACTTCATTGCTGTGCTGTATGTGTATAGGCCAATGCCTTGGCTGGCGCTCGTGCAGAAAGTTTCTTGGGCAAACTCACCGGCCCAAGTGGCTCCGTCGGCTAACGAAGGGAAGGGGGGAGGAGTCCGGTGACGTCACGGACATCGACGTCACCGGTGACGTCACGGACATCGACGTCACCGGACTCCTCCCCACTTCCTGGAGATGTGAGTGTTTTCATTAGCGAGCAAAATCATTTTAATCGATCAAAAAGTTTAACGATTGATCGAGAAATGAATCGTTAATTTCCGCAGCCCTAATATATATATATATATTTATATATATACACCTGTGACCATTCGCCTGGCTTCCTGATTGGATGGGAAGCCGCAGCCATGCTCCCTCGCAGCTTTCCAGGCACCAACGACTGTGGCTGTTATGTGAGGAATGTAAGGGACAAGTGCTGCTGTGCTCTGTATTGCTGAGCTGGTCACAGAGAGATCTTTGTTATCTCCCCAATGGCTCAGGGACTAAAAACACAACACCCGCTATGCACGCCTATGGTTCCCTTTGTCTTTTTAAATATCAACCCTACCTTTGAGATTGTAAGCTCTCATGGGCAGGGCCCTTCTAACCATCTTGTATTGCATTGTATTGTAACTGAAATGTCTTCTTTATATTGTAAAGCACTGCGCAAAATGATGGCGTTATATAAATCCTGCATAATAATAATAGCACATTTTCACGCAATGCACTTTTAACAGTCACTGTGGCAGCACATTTTGGATTTTAATTGTCAGGGTAAGGCATTTTCTACTATGATCTGGGGACATGTAGACAAAGCTCTGGATGTTAACTAGTGCTGATGTAAGACTTGTTTACGATGCCAGCGCTGGGACAGACACATTTCTTACACTGCAAAACCTAGATTGATCAGCTGGTGCACTTGTATTCCGAGAAATCGGTAAGTGAAGAACTCTCCCCTCCGACTGATCAATGGAGGAACCTGGGCTGCTGACACTGACATCTAAAAATGTTCCATTAAAATGCTATGGGCCTCACTAACCCAAAAACTTATTATTGTAGGTATAAAATGTTGACATTGCAATATAATTTTGCTATCTTACTTGAAAAGGAGGTTCACTGACCCCCC
>NW_017306489.1:789538-797244 GCF_000935625.1 Nanorana parkeri
ATATCCCAGGAGGCTGCAGGAGCAGGGACACACACCAGCCAGTGAATGGACCTGACGTGCATCATTGGGGGCCAGCCGCGTCAGGTCTGCCTGCAGGCCAGTGTGCGTCCCTGCTCCAGAAGCCTCCAGGGACATATGATGGGTATCCCATCTAGGCAAGAACAGCAGGGAAAGGGGGAAATGGGTGACAATGCAAAAAAATGACTAACAACAACTTTATAATTGTACGAGGAGAAAGGGGCACGTTCAGGGAAGCAATCTGAAATAGTGGACTGGGATATATGATGGGTTTATGTTATCTAGGTGGGAATAATGGAGGAAAGGGGAGGGAGGGTCATGATGGTAAAAGAAAACAAATACACATATAAACAATAAAGAAATAATAAAATATACTTTATAACTGTACCGAGGAGGATGGCGTTGAGTTCAGGGAGGCAAACTCACTTTAAAGTTGACCAAATGTTGTGCCAAAGTTTAAGCACCTATTTAGATCTATGCGCAAGTGTAGAGGTGTGTGGTTTTCTTTTTAGTGTTGTTTTGCATCAACATGCGTTACCTTTGTGCATTGAAATGTGTTTTGATACATTGCCATTGACTTCTATGGGCCTCTAACACACTAAAACGCAGAAAAAAACATACATGTATTTTTCAGAATGCACTGCAGCACAGAGATGGGAACAGACACTATTTTTATTATGGGGACTTTGAACACATGCATTTTAGCGCATTGCAAAGCATGGAATGCAGCCCTGTAAATGGGTCCTTAGATATTCATAGGTTTTAAAGGTGTGCGTTATCAAGCTTGAAGGAGAACAATCATCTTTTCAATGTTTTTTACATGTGAAAGAGATCAGCTTGAATGTGAATTAAAAGCAATCTTTTCTTATATTCCTGCCAAGAAAGAAATACATTTTTACTCTAAAACAGAATGTGATTTGGTAATGCTGACATGGGCTGTATTGATCTATGAAAAGCGTACATTTAAATAACAGATCAGCTTTAATAAAACGCTGTGAACAGCATGATGATATGCTAAGTGCAGTCAACCAGAGCAACTAATCTGATTTCATTTCACTGTGGCCAGATGAGGAGAAGATGAATTCTGCTATAGGACAGGCAACTTTGCACATTGCTTGTATTTGCAGTATATCATGTCCAGTGAGATTACATGTGTTTTTTTTCCCTTTAGCCAACCAGATCCCATTCAGGCAATCAAATTCCACTGTTATATATTACAGTGAAGCTGTGTTCACTTAAAATGTCCTAAACGTAAGATAGACGTGTGTAGCACACACCTATGCACAGAGTCATTTACCTTGTACCAGCCTTTTGTACTGTTTTTACCATGGAGGAACCCTTGAAAAAGTCTCAGGGAACCTCCACTAAGAAGTATTATATCTACATCTCACTGTACATTATTTCTCAGGACTGGCTTCCTGTTAGCTACCACAGTTCTAGTCAATGCCAGAGGTGTATGTGACAGAGTGACAATGCAGGAGCGCAACTGGAAGAGAGTTGTAACCTCATAACAGAAAGTACCTGAACAACAACCCTTAGGGCTCATTCAGATGGGCATGCACGTCCGTAAAAAGACTTGTTCTCGGAAGGGAGCAGTGCTGCGTGTAATTGTGTGCATCAGCCTGTCCTTCCTTATGAGGGGACGCGGCTGCACACAGTTACACACGGTCACATGCACACCTGAACCTGCACAATCATGCAGTTCTGAGTACCCGCTATATGCTGAGAGCGCTGCAGCCGGGACAGTTCCTGACAATACTGTCCAGATCCACCCCGCTGGATGATTGACAGCTGGCTCTCCCTATCTAGAGGCAGAGCCAGCTGTGCCCGCCCCCTTCCCTGTCCATCCCTCCAGGGGGGGGGAGATTCCTCCGAGGAGCGGTGACTGACAGACTGACAGTCACCGCTCTCTGCAGGAAGATGATTGGGAAGTAAACAAGCGTCGGTATGTGTTCTCTCCTGATCAATAGAGCTGATGTGTGACAGTTTCAATGTGACACATTGGCTCCAACTATGGGGATGAGTGTAATTCACTCACCCCATAGTTCTCCTTTAACTTGAACGGGCACAGCAGCTGCAATTGTCTGTGGCTGTCCGCATGTAATGGATAATTTCCTGTGGATCAGGATAGATGCTTGTCCCTGAATACAATCTGTCTGCATCCAGGGACAAGCAGCTATCCCTATCCGGAGGTAATCATTCCATGTACGATTACATGTGGACAAATGCGGCCGCTGTGAGCCTGTCATTAACTTAAATGGGCACAGTGGCCACATCTGTACGCACCCACCTGGCATTTGTGATGCAAGAATCCACAGGTTCTTGCTGCAGGAATCCCCAGACGCACATAAAAGCCCATGTGCATGAGGCCTAATGTTCAATTTGGCTTTAATACAAACATATAGGCTGGTTAGGCATTGTCATTTCACAGGTGCAACTCAAATCCAACTCTCAACTCTCTATCCTAATCAATCCCTTTCTTCCAAATAGCCTGCCGATCCTTTACCATCACATCCAAGCACATCTGCAAGAAAAACACACGCAGTTTGTACAAAGTCCCTGCAGCCTGCTTTTTCCATTCTGCAGTGTGTAAAGTAATCCCTTTCCACAGTGCGGAATGAATGGAACAATTCTGTGACACAGGAGAGGTGCGGACAGAGGGGAGCCTACAACAGATGCATATGCCTCACACCACATAGGACAATGGAGTATAATTCATGGTGAATCACATCACACATTGACTCAATATTGTTAGCAGCTCCTGAGCTCAATGCAAAGGCCCACTTAAAGAGGCTTTCTGCTTTCAAGTACCATGTGCCCCCCGCTGCTGCTCCAAGAATGGAGACCTCTTTTCTCTAAACCAGTCTTTTAAAATAAACCGCTAAGCAACTCCAAGGCTAATGCTGCTCTGAGCATCTTTTTTTTTTTTTCATGACACAGCTCAGCCGGGGAAAGCGATTTGCTTCTTAATGGGTTTCCAAGGCTGCGTTGCATCACACTGGTAGAAAAGCACACAGCTCTGAGCGTGGCAGAACTACTAAGCTGATCGGTGTGGGTTTGTATGGGGGAGACCCTTGGGAGCCAGAAAAGGGGATAAGGGGGAGTTTTGCACTTCTTAGTTACAAAAGAAATCAGCTTGATGTATATAATGTAATCAATGAGTTTATTGTATTCGAAACCTGGTTACTGTGTATAGTTTGTAATTATCTATATGTACATGTATACAGCCATCATTCCTGCTTTGCAGTGCTACACAAAGGTTGCGCTTTATTGCTCCTTCCCAAAATGTAATTCTATGAGTCAACTCTTCCTTTCAGGCTGCTAAAGACACATTGACTGCACTGAACCACTGAGAGCTCCCTCTGGTGGCTAATCTACAAATATCTATATTTAATGGGAATGAAAATATGGAAGAGCAAGCCAGTAAAAATGGGAACGTCATATAAATAAATAACTTTAAAGTAGATGTAAACCTTAGTTTGATAAAGCACTGTGTATTAAACAATTTGTTGTATTCAATTTTGTTTTGTTGTATTAAAATACTGTTTTTCACAGTTTTTTCCTCCTTTGATGCACATCAGTATGGGTGATCTCTGGCAGCCTCTTTGCATCCACTTCTTGACTACTTGCATGTACTTGCACGTTATTTCTCACAGTAATAACAGTGAAACATGTCTATGCAATTGATGTGGTCACTTGTAGTCTCCACTGAAAGAGTCTTTGCAGGGTAACAACACAAGAAAACAATGGAGCAGGGACAGGGACAAAGCTTTGTCACTCTATTACAGGGGGTGCCTGAACAAGGACCACTATGTCAAGATCACTGAGTATTTTTTTTTTTTTAAAGCTGCAGATTTAAACATACTTAAAATAACTATTGAAATTAGAATTATATGAGATTTTAGTGATTGGGCTTGGATATACCAATACAAGCTCAATGGAAATACTCCATATTGTTCCTCTGGATTAAAGGGTAAGTGCACTTCAAAACAAAGTGCACATTTTACTCCCTTCCCCTGACCTAATAAATGCATTATTATGGACTTCTATAGGCTCAACTACCTCTGTATTTTGGCCGGAAAACAAGTGCTATAGACTTCTATGGGGCTTATCTACCTCTGGCTCTTGGCCAGTAGACAAGCCCTATAGACCTTGATGGGGCTCATCTACCTACATCTCCCGGATGGAAGACAAGCCCTATAGACTTCCATGGGGCTTATCTACCTCTGGCTCTTGGCCGGTAGACAAACCCTATAGACCTTGATGAGGCTTATCTACCTCCGTTTCCTGGATGGAAGACAAGCCCTACAGACTTTGATAGGGTTCAACTACCTCCATCTTCTGGATGGAAGACAAGCCCTATAGACTTCTATGGGGCTCATCTACCTCCGTCTCCCGACCGGAAGACAACCCCTATAGACTTTGATGGGGCTCATCTACCTCCATCTCCCAGATGGAAGACAAGCCCTATAGACTTCTATGGGGCTCATCTATCTCCGTCTGTCGGCTGCTAGACAAGTCCTATAGACTTCTATTGGGCTCATCTAACTTAATTTCCCAGATGGAAGACAAGCCCTATAGACTTCTATGGGGCTCATCTACCTCCGTCTCTCGGCCGGAAGACAAACCGTATAGATTTCTATATGACTCCACTGAGCAAACGCTGCCAGGAGAGCGAAAACCTGTGGCGCAGGATGTTAACAAACTCAGGTGGCCATAGCTGTTCGATCTTGCTGAGTATACATTTGTGAGGGGGTGGGTAGGAACCTGACCTGGCCTATAGTGTTTCTATGGTGACGAACAGTACCTGTATTAGACAGTACCTGTATTAAATTGACCTCAGCTTATATTTGGCACCCCTTGGATCTTAGGCCCAGACTGTAAATAAGTTCCCAACTTCTGCCCAAACTTATATAAAGCCCTGTCCCCTGCTATTCAACTGTCAAATGCTAGATTATGGAGAGCAGTAGAAGCTCTGACACAAGGACCATCATGGCATGTCATCACTTCCAGCTAATATTAAAGAGAGTCTGTCATCAGGTTACAATTTTCAGGCTGCTCACATTCATAAAATGTTTATAATTAGCATTTACTAAGGCTGGCCTCATATTTGTCTTCACCCCCTAACACTTTTAGGAGTGTTGGAAGCTTTGTGTAGTAGGCCCCGTCCTGACCTTGACATCATTACCATGGTAACAGAAGCTCCTAATGCCTAAAGCTGGGCGTGAGTGCTGACTGGTTGCAGTTAAGATTCGGCCAACAATTTTTGGCCCGGCTCCTTCATTGAAAGTCGATTGAAAAATACACTTTTGTTGAACAGAGTGGTGCCATGGTCTGTCTAGAAGTGTCCGAGGTTAAAGAAAACTACATTGCTATTAGGCCTCATTTACAAAGGTGTAAAGAATAAGAGTTTGTTTCATGTTAATAAAGATTTCCAAATGCTTTTCAAAGAAAATATCTGTTTTTACATGAATAGCAAATGGTCTAGTGCAGCGGTAGGCAACTCCAGCCCTCCAGCTGTTGTGAAATTACAAATCCCATTATGTTTCTGCCTCTGGAAGTCATGCCTGTGGTTTTCAGAATCTTGCAATGCATTATGGCATTTGCAGTTCCAGAACAGCTGGCATGCCGAGGTTTCCTATCCCTGGTCTAGTACAAGCAGTGCGTTTGCGTCGATTCATGGTAATTTTGATCTTGACTGCAACATTTGGTAGGCGTTACAACTTGCAAACCTTGTCAGATGCCTCCATTCAAGTCAATGGAAGCTCACCACAAATGCATTTTGAATGCTCCTAATGGCACACATTTTGGGAGTGCTATGGCAAAGCTCTTTTCCTTGTCTTGCCCCCCCCCCCCCCCCCAAAAAAAACCCCAATACATTCACTTTCTAATGTCTCTAAAATGCATTGAACGCACATCTTAAATGCAATAGGCATTTTAGAGGGGTTTTAAGCTTGACGCCCATGTGATCTTATTTGACAAGAGGGACAATGAACTGCTATACAAAGGCAGCAGCTAATTGTAAACATTTTATTTATGTCAGCAGCCTGAAAAGTGTCCATTTATGAAAGCGTCTCTTAAAGCCCCAGCCCCCGTAATTCAAAAAGTTCAATGGCAGAACTTACAGAAGGCAATAGAGGCTCTGGCACCAGGACCTTCATAGCAGGATCACAGTGTATTGTTTTAGTCAAAGTGTCAAATTTCAAAATACTGAAAGATTTTAATGTCTGGGTTTCCATAAACCTTAAACACTTTAGTACTGACATATGAAAATAAACATCTGGTGCTAGAATGTGGACCCAGGACTGCCACGGAGGGTGGACTGAAGGGGATCAGCACAGATCCACTGTATGATATCCTCTCCGGCTACTGAAACTGCAAGCAATAAGGTTTTCATCACTTCCAGCTTCAAACTCATTTCTCTGGCTGGTGGGGCCAGAGAAGAAGCTGATGAAGCATGATGTGTGCTGAATTTTGAAGAGGGTCCGAAGTGGAGGTAAATACTGCTGACCTTAGTTTTGAGATCAACTTTAAGATCAGACATTCAACTGTCAAGTACCAGAACTACGGGGGGCAGGAGAAGCTCTGGTATTTAGCAATTCAATGACAGGGATAGAGCTGAGGACTATTAAAGGACTCTGGGCAGTGAATACCCTAACCCTTGCATTTGAAATACCCCCACACTGAAAGTGTTAAGTGCCGTTTTTGTCTAGGGTATACAATAAAAAATATACTCACCCAAACCTCTGTCCTGTGGCAGTGACCACTCCCTCACCCTCCTCTCCGGCTGAGGTATGTCCCTTGGTGTCCTCACGTATAATACAAGTCGGGTGTTGCTGCAGCCATGATCCTTGTATAATTTCTTTCAGTAGGCGATGCTTATTTACTACAAGATAACTTCAAATGTGGAGACCCTCGCTGTAGTTTTTAGGGGTCCCCCGCACCTCTGGGGGGCCCAGAACCATATCACAATGTGTGATAGCAATAAGTGAAGTGAAAAAAATGAAAAAAGTAATAAAAAAATAAGAAAATCATAAAATAAATAAAATGTTTCATAAACATTTGCATATGAATGAACACATACGCGGATCATGCACGTGTACGTAAACGACATTTGCGCCACACATGTTAGGTATCACCACGAAGGTCAGAGTGAGAACAATAATTCTGGGGTCAAAATTCACTGTTAACTCTAAAATAATGAGCAGTAAATGGTTTTAAAGTGTTGCCTATAGACAATTTTGGGTAACGTAGCTTTTTGCTATTGCAAGGGTACGCGTAATGTTAATGCTTGACATGTTTGGTATCCATTTATTCAATGTAACCCCATCTTTTATATTTCACACAAAAAATTGGGTAATAAATTGTGTTTGTGTGCGCTAAAATTGTGTGCGCTAAAATGTAATGGATTTTTTTTAAATATCGATTTTAAACATTCGTGCAAATATTGTGTGACATAAAAAAATGCAACTAACGTTTTTTTATTCTACAAAAAACCTCTGCTTTCAGAAAATATATCATTGGAATTTTCTATCCAAAAATTCAGATTTTAGTATGTGTGTTCAAAAATGTAAAACATTGCTCGGGTACTATGGTGGTCTATGTCCTTCTCGTCAGTGATGCTTGGAAACATAAAGTGTGTATATAGAGTAAATATATACTGTGTGTATATATATATATATATGTAT
>NW_017306489.1:797340-880062 GCF_000935625.1 Nanorana parkeri
CACAGTATATTATGTTTTCATGCAGTGACTTTTTGTGTATTGTTCCACTGTTAAATGACTCCCATTTATTGAAAGTTTCCAGGCTAAGTCTAAATATTACCCTATATAACTATGAGAGGACAGGAAGGACAGGGATAGTATGCAATATAAATCAGTGGTGGGTATGCTAAGCAGGGACACGGCAATAAAAACCTGGCAGAGGTTCTGATCCTCTCCCACTCTACACAAGTCTAAAAAAAAAAATGTTCTTGGCTGAAGTTCCAAACATTTACATAACAACTGAGAAGAGCAAGAACAGAACAGACTGGAATAATGGAAGCAGCTGCAACCATCCTAGTATGATATACAGTGACTATTGGATTTATGGAGTGAGCATCCGAGTCATCAAATCACTGATATGGCAGCATTTCCAAAACACAATACATGCATATATAATCAGGAGATTTTATCTTTACAAAAACTCTATTGCTGAAATAAGTAAGGAAAAGACTTAGAGCTGAAAAATGGCAAATATTGTGTAAATACAAGAGTCATGTGTATTCATAGTTGTATCCTGGTGATATTTGTGTATTTCTTCCATATCTGTGCAGTAAACCACATTTTGCCTGTAACTCTTGTTTAATAAAAGACTTGTCAAAAACTGTGTCCCCCTTTGGCAAAGCATCCTCCCCATGTTGAGGGCATGTGGCCTAGTATGGTGCACGCCTGCCAACCCCCCCACCCCCTTTCCTGTTCTGCAAGGTTGCTTCTCAGATTAAAGGTCTGGTAAGGGATTTTTTTTGGCATTAAAGTCCCCCTTAAAATTCCCACCAGACCCTTGGGGGTGGGGGAACCACACGCTGTTTTTTTTATTATTGTTTTTGTGGACTGTCAAAAGTGAAAACAAAAGAAATGTAATGTCACTTTGCTGTAACAAATGTTCCTTCATAATTATCTAACACATTTGTAATTAACAAAAAATTTGGATGCGTCCAAATCCAAATAATGAAAGGAAATGACTTTCGGACCCGAATCCCAAGAAACAAAATAAGGAAAAATCTGAAACAAATTTTATGCCGGCGCACATGTCTAATGCCCATAGGATGTACTTCCTCAATGCACTGACACAATTTCATTCATCCCTGGGAATATGAACTTCCTTGCGTCACACTCTAAGCTACAGCTCAACTTCTGAACTTCCCACAATGTAACATCATCATTGCTTGCTGGGAGCAATGCATGATGGGATATGTAGTCTTGAGAAATGGAGATTATATCACATCAAGCAGCAGGGAAAGCGATGCAAAGCACACTGGGAATCCAGGAAGTTGTTGGAAGTGATGGACAGACGGAAGGCGGCACTCACTACATAAAAGGGATTTTTTTCTAGTAAGCTTTGATTGCATTATCAAAAACCACCCCAGTATGTATTCCTATTACAATGCTGATGTTATAACAGGAGAGGATATGCTGGGACTTTACAACTCCTTTAAATTGCATGGCTGGGGTTCCCCTTTAATTTTCTGTTTCGCACTATAGAATTGATACCCAGAATCTGGAATGTGAGCGGACGCTGTGGCCAACACTCCCAGCGTTTCTCCCCTGGTTTTCATAGCAGATGATTCCACTGGGTCAGCTCAGCAGCGTCCTTACTCCGCACACACAAGTAGAATATAAAGGGTAAGAAGGTGCTGTCCAGGATTTCAGCACAATAACAGGTGTCTAAATGTCATTGTCTACGTGTGATAGACACAGAAACACACAACAGATCACTTATAGAATAAATACTGCAAATAGGGAGAAGAAAGCCAACTGACATTGACAATCAATTGCAAGTCTACTCTTATTTGGGAAAGCAATCCATAGCTATGGCCACCACAGACACTGCACGTACCCTCCGTACTAAACACAGAATACATTCTGTACAAGAAAAATGTCTATACAATTGTGCCGTCTAACAGGTAACCCTTTATATTGGAGAGGGATTGTGAAACGACGGAGAAACCGATCATCCAGCACCCCGGTCTTATAACCTTATTGATTACTGAAGCTGTCCACTCAAGCTGAACACTGAAAATACGACATTGCGGGAGGTGGGAGGGGCTACGTCTGACGTTTGTTGAGATAGTCATTATTTTGCCTATTAGAAACCCCAAGATTTCAGTTCTTCATTTATACTTCATTTATACTGCCATTTCACTATCCCTACCCAATAGAAAGTTACTTTAAGCTCTTGTCTGGCAACATCTTTGTGGTTTCCAGACTAGCCATTACACACAATATACCTCCACCCAATGGTAAGTTCTACATACAATTAGCAGGAAACCTCAGAGCAAAGAGAACCAATTTGAAACATTCACTGCAGTCACTTCAAAAAGGAAAGGAGCGCTGTGCACACAAGCTGACAGTTTGGGTATTGGTGTTTAGCCTGGCAGAGTTCTTCTTTAATACCTCTAGGTTCATATATTGTACGTGAAGCCAAAATGACGGATACTAGAAGTTAGCATCTAGTTAATAAGTTAGGAAGAAAGGAAGAAGGCAGGAATAAAGGAAGAAAAATGGAAGGAAGGAAGCAAGGAAGGAAAGAAGAAGGTGGGAATGAAGGAAGAAAGGTGGGAATGAAGGAAGGAAGGAACAGTGAGAGGAAGGAAGGAAAGAAGAAGGTGTGAATGAAGGATGGAAAAAAGGAAGGTAGGTGGGAATGAAGGAAGAAAGGAAGGAATGAAGGAAGGGAGAGAGGAAGGAGGAAATGAATATAGGAAGGAAGGAAGAAGGGAATGAAGGGAGGGAGGAAAGTAGAAAGGAAGGAAGACTGTCACTATAATGACATTTATATTATATCACACACATGGGTTCCTGCACATAATGTTAGTGAAATCAGACAGATCCGGATGGCTAGACATACATCTGACTCTAGTTATAACTTCCTAACAATTGTCATGCTGCCTAGCAACATTATTTTTTGGGATATTGTAGATTTAGCACTATGTCACTTCCTTCCTTCTGAAAGAACAAGTGACACTTTTTTTCTCTTCACAGGAGGAAATAGATCAGCAAACTCACATTTTTGTAAGAAAAAGAGAACTCATTTTATGCCATTTTATGATCTATCTATCTATCTATCTATCTATCTATCTATCTATCTATCTATCTATCTATCTATCTATCTCTTCCTCTATCTATCTATCTATCTATCTATCTATCTATCTATCTATCTCTTCCTATCTCTCTATCTATCTATCTAGTATCTATCTATCTATCTATCTATCTATCTATCTATCTATCTCTTCCTCTATCTTTCTATCTATCTATCTATCTATCTATCTCTTCCTCTCTCTATCTATCTATCTATCTAGTATCTATCTATCTATCTCTTCCTCTATCTATCTATCTATCTATCTATCTATCTCTTCCTCTATCTATCTATCTATCTATCTAGTATCTATCTATCTCTTCCTCTATCTATCTATCTATCTATCTATCTATCTATCTATCTATCTATCTATCTATCTATCTCTTCCTCTATCTATCTATCTATCTATCTCTTCCTCTCTCTCTCTCTCTCTATCTATCTCTTCCTCTCTCTCTCTATCTATCTATCTCTTCCTCTCTCTCTCTCTTTCTATTAGCTATCAATCTATCTGGCTGTCTATCTCTCTGGCTGTCTATCTCTCTGGCTGTCTATCTATCTATGCGTTTATCTTTTGTCTATTTATTATTTATCTATCTATCCGCTTTTTCTTCCTCTCTCTCTATACACATTACACATTCACATCTCATAAATAATATTATGAAACCTAATGATTTCCAGATTGATGCTAACTTGCATCTCTTACTAAACCACGTTAACATCTCTATTTTAATATGTTCTGCTCTAATAAAATCTTTTTAGGCACAAGGCCTCAAGGCAGCTAATAAGGTCAGATCTCACAACTGACCCAATGGTATTTCCCAGCACACAAACTGTTTACATTACCATTCATTATGCATCCTGCATCTGGGCTACACTGAACAAACACATTGCAAACAAGAAACAGTGAATCAGGAGGGATAATGTATGAGATATAAATATGTATAGATATAGATATATCTGTGAACCACTGACCAATTCTGCCAGCTGTGAAATGAATGCTGCAGCTTTACACCGTTCAGTAAACTCATTCTATCAGATAGATAAGATGCATATAGAGCAGCAAAGCAGACAAATCCTTCTCAGCATTCTCAGCATTCTCAGCATACACCAGGTTACCATTCTATTAACCACCTCTGCTGGATGTTGTGTCCATGCATCCATCAAATACACTGAGCTTAGTGCAATTAGCAATGAGGACGTAACCCCCAACAGCCCCTCTCACCAAATCAGATTTCACCATTCGCCAATGAGTGAGGATTGCTTGTCGGGCACTATAGACTACTGCACTCTTGTTGCCCATGACCTTTATTATCCAATTAGATTTAATTTTCCACAAGCGTTAAGCAATCAGAACAGTGGACCGTGTTTCCGGTTGCTATGGGTTACTGCATTTTGCTTGTTGCCATATTAAATTAGCCCATTTGGCCAACAGACAGAAAGCTCATTAGCCCCCTATCAGGCTGATTAACAGCCCGGAGCTGTACTAAAGGGTGAAATATGGAGCCTTAATTAACTGCTTCAATGAAAACCATATTTCTTTGCCACGTGCTCGACGCTCAATCCTGGAAGCCGGGGCAGCCACTTGTGGACTGGCTATTGGAAATTAATTATGGGAGGAAGCACGGGAGACAGGAGTGGAGCTATGGGCTCCCAGCAATGGAGGATTGGGGATTCCGAATCACAATGGGGATTCCAGCTCAGAGCAGGCTGTATGGACAGGACCAAACTCAAAAGAAGGCAGTAGCCACATAAGACACCAAACCTGCTGGGACATGGAAGACCATGGATCTGACAGATGGAAGGAGGAAGGGACATGAGGATGGAGGGGAAGAAAGCAGAAGGCAGGGGAAGATGATATATGGGGACAGGTAACGTGCTGTCGTGAAAGCATTGATAGTAAAAAGGGAATTGGAGGTTGACACATGGACAGCCTGGTGCATGTTATAGAGGAATGGAGAGGGGCAGAGCTCAGCGTGTGATCACCAGACATAATATGGTGTTTATGCGAGAGAGGAAGACAGATCGGCAGAGGTGCAATTATACAAATTAAGATTAGGGAGGAGGATAAGCCGAAGCACAGAGTGATCCCAAGCAGCAGATGTGAGAGCGGGGACACAGAGAGGGAGAGAGGTGAAGATAGAGAAGGCAGCTATTGTGAGAGCATTGCCAGGCACAGCCACACACAGAAAACATGAGACATGGAAATAAAGGAATAGCATTGATAGTATTAAAGAGAAAGGAAGATACTGGACATAGACCTGCTCACCTGCTCTCCGATCTCTCTCCCCGCATCACACGCTCCAATGCATGTCTGTCCTTCCCTTGCTCAGAAAAAAATCAGCTCCCACCCCTCTCTCTCTCTCTTTCTCTTTCCTCTCCTCCACAGCTGTTGCGCCTCCAGCTTCTCTCCACCTCCACTCCCTCTCCCTTCCCTGTCTGGATCCGCATATTGCTTCCCCCTCCCCGTGTCTCCACCCTCTGGTCCCCTCCACACATCACCCACCTCCTCTTGTCAGCTCTCCACTCCTCTTCTTCACTCAGCTTCAGCACCTGGACAGCGCCAACCACAAATCTCCATCACACCTAGGGCAGAGGGGAGCATGGCAGCAGCCTGTCCTGAGCAATGCCAGCGGCTAGGGGAGAAGTGACAGTTACGTTACTATAAGAAGTTTTTGGGGATGGGTTATGGGGAGTAATAAAAGGAGTTGACAAATCCCAGGAGCCAGGTAGCCAATGCTCATTAAAACTGACAGCTGGCACCCAGCGTTTGAGTTTTGCTCTAGTTGTTGTCAATTGAGTTGGCTCCTTAAAAAATCCTGCTGTCTCCTGCATTGGACAGACTGGCTCCTGAATTTCATATTAATGTGTCCACCTCTGCCTTAAAGGGGAACTCCAGGATTTTAAAAAGTTAATCCTTGCAGCGGGGCTTGTTCCAGGTTAGTGTCTTGCAACTAGCATTTTCACAAGACAACTTCCATATTTCCTATAGTACAAGTTTCTTTTAGGGTCTGTGTCGATGGCGCTTTGTGCTATGGTAATGAGCATGCTTTTGACATTAGACTGAGATGCTTCTGAGATCATTCTGATGTCATTGACAGATGCATCTGACTTGCAGTTGACCTCCTTCTGAGTTGAATATGACCTGCTTTAAGCCCTCATTCACACTAGAAACGGCCGGCCCGTACAGCTACGTGCTCCGTGCACGGCCATATCGGGCAGCTCCCGGGAAGGACAGGTGCTGTGTGTGATTAGTACGCAGCCCCTGTCCTTCTCTATGGTACTACGCGGCCATACGCCGCCCTACGCTTACCCACCCTGCACGTCCATGTGGGTGCGGGTGAGCGTACTCTTACGCTGACAGGATGGATCCTGTCTGCGTCCGAATCAGGTCACACGCACCCGTACAGACCTGCACTTGAGGTGAGCGTAAGGGGGCGTATAGCCGCGTAGTCCCATGGAGAAGGACGGGGGCTGCATACTAATCACACACAGCACCTGTCCTTCCCGGGAGCTGCCCGATATGGCCGTGCACGGAGCTGTACGTTTGGCCGATTCCCATATGAATGAGCCCATGCATAAATGAACCCATGCAGTAGGGCTAGCCCTGCCCTGCGAGGGTTAACTGCTCGTTTTTCTCCCGGGCACCAAATAAAAAAAAAATATTCACCTGATCCTCAGATCTGCGGCAGTGACCCCTTCTCCCCCTCCGCTCTGGCTGTGTCATTTTCCATAACATTCATTGTAGAAGACGTGATGACATCACGGGTCCTTAGACCACTGGCGCCTGGGAGAGAAGAGGCTGCAGGGACCGGCCTAGCAGCCAGGCGGGATTGAAGATAGGGTTGCCACCTGTCCAGGATTCACCCGGACAGTCCGGGTTTCGAATGCTGTGTCCGGGTTTCATGGCTGCAGTAACCCGGACACAAGATGTCAGGCAAACAGGTAACCAAAATTAAGATAGGGGCTGCTTGCCTCCCACTGGAAATAGTGTCAACTGTGATATTTACATATGAATGGACTGCACTTTTTCCATATGAATAAGCCACAACTCATTCTCCCAAAAAGATGTTCGCGTGTCGCTACAGTGTTCGGGTTTCGCTTGAAGAAAAGGTGGCAACCCTAATTGAAGATCAGGTGAGTATTCCTTCTTTATTCGGTCACTTAGAGAAAAATGAGCAGCTGCTAACCCAGGGTAGCCCCACTGCAAGGGTTACCTTTTAAAAACCCTGGCGTTCCTCTTTAACCTCTTGCCGTCCGCCCGTAGTAGAAAAACGGACGGACGGCACTGCTGCATTGGAAACCCAATTACTGATTACTTAAGTGCAACTGAAGCCAAAACGTATTTTTTTCGTTTTGGATAGAGCAGGGAGGGATTAGGACACCTGACCGATCTTATTGCTGTCTGTGTCCCTATTAGGGAGACTCACCCCCTCTATTTATCCTGGTGACTGTTATCACTGAAAGTGAAAGAAAGTGCTGCATTTTGGGTTGTCACCAGAACAAGAATAGGTGAAAAATCTTCCAATGGGGACACTGGTTCTGGTGACCCTGCTGACCACCAGGGATTTTTCTCACTTTGGTTGGGATTTCCTCTCACTTCCTGTTGTAGCTATTGGACAGGAAGTGAAGTCAGGTCTCCTGTATGGGAGACAAAGGGCATACAAGTAGCTGATGGGGGTTGTAACTCTCCCTTACTTTATTTAAAACTAAAACAAAATGACTTTAATATCATTCAGGCTTCAATATGTTAATGTCCTTTCAGGATTCGTTTTTAATCTGCAGCGTTCATTAGAATAATACATAGTGATCCATACATAGGAAATATAGTCACTTACTCAGGCATTGGCCCCAGCGTCTTCACCCGGTCTGCTCCCAGCCATCTACAGCCATCTTGATTGGTGAGTTCATTCATACCAATACCACAGTGTGTCATGTACAGCTGTGTACATCCAACAGGCTGCACATCAAGTTTGTTCTATTGCAGTTCTTCTGTCATATGTGCTTCTGGTTAAGCATACAGGCAGCTGTGCCGAAACACACTGCGAAGACATGGTCCACCGTTTTCACCATCAAGAAGCCAGGCAAGAGCAATGATGTGCAGCCGTTGCTGGGGGAAGTGCATGTAGATATGAAGATCAGCAGCTATGGGAAGAAATAAAAGGAAGAAAATAACCCCATGACAATTGCTTATGATATACAGTGCTTCAGTAACTAAATGTCGCTCAGTTGGGATTTACATCTATTTTAAAGCTAAAATCCAGCTTTACCTTCATGGCTTCACCTGTATGCACTACTTTTTTCAGCTGCACCGCAATGCACAGTATTAAGGTACCGCAGGTTGCGGCTTAGTCAAGCGCATTTCAGCCAGGAGGTGCATTTGGGGTGCCATTTAGGTGAATGAAAGGCACTGCAATGCACCTGCCACACTGTAACACATGTCAGGGGCGTCCCGAGGCCGGGTGTCACCCGGTCTCCAAACTGGGTGACACCCCGCCGCGTCGTCATCGCGCTTGCGCGTGACGTCACCTCGTGCATGCGTGTTGACGTCACCGTGCATGCACAACCATCAGATTGATGCCTGCCGGCGGCCATTTTGGTGATGGACGTCGACAGAGAGAGGAGTGGACGTTCACCCAGCGGGATGAGGTATACCACCGGGTCCCCTCCTCTCTCCTGACACTGTTGGGCTCTCGGTCCGTGACCGAGTGCCCGACTTTTCATAAGGGGTGACACCAAAATGACTGTCAGTCATTTTGGTGTCACCCCTGCAATGGTGACACCCGGGTGCGGGCCGCACCCCCCTTGTGCCACCATTGGCACATGTTATCCCTTCCCTGCCCCTTTCATTCATTGGATTTCAGCTTTATCAATCATAGAAACTCATCATCACATGCCGTTATTACCTAAGTCTGCTGTTTTCAGGAAACTATATACAGCTCCATAAGCTGCCTGCGTTGCACAGAGCGGCACAGACACCCAGTGATGACATCACAGGTCTAAAATAAGGTATGTAATTAAAACAGAAAGGTTTTATTTAAAAATGTCATTAGCATGTTGATGAAGGGGGAGGAACCAGGGAAGCCAAATATAAGCAGATTCAACTTCAGCTTTAATTAACTATAAATGTATACAAAGAAAATAGTAGACTTAAAAGAGAACTATGGGGTAACCTTTTAATCCCATAGTTCTCTTTAGGGTCCCGGGAGGGCATATTCTAACATCCTCCCGTGACCCACAGCTCAGTATATAGCAAGCTGTAGCCCGCTATATACTGAGAGTGTCGCAGCCAGGATGGATCCCGACAATACTGTCACGATCCACCCAGCTGGCTGATTGACAGCGGGCTCTGCCTATCCAGAGGCAGAGCCACCTGTGCCCGCCCCCTTCCGAGTCTGTTCCACGAGTCAGCACTGGAGGATCGGAGATGGGAGTGGGGGAATCCCGGCGGGGAGCGGTGACTGGCAGTCACCGCTCTCTGCAGGGAGATGATCGCGAAGTGAGCGAGCGACGGTATGTTCTCGCTCACTTCCCGATCAATAGAGCCGAAGTGTGACAGTTTCAATTTGACACATTGGGGTTGATTCACTAACCTTATAAACACGCCACGAACAAGTATACACCTCTGTAGTGTGTTCCCTCCCAGCATGATCTATTGGTGTATTCTAGACACCTTTGTAGTGTGTACACACCCAGCAGGTGTGTTGTGCAAAGCCCTGTATGAATTCCAAGGTGATGTTGTGTAAATTAGCTCTATGTTATGTTGCTTGCGTTGATGAATGCAGGAATGTAAATGCATGAGCTAACCATTTTTGTCTAAACTGTGAAGCAGCATTATATATGCATCATGTGCATGATTTTTCCATATATGGCATTAGTGGAAATATGCTTTTAGAGACTTTTTGGTTGATAAATACGTTTTGCTGTGTAAAAATCACACGCACCTAGTGCGTGCGTGTGTTTAGGTTAGTAAATCACCCCCATTGGCTCAAACTATGAGGATGAGTGTAAATCACTCATCCCATAGTTCTCCTTTAATTTAGATATATCTGTCAATATGATCAGTTTGATATAAAAACGGATGTTTTAAAAAAACTTATGTATAATTCTGTGGAAAGTTATGAATGTACCGGGGGAGGGGCAACCATATTTAATAATTACATTGCAAGCTCTGCTTCATGCTTAGGGCTGCTGCTGTATGACTGTGAGCTCGACTGTGTGCAATCCTATCAGTCAGAAGAGACTGATTGGGAGTAGCAGGCACTTAAAGTGATGAACCGATTTTATGGCAGCAGTATTTCACCATTTCCTGATATGCAGTTAACCACAAGAGGGAGCGTCCACCAATATGTATATCTAAGACAAGCAGGAAAGCAAGGAACAGCTAGCATATATAAATGTAGGAGTCGGATCAAATATCACTGTCCAGTAAATCTTACAACAGGGAATCAAAATGTACCAAAAAGTCACCACCTGCATGTTGGGTAGTGTTGTGATCCGGGGTTGCTTCGTTTGGTCAGGTCTAGGTTCAGCAATATTATGTCTCCTAAAAAAGGAGATCGTTGCCAACCGGAATATACTGAATGACCAGGTTTTTCCACCAATGGATTTTTTTATTCCTTGATGGCACATTGGACATATTCCAAGAGGACAATGCCAGGATTCATCAGGCTCACATTGTGAAGGGGTGGTTCAGGGAGCATGAGACATCATTGTCACACATGGATTGGCCACCACAGAGTCCAGACCTTAACACCATTGAGAATGTTTGGGATGTGCTGGAGAAGACTTTTCGCAGTGGTCTGACTCTCCCCTCATCACTGCAAGATCTTGGTGAAAAATGATTGCAATTATGGACAGAAATAAATGTTGTGACATTGCATAAGCTTATCAAAACTTTGCCACCGAGAATGTGTGCCGTAATCAAAACTAAAGGCGGTCCATCAAAATATTAGAGGGTGTAACTTTTTTTTTGACAGGGCAGTGTACATTTATACAATACACTAAAGCAGGGGCGTCAAACTCAATTTCATCGCGGGACACATTATGGCTGCCCTCAAATGGCTGCCCTCAAAGGGTCTGTTGTATCCGTAAGACGATATAAATGTATTTACTCTTTACAAAATATGAAATAATTACCACTGCATTCGAATATTACTGGTTTTAGTAAAAACGTAATAACTAGCTCTGAAAGTATAAGTCTGGGAAAAATAATGGCACTTAGTGAAATAGTGCAGACTCTCAGGTGCCTGTGCAGGTTCTATGGTAGGCTATGCAGACTCTCAGGTGCGCTATGCGGGGTCTATGGTAGGCTGTGCGGACTGTCAAATGGGATATGCCTGCTCTATGGTGGGCTATGCTGGGTCTATAATGGGCTATGCAGGGTCTATGGTGGTGGGTTGTGCGGACTCTCGGGTGGCTGTGCAGGTTCCATGGTGGGCTGTGTGAACACTCAGGTGATCTGCGCGGGGGTCTATGGGATTCAGATCAAACTAATATACATTACCCTACAAAGTATTTCTCTACATTTCCTCCCAAGCATTTACAGTCATCGTGTTAGTAAACAGCTCCAACTCTCTCAGCTCAGCTTCACTGAGCTTTCTGTCCGATACAAGATAAAGAAGAGCCAGTCTCCATCACCTGCCCATCTACCAGCTTCAAGAAAGGGAGAGGGAGGAGCAGGGAAGTATCTTGCCTTGCTGTGTCTGTGTGTTTGTGGGGACGCACACAGCTTACTATCACACACAAGGGTGGCGCCATAGGAACCTGCAAGGTAAAGCAGGATATCAGGACCAATGTTCAGGAGATCAGCTGATTCTGCAGGAAGCTAAAACTTTACAACATCAAGCAGCAGTGTCCATTGTAAGTGATTCCTTCTGCATTTGAAAGAGCTTAAAAACCTTTTGACTTTAATGTCACTTGGAAGTCGTTAAAGGAGAACTATGGGGTCAGTGTTTTTCCCCATAGTTCTCCTCAGGGTAACGGGAGGACATAAACTAGCATCCTCCCGTTACCCTAAGCTCAGTATACTGAGACGCCAGAGTGGATCCCGACTTAGATGACAGGATCCGCCCAGCTGCGTGAGTGACAGCTGGCTCTGCCTATCTAGAGGCAGAGCCAGCTGTACCCGCTCCCTCCCCCGTCCGTTCCGCCAGTCAGCGCTGGCAGATCGGAGCGGGGAGAGAGGAATCCAGCCCCTCCCCCTGTCACGGCAGAGAGCCGTGACAGGATCGAGAGGTGAGCGAACCTGGTATGTTTTCCCTCACCTCCCGATCTACTGAGCCGACCTGTGACAGTCTCATTGTCACAGGTCGGCTAGAACTATGAGGTGAGTGGAAATCACTCATCTCATAGTTCTCCTTTAACATCAGAAGTTGTAGCATTGAATTATAGTAATAGACATTATTAGATGTGTTCACACTTAATATAATAGAGGAGATCACCGGACTGGGTTAAAGGGGTTAAGTTACAGAAGGGATAAAACGATATAGATAAAAAAAAAAGATATAGCTATAGTAGACATTAAATATGGATATAGTATGCACTATATAAAGATATGTAGATATAGTAGACATTATACAGTATATAGATATAGTAGACATTATACAGTATATAGATATAGTAGACATTATAAAAAATATATAGATATAGTAGACATTAAATATGGATATAGTATGGATTATATAAAGATATATAGATATATTAGATATTATATAGTATATAGATATAGTATGTATTATATATAGATATAGTAGACATTAGGTATATTTTTCATGTTCATAGGAAGGACATAATTTGGGGTTCTACAGGTGACCATGAGAAATTGATTCTATTGCAAATAACGACCAACTGCAGGTGTGCAATTATATTCTCCTAGAAATATCTGCTGGTATGTGACTGGATTACACACTTTAGAAGGGCTGACCCCTTTGACATATACACCAAAGGCAGTAGAACTGAGTAGAATTCCATCCTATAATGTGGAGCCTTAGAGCTGCCAAACAAAGGAGGGGGGAGGTTTATACCAACAGACAATCAGACGGAGATACAATGAAAGGCGTTCATGGCCAACAAATAAACAAAAGGAATATTAAACACATCTTATTTCACTTTGACTTTACTTTCATGAACACATTTGTACAGAGCTTCCGGGCCTTTATTCTACCATTGATATCTGTGAAGCATTAAGATGAACAGACTGAACTAATACAGTCTATATAAAAAATATTCACAATGTAAGGAAGATTGGCCTCCAGTCCTCAATAATTAATGTCCTAGTCCTTGACCCTGGACGTTGGAAGACGCATTGCTTTCTCCCCTGAAGAACCCTTGAAATGCGCTTCTTCTGATGACCTTGTGAACTCCACCATACATTATGTAGGATGACAAACAGGGGGAGAGAGTGTTTATGTAACCTGACCTCAGGTAATGATATGATGCAGTCTCCCATTACATGGGCTCAAACGGACCAAGAAAGCACCATAGCAACCTGGGGCCTGTCAATCAGCTCCATACTCTGGTACATATGGAATGGCCTTAGGTGGTGTAGTGCAGTTACCTGCCATACATCTGATCCTTTCTCCGGATTCCTGTAAATGCCTAAGGAAGAAAGCCCATTGTACCTGGACTCTTTATCTAATATGTTACATCTTCCATCCTCTACATGCAGGCTACAGCACAATACGGGTGATGATAATTAAACATAAAATGAACATTTTATTGGCAAGAAACACAGTTTCAAGCTGCCGAGTTGGAAACACATCAACAGGATCTTACTGGGATTGCATTTGGGTGACATTCCTTAATAATAGGCTATAGTTGCTATTTTGGGCTTTCACAGGCTTACGCACTGCATGCTGTGATCGCCAACAGTGAGTGGCAGGTGCAATACTTAAGGTCCTGCAGACTGTTGCTTCCAGTCCCTGTCCCTACCAAGGTACATATTTTCAGTTACAGTGACGGAAGGAAAGTGTCCCAGGAGGAAATACATGTACCTCTGCCGCTGTGGCAGATGGCACTTGTCTCTCCATTCACCTATCCTGTGAAAGGATTTGTGAAATGATGGCGCTCCTGTGTGCGCAGAGCCGCATGCAGCCATGCCAAATTTTTAAAAAGGCAACCGTGTGTAGGGGGAAGAACCCTGCAATTCAGGTAAGTGGTGGAGGGCGTGAGTTGGGGTTGTAACCATGTTTCATGTTACATCCTAAATATAGGTGTAACATGAAAAGTAGTTACATAGTTACATACAAAAGTAAACTTAGCCATTAGGCCTCATATTTATATTTCTAAAGTGTAGGGCTGCACTGATGACAACTGATGACATACATTTTATTGATGACAATCAAAAATGAGAATCGTTGTCAAGGATTCCCACTGTGACTTTGCATTCCCGTGCTCCCGCTGCACCCCTGCTGCCCCCTCTTTGGATCAACTGCCGGCAGTAGAAAGCCGTCAACAAGTCTCCCATCCAATGGCCGGCAGTAATAGCCAGCCTGCTATTGGCTATTTTAAATTGCAAAAACCAATAGCAGGCTGGCTATTTTACCTCCGCACTGCCTGCTGTCAATCAGCAGAGGAGGACCTAAAGGCGAACTTTCTCCTTCAGCACCCTCCTCTGCTGACTGAATGCAGGCAGTGGGTGGGTGCAATAGCCAGCCTGCTATTGGTCACTGCAATTAAAAATAGCCAATAGCAGGTTGGCTATTGCACCCACCCACTGCCTGCTGTGTTTACATTCATCTGTCATTCCCCAGCTAAAGCTATTGAAGTGGAAAGGTGACACTTATGTCACCTTAAAGAGAAACTGTCACCTTCAGTGTGCTATCACATAGGGGGCTTGTGAGAACCCCCTCCCCATGTTTTAGCAATAAAGTTCAGAAAAAAAAAAATGAAAAAAAAGTTAAACGATATAAAATGAAAAATACCAAAATAGAAGTCCCCGCAGTGCACCTACATACAAAAATGACAATGGCACTACACATGTCAGATATCATGAGATGTCATACCAGGATGTTTTTGTTATTTATTTTTTATTATTTATTTTTCTTTAAATTAATTACATTTTTACAAAAAAAATAAATGTTTGGTAATGCTAACATGTGTTCTGCTGATATATACAAAAGGCAGACTCTAACAACAGGTTATTTTCCTCTCCTCAAGCACTCATAAAAAATGCAGAGCACCCAGGATTTTTTTATTTATTTATTTTATTATAGAATAAATGCAGGCTGGTGATTGGTTGGCATCAACAGCACAAATATTCTGTGTCTGAAATGTCGCACATATACCCAAAGATGTACAGAGGTAACATTTTACATTGTGTTGGCCGTAGTACTGATCTGAGCCTGACATGACCTCTACAGGAAGGAAAGGTAATTACAGCTTCCAGCAATCGTTACATCAAACTCCATCGTCAGATCTTTACATTCAAATATGATGTCAGTGCGCACCTTTCATCAGTGCTACGAAATATTGGAGCCCCCTAACCTAAAATGTTTTGTTAACCTTAGAAAGAAATCAGCTTGTTCCTATTACTTTCCATTTCTCTCTATCAATATGGATATCAGAACCTGGCTGTTATAGGCAACATACACACTTTAAGGGCTCGGTCACACCAGATGCATTGAGTTGCATTGATCAGTTAGATCAGGGATGGGAAACTCAGGCCCTCCAGCTGTTGTGGAACTACAACTCCCATGAGGCATTGCAGGGGTGTCCCGAGGTGTGGTGTCACCTGGAGTGGCCACCGGGTGACACCCAGACGTGGCAATCTTGGTGAAGGACACCGGCAGAGAGAGGAGGGTATAAGGTATGCCGCCGGGTTCCCACCTCTCGCGTGCAACTTTCGGGCTTTCAGTCCATCACTACGTGCCCGACTTTTCAGACTGTGACCCCTTCAATGGTGTCACTCGCAAAGGAAGAGACATGTAGGGGTTTGTAGTTAAAGCACAGCTGGAGGGCTGGAGTTGCCCACCCCTGAGTTAGAGCAACGAGGCATTGCGTTTTTGGCTGCGTTTTGGCCCTAAAACAGGATATAACACTGTCCTTCCTCCTGGAGGGTGGCTACTTTTGTTCCCCATGGTCCCTGTGTGTGTTATAAAGCAGCCACCGCTCCAATCTTACTCCTGTGATGGACTACAATCTCAATATAAATTAGTAAACTAAACGTGAGATTGTAGTCCATCACAGGAGTGAGCTCGGAGTGGTGACTACTTTACAACACACACAGGGACCATGGGGAACAAAAGTAGCCACCCTCCAGAAGGAAGGACAGTGTCCGCACCAATTTAGAGATGATTTGAGGATCTACAGCCGAGTGATACACAAATAAGATACATTATTTTTAGTAGTTCAGGTATTTGAATACATTTTTAAGATTGAACTCCTGGGTTTAGTGTCACTTTAAAGGAGAACTATGAGGTCAGTGCTTTTCACTCACCTCATAGTTCTAACCGACCTGTGACAATGGGGAGGGGGCGGGTACAGCTGGCTCTGCCTCTAGATAGGCAGAGCCAGCTGTCACTCACGCAGCTGGGTGGATCCAGACATAATTGTCGGGATCCGCTTCAGCTGCGGCGTCTTAGTATACCGCGAGCTGTAGCTCGCGGTATACTGAGCCTGGGGTGACGGCAGGACGCTAGTTTGTGTCCTCCCGTTACCCTAAGGAGAACTATGGGGAAAAGCCCTGACCCCATAGTTCTCCTTTAACATAAGATGTCTGAGTAAAGGACGGGCACACAATTACGCTATAACCCTAATGAAACTTCTGTAAACTCTGCTATTTGCAGAACTACAAAGCTCATCTGTCTTCTCAGGCTATCAGGGAGGAAACACTCAGGGATTTTTTAAAGCCTAAAGCTGCCCATACACCTTACAATTGTCGGCCAATTTTCGTATGCGATCGCATTTTCGTCTGATATTCGTAAGGTTGATGGGCAGTGTACAACCGCAAATACTGTACAATCGATCGGCTTTTGACTTTCCAGCATGTTAGAAAATTTTGGTCAATCGTACGATTTTCGCAAAGGTTGGTGGTGTTTCCCTATGTAAAAATTCGTACGATTTACACTGCACATGCGCAGACGAAAATACGTGCGGTTGATTACCGCAATTCGTCCAGATGCTTTTCTGTGAATTACTACTGATTCAACCTTGCTATAATCGGGGCAGGATGGGGCCGCCGTACGGCGAGACAGTTCGATTATCAGACGAGGTTTCGCCCAATGATCGCAAGGCGTATGGGCATCTTAAGGGAGATGGATTCAGACATTCGGGGTTAATTTCAGTGTTGGGTGGGGACAGCAGCAGATGTTCTGGGGGTAATAAATCTACACTGCTAAGACACCTAAACAAATGCTACATACTGCACAGAAAGCAAAGGGGGATCTGTGACCAGAAACTCCTCCTGCAAGGTCAGCTCTTCACTGTTTAATTTGCCTCCCTATCACTGTGCCCTATCAATGTAATAATGAGCAGATCTCCAGTCTATTTCAGCACAACTTTGCTATCAGCTGTCCTTCCATAGACTTGCCTTCCTTAAGCCCTGATGAAGGGGATGTTTTTGGCCCCCGAAACGTGTTGGCTGTATTTATATTCTGGTTGTCGTCAGACATCGAATTAAATTTGTGACCCTGATTTACAAGCTGTGAAAATAGATTGGGCGTGTTCACCAATTCCAGCACCACCCTCTGAGCTCATGAGAACCTTCACCTCTGAACTGGATCATGGGAGAAGCTGCACAGCTCATGTGAAAGGGTCGTCAGTAGAATCTGTGTTCTGTATGTCATAAAACAGAAGTTAAATGGATCATGTTAGCATTTTCACCCTTTGATTTCGCTTGTTGGTTGGAGATACTTTGTACTACAGGGTGTGCAGCATGTTGGTTCTGTACAGTGGAATATATGTAATCCTTTAGCCTGCAGGAAACTCATCGATAATGACATAATCCTGTAGGGGCAGCCTATAGAGGCCGTCCTAATAATATCGCCGCTCTATTCAGGAGGGATGTTTTAATAGCTCGAAACAGGACTCAACAGGATTATGCCTCTTGATCCATGCGTTGCGCCGGATTACAGGGTCTGACCTCGACCGTCCAGGATTCTCCGACTGAATAAGATTGTTGTGTTTACAAACTCTGTCTGCTTGTTCTGGTTAATAAAGCTGTGTCTTCAAAGATTATTCACACTTCCTTCCCTATGTAAAAAAAGTGCACGTGAGATTTGTACCAATGTTTCCCGTTCAGAACCGCGCATTTTGGATATGCGTGTTTAAGAAGGGTGCATTTCAGAGGGGTGTATTGCGGAAGGGTACATTTTGGAGGGGTGTGTTTGAAAAGGGTGCATTTAGGAGGGATTCATTTTGAATGGGTGCATTGGGTGCCTTTTAGAAGGGTGCATTTTGGAGGAGTGAATTTTAGAGAGATGGGTTTTGTTGGTGTGTATTTTGGAGAGATGGGTTTTGGAGAGGTGCATTTTGGAGGGGTGCCTTTTAGAAGAGTGCATTTAGGAGGGATGCATTTTGAAAGGGTGCATTTTGAAAGGGTGCATTTTGGAGGGGTATGTTTTGGAACGGTACATTTCGGAGGAGTGTGTTTTAGAAGGGTGCATTTCAGAGGGGTGTGTTTTGGAAGGGTGCTTTTTGGAGGTGTGTGTTTTAAAAGGTGCATTTAGGAGGGATTAATTTTGAAAGGGTGCATTTTGGAGGAGTGAGTTTTAGAGAGATGGGTTTTGTTGGTGTGCATTTTGGAGAGATGGGTTTTGGAGGGGTACATTTTGAAAAGATGGGTTTTGGAGGGTGGCATTTTGGAGAGGTGCACTTTGGAGAGGTGTATTATGGAGAGGTACATTTTGGAGAGATGCTTAACTGGACAAATTGCAGAGAGAAGCTGATTGATTACTATGGACAACGGCTCCAGATTCTGTCTGCTCGGGTTTTTAGTAAAATCCCCCCAATGTTCCTTTCCTCTCACAAGACAAATCATGCATGTGCTCCTAAAAAGGAGAGGTGTCATTTTCCATGCTAAACCATACTGCACAATTCCTTTCAAATCTCCCTAAAGGCTTCTACATGCCCGGGCTAAACTCCAGTCCCGTGTGTATAATAAGGACATAATGCCTGCCGTTCACCTGGCATGACCTATTCAGCACAGGCTGGAGAAGAATCTATATCATGCTGCATGTTTTATCGCCACCTCTACTACTGCAACCAGCAGCTCAGGTCTGCGATCCGCCATCTTTCTTCCCTAATGCCTCCACAGGATGGCTGATTTCCAGTATCAACTAACACGCTGCATTTTTATTAATGGAGCCTGCAGCCATCTGTAGGTAGAGAGGTTTGTGTTGTTGTTTCTGCACGGCACCATTGATACTGCAAGTGGAAAAACAGCGTGTGCAATATGATTAATGTATGCAGCATGAAAATATACAGTTCACACTTCAGAACAAACTGGGAGCACCACTTCTATTCTGAGAAACTGATGGAATGAAGAGTAAAACTCTGAAGTATATACTACTTTAAGTGAGCCTTTTAAGTGTACATACTAAGGGGTCTATTTATGAACAATTTGCAGGGCCCTTTGCCTTCCTGATATCTGTAAATGTTCATTTTGGGTGAATACTGACAAAAACAAAGTTCTTCATATAGTTTTTTCCCAGTTTGAATGTAATCTGATGTTATACTCTATTATGGCCACTAGATGCATTTTGATGCATCTAATAAGCATTTGTTTCAGATTCTCCTCAAGCCCATCTAGTGGCCACAATGTGGTATTACATCACATTACACTGTGACAGCCAATCACAGCATATGATCAGGACTTCACATCCCGACTTTAAGACCCAGTTAAAGGGCTGCAGGGGGGATGGTGGGCAAGGGGTTTCGTTTTGGATAAACGTAAAATTAAATACTTCTGTGAATTTATTATGGCTGCCTGGGGGGAGATGTCACCTCACTTCCTGTCCCTGTGACAACAGGATCAAGGGGAGTGTTTGTCACCTGACAGGGGTTCTATTCCTTCCCCACCCAGTCCAATGCTAAAAAAAAATTCGACTGGAGTTGGGCTTTAAGGTTTGTGAGTATTATTTATACCAAGTGATGAACTGAAATCAGGACTAAGCCTGACAGAAGTAAGTAACCGAAATGTTATATTAAAGGAGAACTATGAGGTGAGTGCTTTTCACTCACCTCATAGTTCTAGCCGACCTGTGACAATGAGACTGTCACAGGTCGGCTCAGTAGATCGGGAGGTGAGCGAACACATACCGGCGTTCGCTCACCTCTCGATCCTGTCACGGCTCTCTGCGGCGTCTCAGTGTACCGCGAGCTACAGCTCGCAGTATACTGAGCCTAGGGTGACGGGAGGACGCTAGTTTGTGTCCTCCCGTTACCCGAAGGAGAACTATGGGGAAAAGCCTTAACATCATAGTTCTCCTTTAAAGCTGAGCTCCAGGAAAACTGCTAAATGCACACAGATGATACAAGTTGGCATTCGTTTGTGTCTTTTATATCTGCATGGAGTTCAGCTTTAAGAACACTACTTTCAACCAAAACATTTCTTTGTACTCAGTTTCTGGAATGCAGTCCTAAACTCTCAGGCCATCCTGTGGTTGATTTTTTGGGAACATGGGGCCTCACAGGATTTTTTTACAATCTCGCTAATTAATGCCAAAATGGTAGCTCATACCACTGCGATCCGGGAGACTTTTGAAGCGACACACACCAAACTTGGATGACTCTAGCGAGGAAGTTATTTGCATACGGAAGTCTCTCCAGCAGCTGATAATTAGCTTATATACAACTATAACACCCTGAGGATCTTCCTCGTACCTTTAAAGTGGACACTCGTTCCCCCTCGGCCTCTGCTGCCATCAAACAGATGGCACCTCTTGGTACAATATGGAAAGGAGTCGCCTCCATAATGGGGTAGATTTATAAAAGGAGCAGAGGTCTATTTTCCTGAGCTTATTAAGTATGGTGAAGGTGTTTTCACCCAATTTACCAATCATGTGCATGAAAGCATGGATACTGCCGTGTCATTCATTCACAGATGACATGTGTATGCTTACATCCGACTCTACATAGACTCTACATAGACTCTACATAGACTCTACATAGACCTAATATTGGTCCGTACGGCTCTGTTTTTTCCTCCATCGCAGGAGATCTCTGCACGGATCCCCTGCAGATGGGGATGGACAGCACCCATGTGAAAGGGGCCAAAAAGTAGTTTGATGTCTATAAAACCACAACGAACAATAAGATAGGGGAAAACTAGACAATTTTGTTTCATTACGAATGGATGTTCGTACAAATTTCCTTAAATTTGGACATTCAGATGCATCTGAATTTTTTCCATTTGAACGCGTCTGAATGTGAAGGAATCTAAATGTTGCTTTAAAGGAGAACTATGGGGTCAGTGTTTTTCCCCATAGTTCTCCTTTAATTTAGTTCTCCACAAACTAGCGTCCTCCCGTCACCCTAAACTCAGTATACCGCAAGCTATAGCTCGTGGTATAGTGAGACGCCGCAGCTTAAACGGATCCCGACAATTATGCCGGGATCCGCCCAGCTGCGTGAGTGACAGCTGGCTCTGCCTATCTAGAGGCAGAGCCAGCTATACCCGCCCCCTCCCCCGTCCGATCCACCAGCGCTGGCGGATCGGAGCGGGGAATCCAGCCCCTCCCCTGTCACGGCAGAGAACTGTGACAGGATCGAGAGGTGAGCGAACGCCGGTATGTGTTTGCTCACCTCCCAATCTACTGAGCCGACCTGTGACAGGTCTCATTGTCACAGGTCGGCTAGAACTATGAGGTGAGTGGAAATCACTCATCTCATAGTTCTCCTTTAATGAAAAGTCTGACCTGTCCAAAGTTTGTTCAAATCAAAACTAAATCAGACATGTGACTGTTCTCTGGCCAATCAGATGTTTTTTTTTGGCTGTTGGGTGTTGCATTATAGGCATGATCATGTGACTTCGAGTTGTGGATCTTTCCAAAATGAAGAATCAGACGGATACGAAATCCAAATAAGAAACCGAATCGAATTTTGTATCTGAACTGCGAAAAATGAAAGAAATACAAATCCAAATCAATCGGAAACAAAAACACATTTTTTGCAGAGTTAGATGTCTAGGGAAAACCAAAGGTGGCCTGGAAGGACCATACTCTGTATAAACCAATAATTATTAGATCAATGATGCCGTAGCACCAATCACTCTTATGTGCATGATGGATCTTCATAAGATCAAAGGCCAGTGCTTTTTGGGTGACAGAAATGTGTGTGTGGTGAAAATTTTTAGAAATATTGTCTTTTGAACACGAAAGCTTGTCTCATTAACAAGATGCAAACCCTTTTCAAGTGAAGGGCTTCCACAATCGGCAAATATAAATAACGCTTGTAACCTACTTCTCATAGATAGCCCAGTCCCTGGCAGCGTCACATATGGTTTGCCATGTGTCTACTTATTATAGACAGCACAGTTAATACAGGATCAGAGAAAGGGAAATCATTTCATAACAATTTGTTTTCTGCTTTTAGTTACTGGTTTAGATCTGCTTACTTATGACATCCTGAGGAGACAAGGCCACAAACACGCCAATCTGTGCATTGTGTCTATTAGCTAGAGGTATGGGGGAACCACATGCAGCAAGTTTTCGTTTTCACAGGCCTCTAATTTAAACTTAAACCGCACTAGATTTATAATATATGCTAATATGGTATTATTGTACATTCCAAAAGAGAGATTTTAGGAGATATGAATTAAGGATGCGTGGAAGCTTTCCTCCTCCTAAAAATACTAGTTCATGCTGATCCAATGGCTTCACTTATGTCTTAATCACTGACTATGAATATATGCATATCAGGAGTCCTGACTTTTCTGAACTTTGTGCTTACTACGAGCCATAGACTCAAAAAGTACTTAAAGTGACATTAAACCCTCAGATTTTTTAACATAAAACAATACTGTAATGTGTGCCTTACTGTAATCCATGGTTGTTTCCCTTCTCTTTGCTGCTCTTCCTTTTAAATCTGTATCTCTTCTCATGCTCTGCAGAACTTCTGTTTTGCAGCAGACTGCCTTGTCTCAGGAATGGATACACGGTGTCTGTGTATACGTTTGCATAGGCTTGAAACCTGAGCCAGCACTACAGGAAGAGGCCCTGAGCTGAAAAGGGAAGTTCTTCCCAAGCATGAGAAGACATGAGGATTTAAAAAGGAAGAGCAGCAAAGAGAAGGGAAACAACCATGGATTACAGTAAGGCGCACATTACAGTATTGTTTTATGTTAAAAAATCTGAGGGTTTAATGTCACTTTAAGCCACGGTCAGTCAACTAGCATTTTCAGTAGGAGGTCAGCATGGGCAGCCCCTATATTTCTCATAGTAGAGGTGAACTTTGCTGTGATAACCTTTGGTGTCTGTAAACTGCACAGAACTGCTCAAGGGCCTCTGGCACAAAGTAGAACCATGGTGTGTGTAGACTAAAAGGAAGTAGCAGATTGAGACTTATATGCCCCCATACTAGTTCTTTTGCATTAAGGTGTAGCCCCAGAACTAGAATGCAGCATACACGCACGTGGGAAATGGCTGCGTCCATCAATGGCTAATCCATTACGTATTGCCTTTCAAGTATAAGTCTAAAAACCTTGACGCTTGATGGTACTGAGTAGGGTTGCACAGATACCAAGTACAGTACACGGTACAAGTACAGATACTTTTGAGCTCCAAGACTAGACTAGAGAAAAATTCAAAAGTTAGGAGGCAGCTGCCATTTGTAAGTAGCACACGGAGCTCCTGGGATTTCTACATCTCTGTTTTAATGTACGATTTTGTTTTTATAAATAGAAATAAAGGGATGCACAGATACCAGTTTTGCGAGTACGAGTACTGGTACTTGCCGAGTACTTACGAGTACTGATACATTTTTGTTTATTGTCATGTGACAGTTTTTCTAAAACAATACAGACTAATGATTTCAGGACAGTGGTGGAGCGCCAGAGCCAGGTCCCAGCTGCAACCGCTGCAACCCTGGTAGTTCTCATGAAAATGCAAAGTATTGGCACTGGTACTCGAAAAGTATCTGTGCATCCCTAGTACTAAGAGCCAAGTGTTAGTCAAGACCCGAATGCAAAACAGAGAAGATCCATTCCACTGAGAAACTCCTTGGGTGAAAGCCATAAAACTGACCCCATGTGGTACACCGTCCACATCCGATGGTAAACTTTACGGGAAGTAGACTTCCTAGCCTTGAGCACGAAAGGAATCCCAAACTCAATGATTCTCCATGTCTCTTAGAACCTGGGCCTAAACGCCAGCAGGGGGGGTACGGCCGGTACCCACGTGAGGGGTCTGGGCAGCCTGGGGGGGCCTCTTACACGAGTATCAGCTGTACCAGGGAAGGGATGCAGAGGTGACAGGGGAGGGGGTGGAGGCCAGGCCCCAGCAGGTAAGAGGAGTTGGGAGGAGGTACAGGGACCCCAGCGACCAGCCCGTCTGAGGCCCTGCAAAGCCCACCATAGAGAGTCCCGGATGGGCTCTGCAGGTTCACTCTCAGGTGGCCTCTGCGGGGTCTCAGGTAAGTCCAGAGTCCAGTGCGTTACTAAGCCCAGAGTGTTACTAGGCCCAGGGTCCAGTGCATTACTAAGCCCACATATACCTATATACATGCTATACATAGCATAAAGGTAAAAAATGATATATGGGGTGTTATCTTCATTTTAGATGTCAAAATGGTTTTGTGGCTTCTGGTGTTTTCTTTTCTGTGGGAAACGGGTCCAAATGGCTCTTTGAGTGTTTAAGGTTGCTGACCCCTGCACTAGAGCATCCACTGCCTCCACCAGAGGATCCCTGGACCTGCACACAAACCTGTCCAGTTTTTTGTTAAACTTGGAGGGTGGGAGGTCCACATCCATTGTTCTTTACCTTTGACCCAGTTCCTAGAACACCTTCAGGTACAGAGACCACTCTCTCAGGTCCAAACAGTGTCAGGTGGGAAAATCTGCCTGTCAATTGTCCATGCCGGTAATGTAATCAGCTGACAAGGCTGGAACCCTACATTGATGCCCAGGACAGGATCCACTCTACCTCTCGCGGCAGCAAGACTTCTTGTTCCTCCCTGATTATTGATGTACAAACGAATTGATGAACGCTGAAGAGATATATGCAGAGAGGCCATATCGCCTGAAGATATGTGCAGAGAGGCCATATCTCCTGAAGATATGTGCAGAGAGGCCATATCGCCTGAAGATATGTGAAGAGAGACCATATCGCCTGAAGATATGTGCAGAGAGGCCATATCGCCTGAAGATATGTGCAGAGAGGCCATATCTCCTGAAGATATGTGCAGAGAGGCCATATCGCCTGAAGATATGTGAAGAGAGGCCATATCGTCTGAAGATATGTGAAGAGAGGCCATATCGCCTGAAGATATGTGAAGAGAGGCCATATCGCCTGAAGATATGTGAAGAGAGGCCATATCGCCTGAAGATATGTGAAGAGAGGCCATATCGCCTGAAGATATGTGAAGAGAGGACATATCGCCTGAAGATATGTGAAGAGAGGCCATATCGCCTGAAGATATGTGAAGAGAGGCCATATCGCCTGAAGATATGTGAAGAGAGGCCATATCGCCTGAAGATATGTGAAGAGAGGCCATATCGCCTGAAGATATGTGAAGAGAGGCCATATGGTCTGAAGCTCCTAGAAACCCTGACGCATGCTCATAGTAAGATGGGTTGTACCCTGGGCAGGCTTAGTTTTTTTTTGTTGCAGATCCCCTTATGCTTTGCAGTAGCTGGTATGAATAAAGTCAGTTTTATTCCAAGCTGAACCAATGGCAAAGAACAACCTCCCAACATGGAAACATGCAACGTTATACATTTCTTTCACTATTTAGATAGCCATCACATTATACATTTCCCTCAATATTTAAATGGTTGTGCAGCCAACCTTAATGATTTGTATTCATACTGTGAGGTGTTATATAAGAATAGTGTTCTAAATTAAAGTCTTCATATTGCAGATGTCAATTTTTCAGCTTTCTGAATGCCGAAAGTATTTATACCCATCGCTTTGTTTTCTATATTTTCTATACCAGGGTCATGTTTGAGGGAAGAGATTTTCCAGAGACATGCACGTGTGTTAGAGGGAGTTTTATCCTGCTGAAATCACGGGATTATGCCATTTTAGACACAGTTCAAAGTCTGCATATTAAACTACTTTGGTCACGTAAGGAATGTGCTGGCAAAATGAATCCTGCGTTAACGCCATCATGGTCCCCCTTTAAATACATTTCACAGGCCAATAAAAAACAATAAAAGAGCTGCCTGTAAAGAAGACAAGGAAGGATGTAGAATATTTTCAGCAAAATAAATAAGCGAAACAATTGTTTATTTGGATTTATTTCGAAAATATTTACTTTCAGTTTCATACATATTATACAGGAGGAAATAAACCGTGATCAGCATACTGCTTGACATATGCTACAGAGCTATTTGGTGGGCTCGATGGTCAGTTTCTGAGCTCAACAAATTGCTGTTGACAATGATTCAGAAGGCGGTGAGTGGTTACAGTAACGATTCATTATTTCCTGTTTTCTAAATGATTACAGCAGACGCATGGATAGTGTCAGGAAGAAATGACGTCACAACACTGATGTCCTTGCACCTCTCACACAAAGACTCGCCGCAAAACGTGCACTGAAGCCACCTATAGCCGGGCTTTTAAATAGGGTGCCTACATGGAAGATGGTTGGATACTCCAGGTCTAGTTTTAAATGAAATGGTAAGAAGATCCAAAGCCTCTTGATCCGAGATTCAGGGATTCATAACACAAATATAATACTCAAAGTAATTGTAATTTGTAAGACGAACTTACCAAAATAACTGATGAAATGGTTTACAAAAAATGATAAAAGTGTGACCCCGTATAACGCTGGTTGGGTTCATCAATGGATCAATGGCTGGACACATAATATCAAGCTTTGTGAATGTACATTAAAGTATATGGAGTTTTTCCAACATGGAAAACCCCACAGGTAGTCGGAAAGGGTAGGGCTTTATTTCTACTTCAAGAGTACTCAAGGCCCTGTGTACAGTCTCCATACAAACTCAGAGATCAACTTGTATTTCCACTTTTGCAGCCAAACTGGGATAACACCTGCCTAAAAATTGTTATATGTTCCCATTTACATTGCATTGAACAATTGCATTACAAACACTGAATTGCCAGTCCTAACAAAGGGTAGTTCTAGCCAACCTGTGACAATGAGACTGTCACAGGTCGGCTCAGTAGATCGGGAGGTGAGCGAACACATAAAAGGGAGGACGCTAGTTTGTGTCCTCCCGTTACCCTAAGGAGAACTATGGGGAAAAACAGACCCCATAGTTCTCCTTTAAAGATCTAGAAGCATTGTATGTGAATGAGAGGAAGCTCAGTCTGTCCGTTAGTCTTTCTATGGGGACAAATTATGGGACCATACTGGTATACCACTTTAAATTGGGACAACTGGTGGATGGTGCCACAATAATGCAAAAGAAAGTCATGTTGTCAGCACACCCTCTGCTTCAAAAGCTTGTCTTTATTGATGTTCGTACAGCATATAAGGAGGACACTTTGCCTGATGAGGGGACCCTGCAAGGTTCCAAAACGTTCTGCTGCACAGCTGTCAAGAAACATGAGCTTTTGAAGCAGAAGGTGTGCTGAGGATGTATCTTTCCTGTCCTTTCTATGGAGACAGATCCCCTTCCAAACTGCTCATAGAAGCCTGGAAAAGGTAAGAATTCTTATTAGGTATACTGTGTGACTAGGAACACATAACAAACATATAATGGGGGTTCTCAATTTTGGCTGCAAATGTGGAAATACACTTTAACATCTAACACAAGTACTTGCAGTTGCCTTAGTACTGTCAGCTTCAAGGGATGGTGCGCTTTCACAGAAAATGAACTATCCTTTCTGCCCCCCAGACCTAAAGTAACCATCCTCCTCCACCCCAGATGTATACAGTACTTGTCCCCAAACCCTCAGTCGCTGCCTGAGCCACTGTTGTTATCCTTCTGCCAAAATCCTCTTAACACTGGTCATGCCGCTGCAGTCAGTTCCCATGTGGGACCATCTCCTGAGGCTGAGGGCGCTCGAGGGACGATCCTATGAAAGCCTTTGTGATTGTGCAGGAACAGCCAGCACAAACATTTCTGCTGCAGCGTGAAAAGAATGCAGGGAGCCGTGCCTATGGAATGCAGGTAAGTATACATCTGGAGCAGAGGACAGAAAGCATGAATGCACTTAAAGAACTTTTTAAGCCAAGACGAGCTCACTTGTTAGTCTTGGCAAAAACAAGCACTCACTTAAAACAGTCAATTCTCCACCCGACATCTGATAAACAGTTCACCTTTCCTTCACGTATGGCCTCTCTGAGAGGATTCATATCTGAATGTACGTGGTGCAGTCGTGTCTATAATCATTTGAAGGTTCAGCATCTGGTTCCTTTTGTGTATCTGTTACGTCTGACATCTTGGTGCGTGCCACCTGCTCTCGAAGACGCTGGATGAGGCACCGAGATGTTTTCGTCAAACTTTGCTGTAGTAAGAGAAGAGCAGAAAAGATTAAATGGCCGCCGCATAATGAACAAAGCACCAAAATAAATATTTGTTTTTATATATTCATAATTTCACTACAAATCAAGTTTTAAATGCTTTTCGGTTTAAATTAACTTTTCTCCAGTTACAATGGACTTATCAGAATTCACACCGCACATAAATCAATGGGGCACATGTCAACATTACTAATTGTCATTATTATTTTCAGCATATATAGTCTCCCCTATGTTATGGAGAATACAACAGAAAGTGCTGGGACTCTTAAAGGTGGGATCATCCTAAAGCTCCGAGGTGGACAGGAGCACCTTTAGGAATTATGGTTTTATTCTGAAGTAAACGTTATGTTTGTAACACTGCATATGTGTATTTCATTTTAAATTAAGGACGGTATTTATCCGATTATTGGAAAAATAATCGCCCAACTAATCGACTATGAAAATATTCATTAGTTGCAGCCCTACATTATATGAATTATAAACGTATCTATCTTACTTAAGAGGCCTGTCTCTTAGGACCCCATTTCAATGTCAAGTAGCTTAAGACTGTCTTAGCATTGTTCTGGAGCAATTCAGTTAGCAGAAATTTCAATTAATGCAGGGGTAGCCAAACTCCGGCGCGCCAGCTGTGGTGGAACTACAAATCCCATGAGGCATTGCAAGATTCTCACAGCCACAGACATGACTCCCGGAGAGAGATGTGTCATGGCATTTGTAGTTTTACCACAGCTGGGGGGCCGGAGTTTGGCTACCCCTGCATTAATGTATCAAATAAGATTCTGGCCATGCCCACAATGTGGACAACTGCAGATTGTTGTGTACCACTAGAGGGAGCTCTAATCTCCAAATTATGACGTTGCGTTGTTCTCTCTCTCATTTTTCTTATTCTCTCTCTCTCCCATGTCCCATGTCTCCCTAATGTTGGAGAGCCTGCAGCTGAATAAGCTGATAGATATGTTGTCATGCTGGACCAGTAGGAGTAGGAATCGGTTTTGATGTAAATCCGAAAAACGGAGGATGTACTCATTCAGCAAGCTAGCAAGGTGAATGTTCACTTTGCATGCGTATGTTAGTGAATAAGGTCAGTTTGCACTCACTTTGAATACTCAGTGTTGGTAAAATCTTTTTATTTTATTTCCCTTGATCATGATTGGGTATACAAAGTGAACTCCTTCACCCAAATCACTAACATTAAAGGAGAACTATGAGATGAGTGCTTTTCACTCACCTCATAGTTCTAGCCGACCTGTGACAATGAGACTGTCACAGGTCGGCTTAGTAGATCGGGAGGTGAGCGAACACATACCGGCATTCGCTCACCTCTCGATCCTGTCACGGCTCTCTGCGCTGACTGGCGGAACGGATGGGGGAGGGGGCGGGTACAGCTGGCTCTGCCTCTAGATAGGCAGAGCCAGCTGTCAGTCACGCAGCTGGGCGGAGCCAGACATAATTGTCGTGATCCGCTTCAGCTGCGGCGTCTCAGTATACCGCGAGCAGCAGCTCGCGGTATACTGCGCCTAGGGTGACGGGAGGACGCTAGTTTGTGTCCTCCCGTTACCCTAAGTAGAACTAGGGGGAAAAGCCTTAACCCCATAGTTCTCCTTTAACATTCAACAAAAGAAGAAAACATTTTGCACACAAGAGAGCCATTTATTACACTTATGTTGGTACACTGCACATCACTGCGGCTATGGATTGCAAATGCGAGGGAGGCCTAAAGGGTTTTGGTTGGGGCTCCGGGGGTACAGAAATTCACACATCAATCACTGTCACCACATCCTGTGCAGGGACCGAGTCGCAAGGCAGAACCAGGCTATGACCTTATTTAAATATAGCTGCAAAGAAAAAGTAACAAAAAACCCCAAAACACATGAATATTGCAAGTGGACACAGAGCTGTGATGGACATTCAGGCCGCTTTGTAGCCAGAGATATGACCTTCTGCGACTATAAAACAACAAAAGAGCTTTGCACCTGCTGTCTATTGTGTTATGCTAATGTCCGCAAGGAACAATAACGGTCATCAGGCATCTAATTAGGAGCCTCTGGGTAATTATTAAATCAAGCTGATGGCAGGCACAGAGCAGGTGTTAAGAAGGGGACACTCTCTGCTTTAATAAAACACAGAGTGCTGGAAACGCATTTAATCAAAACGTGTTTTAAATGCATGCCTGCCCAATGTTTTCAAATACAGGACGCAGCCGCACAGAAGGACAATGTTTTCTGCCTCCTTCTTTGTTGGAGAAGACTTTGATATCTTAGGCTAGTGCTTAAAAAACACTAGCCTAAGATATAGGATGTTGATATAGAAAACCTTTCCCTGCAATCATTATGGGCATTTTATATTGAACATATGATGAAGGTCCTCAGTGAAAACGATCACTAGATCCAGAGCTATAAACCGTGAAACGTTTATGCAAATCTGGGCCTAATCCAGGAAAGCTAATCTCCGTTCAGTCATCTCCCTCCCTGTGAGCCTCCCTATTGGTCTTGTGTTGGCGGGCTCTGATCTTGTGTTGATGGGCAAATGCAGATTTCTCTTGACATCAGTTGCTTATGAGATCATTCCGAATGATTTGCCAGCTGCATTAGACCTCCATCTGAGCTGTGTCCACCTGCTTTGCATTCTCATGGACTTTGCACTTAACCCTTGCAGTGCAGAGGCAGCCCCAATACAAGGGTTAATAAAAGTTAATAACATTTTAACTGGAGTTCTCCTTTAGCCCTCAATCACACGGGTAGCGGCCGGCCCGTACAGATCCGTGCTGTTTGCACGGCCGTATCAGGCCGCTCCCGGGAAGGACAGGTGTTGCCTGCGATTATACGCAGCAGCCTGTCCTGCTCTATGGGAGTATATGGGAGTACGCGGCCATACACCACCCTACGCTCACCCGACCTGCACGTCCGTACGGGTGCGGGTGTCCCTGCTTGGACGCAGACAGGATCCATCCTGTCAGCGTACGAGTACGGACACCCGCACGGACGTGCAGGTCGGGTGAGCGTATGGCAGTGTACGGCCACATATTCCCATAGAGAATGACTGGTTGCTGCGTACAAATCACACGCGGCACTTGTCCTTCCCGGGAGCTGCCCGATATGGCCGTGCAAACAGCACGGATCTGTACGGGCCGGCCGTTACTCGTGTGAATGAGGGCTTCAAGTGTTCGCGTTGAATACCCAGTTACGTGCAGATTAAATAAACAAACAGGGATCTGCTTTTTACATGATTGGATAACTGAATAGACAATTCATGAGTTTATTGAGTGAAGTCTGATGTGTCAATATGTCAGTAACACTCAGCTGTCCATAAGTAGGACTGGTGAGATCATTCCCCAAATCCTCTAGACCCTTGGTTCTCAATTGGTGGGTCGTGACCCAAAAGTGGGTCACGACCCTGTGTTAGGTGGGTCGCCGCATGCCTTCCACTTTTCTAGGTGAGAGGCTCCTCAGCCTCCCCCTAGCACAGCACTGTCCGTTCTGACACCGAGCAGCCATTCAAAATATGCTGCCCGGTGCCGAGTGTCGACATGAGGTGGGGTGGGCTAGGGGTATGACAGAGAGGGAGCTCCGTCCATACATGTATTGGTTACTGCTCCCTCACGTGCCCTGTAGAGGAGCCTGGACCGGAGTGCCAAAACATTCTGGCTCCCGACACCTCTACAGGCGCGCATGGGAGCTGTACAAGCAATGCACATATGGATGGAGCTCCATCACAGCCCACACTGCCATAGATTCCACTCCAGTGCGACTTGGGTCGCGACTTAACGACCGAGGACAAATGTGGGTCCCGAGGTTACACAGGTTGAGAACCACTGCTCTAGACTGGCAGTGTACATGTGACCAACACCATGGCACAGGTCACATGAATGAAGACTATCCAGGCTGCTTCACTATGAAAACTAATACTGTAACTTTTTTCTTTCATCATCATGAGATGTTATTCTTTAAAGATCAATTAAACTTTCTGAGGAAGTGCACTTATTCTGTTCTGTCCCACTTTGCTGGATTGTGATAATTGCACATCTGTGGAGGGGGAGATGGGCTCTGCGATGTCAACGAAGGGGGGGGGAGGAGTAAGTGCACTTTGTCTTTAAGGGGTATCTATGGTCAAAAACTAAAAACAAATATATATTTTAATATTGAATTTCCACAAGTTCTATCCCACTCCTAATAACCATATCCATCGAGAAGTTTGTAGACTTACTTATTTAAGATGCCCATAGAATGTAGTTCAGTGCAGTGACACAATTTCACTCAGCTCACAACTCTCACTGAGCCTGCCTCCTGAGCTATGACTCAATGTCTGAACAATGTAACATTATGGATGATAACTGGACACAGGAAGCAATGCATGATGGGATATGTAGTCTTGAGAAATGGAGATTACATCACATCAAGCAGCAGGGAAAGAAACGCAAAGCACACTGGAAATCCAGGGAGATGTTGGGAGTTATGGGCAGACAGAAGCCAGCACTCACTATATAAGAGATTTTTTAAGCACGCTTTGATTTCATTATCAGAAACAACTCTACTATATATTCCTATTACAATGCTGATGTTATAAGAGGAGAGGATATGCCGGGACTTTACAACTCCTTTAACTATAAAAGTGCATTTGTGGTGATACATCTGCTTCCTGTCTCCTTTGTGGCTTTTCCCTTTTAACTTGGTACTTAACTCCATTATTTACAGAGAACAGGCCGACAAATCTGTGTTCTGTACACTCCAACTTTTATATGTACAGTACAAATCGATTCTTCTATACATTAGAACCCGGCTTGCCGCTAGAAAAATGTAAAAACTTGAGTTACGAATGGAAATAGTGACACCGAATGGAAGTGTAGAGTAATACAGACTATGATCGGTACAAGCCGAACATTCATTTGTGTTTCTTATTAGCAGGCGGCTTTTATGCAACAATAGTGCATTTTCCCTGTGAACAAATAAAAAATGTCTCTCACACCATAAGGCTGATGAGACCTGACACGAGTGAAGTGATTATATGACTTTTATTTACATTTATTTATGTTGCTCCCCGACTAAAACATAAAATATGCACTGACTCGTACTGCCATATACCAGTGAATGTTTCCTACCGAACTGAAATAAATAAATCATGGAAGACATGGATGTGGGTGGCTTGATTAAGCCATATACAGTAACTGTAATAAACATGAAGCTCAAACAAAATTACATCCTGAAAACAACAAAAAAGGAGACGTGCTTCCAAGCTGCAATTTAAGACCTAGCATTGAAGTTTTTTTGTGTGAAAAATGCATACATGCCAAGTAGTCTGCAGATTAAACACTGGCGGGAATGTATTGCCTCTCAATGAGATCATAATATTACTCCTAATAACAGCCTTCATTTTATTTTCTCCCTGAAGGCCGACACCTTCTGTTTTCAGGCTTCTTCCAGGGTCAACATCTACTGCTGATACATTTCACAATAATCATGTAAATCCCAATTCCGGCACATTACCTTCATGTTCTTGGATGTGTGTACGCATGTTGTCTTGTTTGGCTGCGGCCTTTCACCTTGTGACCAGTCAGTGTAAAAATCTCCCACAGCTCCATGCCCCTGGGGGAACAGAGGCTGAGCAAATGCTTCCTCCTGCCTGCAGAAGACTGATCACCTTTGCCATAGAATCTTCCTCTCGGGCAGACATTAAAGGCAAACAGTTTTTTTCCCTCCCCCCAATGTTAATGTTAGCACTTACCTTAAATGATGTCTCTTAATCCGATCTTCTTTCCTGTAGTTTTCAGCCTTCTCTCCAGCGCTGCTGCGGGTCTCCGATCCAACGCAGACTTCTCTGTTCTTGCTGGTACTTCCTGTCCGATGGCCTCTGCATGCGGGTGCACGCGTCCATAGACTTACCTTGCGTCTCTCGTCTCCCGGCTGAAAATCCAAACTGCGCATGCGCCAGCCCCAAGATGCTTTTGCTAGCAGTAGGTATATGCAAACAAAAAGGTGAGGGTTTAGAAACCCTTTAAAGGGTGAAGAGTTTGGAGAAGACAGGACAGGGTGAACAATCTAGGACAACATAGCTGAACTGGAAAGTGAGCTGAATTGGAGGATTTTTCCAGTTCAGCTATGTTGTCCTAGATTGTTCACTTCTCCTGACTTCTCCAAACTCTTCATCGTTTTGTGAATAACCCTGTAAGCATCTGTAACTCAATGGGCAAACTTCATAGAATCCCATTGCACTCCTGACTGGATACAAGCCAAAACATGGTGTGGGCGCTGTAATGACTGCGGGTGCCACAAATACAAATCCAAAAACAGGCACCAACACACCAAAGCATATTCTGTCAATTCTTCTTTATTGAGAAAAGAAAGGCATGTGACAATGTGTAGCGACGTTTCGGAAACCATTTTGGTCCCTTCTTCAGGCAACAGAGTCACTCTGCCTGTGCTGGTGACTATTTCTGGATTTGTAACTTGATGGGAGCTCAAGTTCTGCTAATCAACTCTAAAAGGTTGATTTTTATTTTTTTAATGACACATGTCGTATATTGGGACACATCTGAAACGTTTCCATATAGGATTTGTAACTTATAAATGACCGATTGGGGCGTTTTAAATCATTTATAAAACAAATAGCAGTTTGAAGGGTAAGAACTCACCTGCAGTATGTGCAGTCCTTTCAGACACACAATGGCCAGTTCATACAGACCGTCGCAGGTCAAATCCACAACAGCCATGCACAGCAGGGGACTTGGGAAGCTTCTCTGCCATAGTAGCTGAAATTGCCTCTCCGCACCTGGTCGCTGTATGTACTTGTAACACAGAAGCTCCTAAAAAGGAAGGGGAGAATGAATATATATGAGTGGGAGGGAGGACGCTGTTTAATGTTGTTACTCCTTCATAAAGTGCCGACAGTTTGCAGTGCTTGACAGAAAACATCAAACCATTCACATCAGATCCTGCTTTAGTGGATACATGCACACCAATTATTTGGGAAGATATAATCTTTATACAGTGTCCTTTTGTTACAAGTACACTGTATGGCTAAAGGTATGAAGGCACACATCCAAACTGAGCTCACATGTTTCCAGTGAAGGGAATTTTTAATGGTAAAGCATACAAAGACATGATAGACAATTGTGTGCTTCCTACACTGTGGCAACACTTTGTGGAAGGCTCTTTTCTGTTCCAGAATGATTGCACCCCTGTACACAACACCAGGTTCATAAAGACATGGTTTCATGAGTTTGGTGGAGAGGAACTCGAGTGCCCTATACAGAGCCCTGACCTCAACTCTAACAAACACTTTTGGGATGAATTATAATGCAGATTGGGAGCCAGTTCTTCCAATCTGGGAAGGGGTTAGGCAACTCCATATTAAAGTAAAAAACCAACATAAGTAGTACTCAAAAATACCCAAGAAAAACACCATCTGCACTACAAAGAAACGTTATCTAGACAACATGAATAAAGAGTCCTGGTCTGGGACTTGTAATTCCTTTAAACCACAAGGCTGGCTTCAATCGTAGAGAAGGTGGCCCCAGGCAGGGACTCTGTTCATGTTGTCTGGATGAATAATGTTATCAGCATTTGAATTTTCGTCCAGCCGTGCAGCCATTTTTTCTTTGAATTTGTGCAGTCTGTGGTGCATAGGACAAGGATCTGCTGGCATCCAGCCCCCAATCTTCCATAAGGGGGACCTGATTCAGGGCTTAATAGCAGCTTTATTGTTACAGAAAAAATATTTATGTGCCAGAAATTCATCAGCTCCCCGTTGTGGGCTGGGAACACATAGCATTTTGTTGTCAGACCTGTCCAGTTTTCTTTTGCTACACTACTCAGACTCACCCACTCTCCCATCTCCTCAACAAAGATGAATCATTCAGGAGTTCCAAAGATAAGAACTGGGAGGGCTAACTACTCTTCTTGAGACAACGCAGGAATTTTGCACTGGACACATCTGAATTTCTGACAACAGGTATTTTTTGCATTAATTAAACAGATATAACAAAACACTTTTAAATGGTGTACATACCAAAAGGGAACAACTAAATAAAGTTAATTGTTGGGGTATACATTAATGCCGATAGTTTTGCAATAGTTTGGAATAGAGTCTACAATACTTTATCCGCATAGTGTATGTGACTGCGAATGGCTATATGTAAATGTTCTAACCAATGGATGTTAAAGTGACACTGAATGCAGGAGGTAACGCTTCCAAATTAATTGAAGTACCCAAATTATTATCAAAAATGTATCCTATTTCTGTATTACTCGGCTGTATATCCTCAAATCATCTCTGAATTGGTACTGACACTGTCCTTCCATCTGGAGGGGGGCTACTTTTGTTCCCCATGGTCCCTGTGTGTATTGTAAAGTAGCCATCGCTCGAAGCTCACTCCTGTGATGGACTACAATCTCATGTTTACTTTGCTAATTTGTATTGAGTTTGTAGTCCATCACAGGAGCGAGCTTGGAGCAGTGGCTACTTTACACCATTTTTTTTATCGAAGCCCGTGGACGTGCATCAAAACTTCCCCCTGTGAACAAAAAAAGTGAACCGTGAAATCACAGCACACAAAAAACGTGCACAAGGGTGCAAGGTCCTTCAAAAGAAGGGACCTACTTTCCCGACCCCCCGGGGCGCAAGGCTCCTGACAGGGGTTGAGACTGGTGGTCCACCAACCCGAAGGCCGTGGACCATTTCCTATGGGGACCTGCCGAAACAGGTCCCCCTCAGTACTAGGCAAGTGGGATCTCCCGAAGAGAAACCCACCTCCTGGGTGGGAGGAGACAGAGAACCCCGTTCGAGGCACAGAATCTCCTCCCAGCGTCAGGAATAGGCCCCGAAGAAACCTGCACCTTTCGCATCTGTGGGTCAAATTTAAAATAAAAAAGTGCCAATCGTGCATATAGTGCTTAAATAAATATAAAGTGCCAGTGCACCACGCTGACAGGCCTTAGGGGCCGGAGTGCAAAAATATTGCCCCGGACTAGCCATAAGGCCTGTCCAAGAGGCATTGTGCAGAAAAATCAATATGGTGTGTGACCAAGTGCTACAGTGAGTCATGTGGGGTCCCATACCCAAGTGACTTTCTGAGCACCCCTGGGACGCCACCCCCAGGGGGCACAACACCACGGGCTTCTGCCGCCCCCGAACCCTCGAGCCTGACCAAGCTTCGCATCTGTTCAGTCAGAAAGCCATGTACTGAGCGGTTCCCCTCTCACAGGAAGCCGCCCCACACGCTCTTTCACTCCAGCGAGTACTAAGTAATTATCCCCCGCAAGGACGGTTCTTTTCCCCACCGAAAACTGATAAGAACAGATACTACACTTGATCTTAGCCAAAAGGCCGAGAAGCGACCATTACTTTACTCTAAATATCTGTAGCTTGGGGACAAAAAAATGTTACCTTACTGCTCAGCAGACAGATACACCACTGCAGCGATCACCAAGTAAACTACTATGTGGGAGAGAGTGTATTATCATGCAGCGATCACACTCAGTAACAACATGGGACTCTTCACACGGAAATCACTCATTCAGCCACAGGCAAGGCTGCGCTCTCGCTCTCCCAAAAGCTGCGCTTTATTTAATTACATTCACTGTTTACACCTTCACTGCCAGCTGCACCCACCCCTACACCCGACATGAGCCCCGGGGCATTCATCTAATTAATCAGGAGTTGTAACATCGCCATTCGCCCGCCTCCGGAGAACTATTTTTGTCGAAGGAAACGGGAATTTTGCTTCAGAAGAAAAGAGATCAGATATATGTGTTCTGGTTTCTTCAATAAAATCATTCAAAACAGGGAAACAACCTAAGAAGGAAGGGGGTATTTATACAAATCATGAAAAACAGGGCAATGTCAGTGCTTCCGAGCTGGTGGCACAGCAGACAGTACTTTTGACATGCAGTGATTTTGTGGGAGACCTGGGATTAGCATTTTGGTAATTATAGAGAGAAGGTGGTTTTAAAGCTCCTGCATGCTGTTCTACCACTCTAAGGCCTTGTACACATGGACCTCTGCTTGTATAAGAGCAGTGTGTACAGCGAGCGTCCAGCAAGCTTTGTTCAAGGCTTTAAAGAAAAAACATAACTTCCAGTATAAGGAGGTTAAACACAAATCTTAATGAGAATGCTGTCTCTTAAAAAAAAAAAGCTGCTAGAAGGATGCAATAGGCTTCCACACTACTTGAGTCTCCGGTGCCAATTTAAGATGGCACTGGGGCAGCGGCTGTTTGTTTCAGCGCCGCTTTTTGAAACAAGACTGGGACATATTGCTTCTCTCGGGTCCCGGCGGCTTCTAGTGCAGGAACCACTGGCTGTGAATGACAGCCAGGGTCCAGCACTAAGCCCATGAGCTGAAACGATTAGCTCCTGGTCTTCCAATCCTTCTAAAGTGCGCTCCATGAGCGCGCACTGTACAAAAAAATTTAATTGCTTCCGCATCGTAGTGTATTGATGACATAAGTAACGTCACAGCACTTCCTGTTAATATGGAGGTTTGTGTAGGGCTGTTGTAGTTGCTGGATAATTGAAGACAGCAAGCATTAAGTGCTCATGTTAGTCAATGCAATGCCAATCACATCTTTTGTGATTGCAAACCTGTAAAAAATGTGCTGCTCTGTAAATGAGGCCATAAAAGTAAACTTGTATGTATCAATTTAGGACAAAGTAACAGATTCATTTTAGTGGGCATGGAGGACGTACCCAACTTCTAGTGCTCCACTGTCCCTCTGTTTGACCACTGGAGGTCCAGTAACAAAATTTCTGTTACAACCTGGCCTAAAAAAAAAAGGGCCCTTCCCACAGTCCTGAGGTAACAGTGCACAAAGCCCAGTGATTGCCTGTTTAAGCATTGTACAGAAGCAGGGGGAAATGTCCAGTATGAGTCCATACCAGGAATTAACTGCTTGTTCTCTGGCCTCATCCTCCAGCTCCGGCAGCTGAAAACGGGGACAGGGAATCGAGTGGAAGGTAAGTGCTCCTTATTCTCCATGCTCTAAAGTGAACCTGTAACTTTGCCTCGAATAGCCAAAGTATATGGTTTCTTTAAAGAAACCAGGATAGATATATGGGAGCTGCCACTGATGGCTAATGTTAAAAGAATATGACTGACTAGATAGTACAGGCAATACAAAGTTCATGTACTTAGTAGTATAGGATGAGCTATATATATACACACAGGTGAAACTCGAATAATTAGAATATCGTGCAAAGTTCATTTATAGTCTTGGACCAAGCCGTCAATGCACTGAAGGTCAAGGGACCCGACTATGTTGTCCCTGGATTACAAAACAAGTTCTTGCGGGTTAAAAATTCCCCATATGTATTTTAACTGTGTATTTAGCTGCTTGCCTGGCACTCGGCTTTAGAGAGATACTACAGAGCATTTTCGGAGTATACATTGTTGTTAAAGTGTGTGCGATACTTATTTTTGATACATGCTGGTTGTGCCATATTCTCATTAGGTAGATTCATAACTAGATCTCTAATTCATTTTGGGGCAATCTGCATATCCGGATTATTTTATATGAACCACGTTATCCTTTGTAATTTTATTCACAGGTCCTGAGAGACCTTCACTGAGATAAGAGAAGTAAAATACAATGATTGCATTGCTAAGCAGATAGCATATCATTTTGGCCTCACCTGACCATACGTTCCCAGTAAAATCTCTGGCTCTCCATCAAAATCCACATCGGCCGTCACAGCAGAAAGGACACTGTCAAACTGGTCACTTTCTGGTAGAAGAAGCTGTTCTCGGAGACCACTTTGTAGGATGTTCCTGAGAATAAACAGCAGTACAATACATTAATACAACATGAATGAAAGCACTGTGCCTATTATTCTACCCAAACTCCCCAGATACCAGTGGATGCCAACTGCCTCGATGACTGAATGCTACCCAGGGAGGAGTCAATAAGGCAAAGCAATGTGCAAAGGGAAGCAACCATAAATAACAATCACCCTTTCATTGTTCTGATTGGTCATCACCATGATGAATGGTAATTATGACTGGCTGCAATGCATGACTGCACTTTGCACAGCCTCACTTTTTAAAAACAATGACTATAGTGGCCAGAACTGTGGACTCTAATGACCACTGGGGAAAAAGCAGTATCTTATTAAATGTGGAAAGTAAGAAAAGCCATAGGTGTTTGGGAAAATGGGATTGCTGTCAAAAAAGAGAAGACAGACTGCAAATTCAAATGTCAGTGTTAGCAGATACAGCCAATAATAGAGCTGTCCCAGTGTAGGTAGGGGGCACATGTCCATTTGGTTAAGTTACCAAAATGGACATATGTAAAGTTAAAAGCCAGCATGGTAATATGTGATAAACACAGTAGGCAACTCCAGCTGTGGTGACACTACAAATCCCAATATGTCTCTGGGAGTCATGCCTGTGGCTGTCAAGCGTTTTTCATTTCCACAACAGCTGGAGTGCCTACCCTTGTACTAGGTACACTGCTGGATATTATAACAGCTGTTTTATATTAGTTCTTATGTGTACATAGCCTAGACCTGCTGGTGAAACATGAAGGAAAGGACTGACCTATAAACAGCAGACAGCTCTATAGTACTGGTCACCAGGACACTGTATTCCTCCTTAAAGGTCTGGTCATCACAGGCATCTACAAATAAAGTGCACAGTTACAATATAACAATACAGAAACTTAGTACTAGCTTATACATCTTGTTAGTACCCTCGCCATCCCAAGAAAACTCACCTTCTGCTTCATGCTGTACACAGGGCATCCTGAAGATCAGCACCTTGGAGAGAGGACCATCCTGCTGCAGGGACCAGCTCTGCAGAATCTCTGCCAACAGGAGGACAGAAGTCTCATTACATTAACGCAACACCTTCTAAATGTATACTTCCCTAGCGGTTCCAGTATAACAATGCCACCCCATGTGCATTCTGAGAAGTGAAAGTACATTTTATCCTGAGGGATGGTTGTTTTTCTATGTATAAAGCTACAGATCATGATGGTGTCCTAAACCAGCTAAGACAAAGCACACCAATGCAACACTGCCGCCTAGTGTTTCATCGGAGCAAGCATTGTAAAGAAGAACTCTCGCCTATTGGAAAAGCAGGGTATTGTTTTAAAGTGACACTAAACTCAGGAGTTAAATCTTAAAAATGCATTCAAGTACCTTAACTATTAACAAAAATGTATCCCTTGGCTGTAGATTCTCAAATTATCTCTGAATTGGTGCCGACACTGTTCTTCCTTCTGGAGGGGGGCTATTTCTGTTCCTCATGGTCCTTGTGTGTGTTGTAAAGTAGTCACCGCTCCAAGATCGCTCCCGTGAAGGACCACAATCTCAATACAAATTAGTAATCTAAACGTGAGCTTGTAGTCCATCACGAGAGCGACTTGGAGCGGTGACTACTTTACAACACACAGAGGGATCATGGAGAACAAAATTATCCCCCCCCTCCAGAAGGAAGGACAGTGTCAGCAGCAATTCAGAGATGATTTGAAGATCTACAGGCGAGTGATACACAAATCAGATACATTTGTGTTAATAGTTAAGGTGCATGAATACATTTTTTAGATATAACCCCTGAGTTTGGTGTCATTTTAAAAAAGCTACAAGCTTATCCCTAAGGAGCATATTTAAAAAATGGATAAATCTAGGCACATCACCTGCAGGCATTTAAAGACCTCATACTCATAGGGGCTGACTTATAACTCTTCGCACAGCACTACTGCCGCTAAATGATGATGGGGAGGATGGGAATCTATTATGCTCCATCTAGTGACAGTAGTGCCATGCGAATGGCATCCTCCCAGCATTATAAATCAGCCCCATAGTGCTCTTCACAGATACCCATTCCTTCAGTCATTCTTCCAATGCAGGTTAGATAATGACAGATGGATCTTGATAGGTTACTATAAGCGCCTGTATTTCACATAGAACTCTTCACCAGGTCTAACAATACCACTGTTATAATACATATATTAAGAACAAGTGAACAAACTAAAACACAGCTATAGGTATCCTTTTAAACCTTTTTATAAGATGTTGTTTGTCAACAACAGTGAAATAAACATAACAGATGTCATATTTTAAAGAGAGGGATAGAGTTCCTCTTACCTCGCTTTCCTTGATCCACATGGGAGATACAAAAATATCCACTCTGACATCCATATGCCGTAATGCGTCTCTGGGTGTCTGGGATGTTATGAACACTCAGCCACGTAACACTGCGCAATGACAAACTCCGAGGTTAGTGTCAAATGTTTACAGTGAAGCAGAACCCCACAATTTTAAAGCAGAACTCTACATACTCTACATACTAGATACACAGTTGCAATTAACTTCGGTAAAGATTAAGATTTGTAAGAATATGTGTAAGTCGTGTCATTTACACAGTCTGGTCACCCTTCACGGCCAGGCAGGTGAACCTCTATTCCCGGGTTAAGCTTGATCTCTTGAGACAGCAGATGGTACATGTATCAGAAGAATTACATCTTACTTGCTGGGGAGATCTCTCAGCTCTGGAAAAAGGTTTTCAACGGGTTGTTCTTCAAACTGGTGTAGGCTTTCATTCTGTTTATAAACCAAAAGATTACAACATATTAGTTATAAATGAATGTGGATGACAAGGTAAATGGTGTTCTGCTCTGATCCTCTCAGGACCATCCCTTTCTCCACATCACATTCTCAAACAATTCCTCCACCCACAGCGACCTCCTCATGTATAACTTGCCCCTTCCTTTTAGAGTGTAAGCTCTCAGGGGCAGGGCCCTGCTTACCATCTTGTATTGAATTGTATTGTGATTGTAATGTCTTTCTTATATTGACATTGACAATAACTACAGAAAACCTCAAAACTTAGAAGCTGTCATTTTAAGGGAGCACTGGCAACCTGGCCCCTGGAATTATTCCAGCTCGGTGTTAGAGTATACCTTACCTTGACTTTCCATAAGCTTATGCAATGTCACAACATTTATTTCCGTCCAGAGTTGCATTCATTTTTCACCAAGATCTTGCAGTGATGAGGGGAGAGTCGGAGCACTGCGTAAAGTCTTATCAAGCACATTCCAAATATTCTCAATGGTGTTAAGGTCTGGGCTCTGTGGTGGCCAACTCATGTGTGACAATGATGTCTCATGCTACCTGAACCACTCTCACAATTTGAGCCTGGTGAATCCTGGCATTGTCATCTTGGAATATGTCCAATGTGCCATCAGGGAAGACAAAATCCATTGATGGCAAAACCTGGTCACTCAGTATATCCAGGTAGACAGCTGACCTCATTTTTGGGGGGACATGACGTTGCTGAGCCTAGACCTATTATCTAATGGAAGGCTCGGACCTAGTTGCTTAGCTAAATCCAGATGGTGACTTTTGTTGGAAGGGGGCAGACAGTGTGTATATTACATACTTTTATACACACACAATCACACAACACATGATCAAAGAATTATTGTGACAACAAATATTTATACAAAATAAGGAGTCCTTTGGGAAATCATCATCAGAGATTTTAAAAAGTACAAAGCGCAGTCTGAGACTAGCACGATGGTCGCACCCTGAACATCAGGGGAAGGAAAGGAGCAAAGATGGAAAACGACGTGTAAACAAAATATATTTATTTTTTATTAATTCATGCTTAAAAATGTTCACATGAAAACATCCTCGCTCATTCTCTATATGTAACCAAAACCTAAATGACAGGAAATAACTACGTTCCGAGTATCGGGCATGCCCTTTTCAGAAACCCCTGTGCCGCACGGCAAACATCCAAATATTGCTCAACGAGTGTAATTCATGGTCCACGGCAGTCTACGTTTTTTTAAAGCGCATCACATTGCATGGCGAAAAACAGCATGAAATCTCCTAAAATACGATCCCACACAAGATATGCATTATACACTAGAATGCAATTCAATCATATTGATCAGTGATGAGGCCGAGCTACTCTCCGATTGCACAAATGGGTTTAAAATCCTCTTTAGGATTGCAATAAAAATGAAAAACGAATTAAAAAATTGAAGTTTTTCTTTAAACGTCTTTCTCCAGCTCTGCTCTCTTCCTTCTGCTTATGTTCAGGATGGGACAATTGATAGTAGTAGTCCCAAAGTGTTTTTCTACATGACTACTGTGAACTGTGGGTCTTACCTCTTTGTAGAGGTGGATGTACTGATCGTTGCCTCCCAGTAAAAACACCGTCTCCTGCTGATCCCCATCATGCACCCTGTCAAAATGATACAACGTGTTTTAAGGAGTACTTGTAGATGAATATACGGGAGCTGCCACTGCCAACCTGTTTTTTAGGGAAGCTCCATGGCTGTCATTCTTTGACTTACTGACAAGGAACAAGCATGCAGTACACCTTATGTGCGCAGTCCACAGCCTGCACCTTCAAACCTTTAGTTACGCCATTTTCTAGATCTCTTTTCTGGCCGCTTCCTTTTAAAACTGAACTTCGGGATAAGGAAATATGGTCTACATACAAGAGTCATGTGTAGTCTTCCTTTAATCCTGGTGAGCTTTGTGTATTTCTTCCAGACCTGTGCAATAATCCAATATGAGACTTCCTGTAATAAAGACCGGTCACTGCTGCTCTCTCTCTCCTTGTGCAGGGTGACTGGTCATTTCTCCACCCCTCCTGTAATAAAGACCAGTCACTGCTGCTCTCTCTCTCCTTGTGCAGGGTGACTGGTCATTTCTCCATCCCTCCTGTAATAAAGACCAGTCACTGCTGCTCTCTCTCTCCTTGTGCTTGTGCAGGGTGACTGGTCTTTTCTCCGCCCCTCCTGTAATAAAGACCGGTCACTGCTGCTCTCTCTCCTTGTGTAGAGTGACTGGTCTTTTCTCCACCCCCTCCTGCAGGCAGCCTGTAGTGGGTGGAGCCTGCTGGGCCCCTCCCACAGCTCTGCTCTCAGCCCAGACTATGTGCAGCTTAATGATGATGTAATTGCTACTACTTACTTATTACAAGGTAATAACTGGGCTTGTGAAGGCATTTGGTGCACACAGAGTTGATTTATATCCCTTTGTGGTTATTGAGGAATACATTTAAATGAATGTTTTTGTGCCCCGAGTTCAGATTTAAAAATAATATAAAAGCTTTTTACAAAACAAAACTCATTGGGGGGGATCTATCAAAACTGGAGCAGACAAAATCTGGAGTAGATTTGCACTGCAGCCAATCAGATTCTCTCTCTCATTTTCAAATCTTACCTGAGCAAACTGAAGAGAGATGCTGATTGGTTGCCATGGGCAACTGCTCCAGATTCTGTTGATAAATCCCCCCCACTGGGCATGATTTATACCAGCAGAAGCGGAACAGTTGTCTGTGGCAACCAATCGAGTGGAATGTTTCACATAGGACAGAGAAGCCTAATAACCGCCATGGAGAACAGTTCACGTTTTCGCAGATCAGCGTCGCCGTGATCACCTCTGAGGTCTAATACAAACAAATGGCGCAATACACAGCAGTAAACACGTTATTAGAAGCAATTCAATGCCCCATCGGTGATACTCACTCCGCATGGCACAGCTGGAAAGGGGTGAATTTCAGCTCTAGGTTTAAGCAACTTTCTGAGAAAGAAAAAAAAGGAACAATAAGCAGCAAGTCAGAATGAAACCTGTTTATGAAAAACATCCATAAAACTGGCCAAATACAATCTCAAATTCAAGCTGTGAGTGGCCCTGATGTCACCACTCTAAAAAAAAAAAAGACTTTTGGTGAAGGAGCCAGTCCAAAAATTGTTGGCTGAACAATAACTACATCCAATCAGATGCAGTCACTGTCGGGTATTCTTACAACCGTGGGTTAAAAAAAGCAGAGAACCAACTGGACTTAAATATCCAGGGGCTATATTATTATGGGGGTTTCAATCGATACTCATAAAGAAAAGTATACTGACAATGAGGTACATAAAATGATTCATTTTATTGGCTCCCATTAAAAAAAACAACAGCTGTGGGTGCCGGCTGTCTGAATACAACAGCCAGCACAGGAGATTTCCTCATCCACACTGTTCAGAAAGCATTCTTTCTTGCTCAGCCTGTGGGGCTGGAAGAGAAAAGATGGCAGGCTTATGTCCAGCTTAAATTTTCCTAAAGAAACAGTGTCTTTGTTGTTAATAGCAACCAAACTTCCCCCCTAACCACAGAGGTGATGGGACAAAATTTGCCATGGAAACCATTCAGGATTACTGTACTCCCATCATACGGTGCAGAGTGGACCAAGTGGGATACAACTGCGAGGGCAAATGATCAAAACTGGAGCAGACAGACTATGGAGCAGTTGCCATGGCAACCAATCAGCTTTTCTCTTCATTTTCAAAGCTTAACTGAAGACACTGAACAGAGAAGCGGATTGGTTGCCATGGCAACTGCTCCAGGGTCTGTCAGCTCCCGTTTAGATAAATTCCCCTCCTGTGTATTCTGCAAAGAACACTGAAACCAGTACAGAGCGAACTTGATGAATGGAAACTGAATTGCAATACGACTGTCTATGTGTACACTAAATCCCATATATCGGGGGTGGGCAACCTTGGCCCTCAGCCTGTGCTTTAACTACAAATCCCAACATCCCTCTGGGAGCCATGCCTGTAACTATCAGTCTTACAATCTTACAATGCCTCATGGGACCACCCCTGCTTCAGATGCTGGACTTCTCCAGCTACATTGATACCGATAAAACGCTTTTTTCTATGTGTGTATGTGAATCTTACGTGCAATGGAATCCAGATTGTACTCCGATCCGGGCTCGTAGTCGCAGTAAATATTTAGGAAAGGACTGGCCTTGTTTCCCGAATCCTAAAGATGAAGAACATACAATCACGCACGCACTGAGGGACGCTTTCCACACTCACACAGATAAAAACCTATCACACATCTCTCTCTCTAGGCTGGATTCACACCTAGGCCACACCTATTCAGCGCGTTTTACATGCGGCTTTTTTTGCGCCTATGTTAAGTCGTGTGTTTTTGTGACCAGACTTTGGAACATTCATGTCAATGAGCAAAACGCGTGAGCTACGCACGGAAATAATCACAACACGCGATTCTTTAAGCGTTTTCTTTGGGACAAAACGCGCTGAAATCAGCCCCAAAGTAGCTCATGTAGTATTTCCTGCGACAAAACGCTGACATGTGCACTGGGGTCATAGACATGCATGGGATTCCTAGTGTTCAGCTGCTTGTCCCACCGATTTACGCACAACAAACAGCTTAGTAGTGAAGGGGCCTTAAAGACTATGCAATGCTAAGGGGCACCATAAATGTTACAATGTCGCCATACATCTTTGTACAATCAACATTAGACTTACCAGCAGCAATATGTAATACGAGGACCCACCACATCTATCCAGTCCAATTGTATGTAATCAGACAGACAGCTGATAGATCTAAAGAAGATTGTACAATCAGATTATATAGTGTATGATCAGCCTACGGGTGGTCGTACAATCTGATTGTACAATCTCATTTAAATTTACCATAACTAGGACCGCACCGATACCAAGACTAGTATCAGTGCCGATACTGAGCATTTGGGTTAGTGTCGTACTTGCCCAAATGCTCCGATACTGGAACTTCCGGTCAGAGGGAGATTCCCTGTGACCGGCAGTGCTGCGAGGAAGCATGGAGACGGCTTCCTGACCAATCAGGAACGTGGTGGCGGGTCATGACCCGCATCCCTGATTGCCTAGGAAGCGGGCTTCATACTGCGAGGCAGCCTGACCAATGAGGAAGCTGGACGGCAGGTCATGACCCGCATCCCTGATTGCCTAGGAAGCGGGCTTCACACTGCGAGGCAGCCTGGCTTCCTGACCTATGAGGAAGCTGGACGGCAGGTCATGACCCGCATCCCTGATTGCCTAGGAAGCGGGCTTCATACTGCGAGGCAGCCTGACCAATGAGGAAGCTGGACGGCAGGTCATGACCCGCATCCCTGATGGCCTAGGAAGCGGGCTTCATACTGCGAGGCAGCCTGACCAATGAGGAAGCTGGAGGGCAGGTCATGACCCGCATCCCTGATGGCCTAGGAAGCGGGCTTCATACTGCGAGGCAGCCTGACCAATGAGGAAGCTGGAGGGCAGGTCATGACCCGCATCCCTGATGGCCTAGGAAGCGGGCTTCATACTGCGAGGCAGCCTGACCAATGAGGAAGCTGGAGGGCAGGTCATGACCCGCATCCCTGATGGCCTAGGAAGCGGGCTTCATACTGCGAGGCAGCCTGACCAATGAGGAAGCTGGAGGGCAGGTCATGACCCGCATCCCTGATGGCCTAGGAAGCGGGCTTCATACTGCGAGGCAGCCTGACCAATGAGGAAGCTGGAGGGCAGGTCATGACCCGCATCCCTGATGGCCTAGGAAGCGGGCTTCATACTGCGAGGCAGCCTGACCAATGAGGAAGCTGGAGGGCAGGTCATGACCCACCCCCCGGCTTCCTGATTGGTCAGAAGCCAGGTTGCCTCGCAGTGTTGCGAGGGAGTGTGAAGCCGGTGTGCTTTCAATAGAACATTCGCTTCCCAGTCAATCAGGAAGTCAGACGGCGGGTCGTAACCCGCCACCCAACTTCCTGACTACCCAGGCCCACGATACCTCAGGATGCCGGTATCGGTGAGTACCGAAACAAAAATATCGGTACTCGATGCCGAAAAACCGGTATTGGTGCATCCCTAACCAAAACTATGTAGTATGAGAACAAACATATGGAGTCCAATCAATTTCAATCCAATCGCATAGGCCCTTATATTACAAAGATGCTGGAAGATCTAATGGAGATTGTACAACCAAATTGTATAGTGTATGGCCAGCTGAGGCCTGATCCCCGTTATTGTAGGGTGCTGTAGTTGTGAGGAGGGAGCTGTGATACATTGTTTGTTGACAGAGTAATAAACAAGCCGTTTCCTATCAGGCCATCGGGAAAATCGACATCTACAAAGCAGTTTATAAGGCACCTTAATGAAAGTGATCCCCACTACTAGGCCACGCTTGGGGGGAGACTTGCTGAAGGAATCGATGGAAACAATCTCGGCGTCCACTGAAAAACAAAATCATCAAAGAGCTGATAAATACGAGAATAATTATCATGTGATCACATGATCATTCAGCGCCGGGTCCTTCCGCTGTTTACTTCCTGCAGGGGTCCTTCTTTCAGGTGTCCATGTCACTGCCTGCGTGTTGTGAATAATTCCCATTGGCTGTCCATGCGGAGGGGTCCTCTTAGGATCCAGAAGAATACAGATGTAGACCCGGGGGGGTGTCAAGGGGACCGACTTGTAAGGGTTAAACTGCAGCGGTCCCCGTGGGGCCTGGATGAGGGGGGGGTATGGCAAATCTAAACACATGGCAGGAAGGTTTAAAGAGGAGTGAGGAGTGGGGGGGAGGGATGGGCTTTAAATATTCCACTGAAAGTGTTTCATCATATTTATTCCATGTGCAAAAAAAAAAATACATGATGATCCCGCCATAAATCTTGGCAGCTGATGACTTCCTGTGCTGTACTCTTATCAGTTACATAGCTCTCAGCTATTTCTTAGGACTACATCTCCACTATGGTATGGAGAAGAGGCGAGGGGGAGGTGTTTGTAGACCTGATCAGCAGCGCAGCCTAGGGTGACAACGCTGCTCCTCCATAGATACAGCATGGTGAGTGTTGTCACACTGGGACAGTGTGTTAGTGGCAGGATCAGCAGGTGAGAATAAAGGGAAAAACTGATACATGTGAAGATTGGAAAGCTGCAATATCATTCTTGTCCCTGCGTTTAATACACATGGGCTTCATTCACACCGGCACGGTTCACTGCAGTGTGTAAATATATATAGATGAACTTGGGCAACTCTTGCCCTCCCCCCACCTACATGCAGGTAAACTGGAAGTAGCTGGTCACGCCCCCACCTGGTATATAGGTCAACTGGACCTCCCTGGCCCCGCCCCCACCTGGTATATAGGTGAACTGGACCTCCCTGGCCCCGGCTCGTAGATTGTCCCGGAGGTCCTGGTACTTGAAGTTGGTGACTTTGCCTTTCAGGGTGGCCGCCAGCAGTTCGTGTCCGCCAGGCCCGGGGCAGGGCAGCACTGACAGCCCGTACACATTGCTTTGAGACGGGAACCGGCTGAACGTGTCTTCAGTGAGCGGACAGCAAGCGGCAGACATGGCCGGAAGTGACGCCACCGGTAAACAAGGCTGCCAGTTACTAAGATGGACGCCCGCGACTCCAATACCGCTTGTTTATCAGCGCAACCCTATAACCGGAGTCACCCTGTTTTTTTTTTACCCCTGTAGCCCTCATTGGATTGATTCCTCTGATGCAGCACAGCTATGACTCTTCCCTGCATGGCTGTATTTTGCAGGATGGTCCTTACATGTTCACGTGAAAAGAATAAACTTGTTAAAGTGAAATTTGCTGTTTTGGTGTCTATAAGGCTCAGAACATTTATAAGGGCCCGTTAACAACAAAATCGTAAGGAATTTGCAAGTCAACAGAGCGTCCATTGACTTGCAATTGTAACTTCAGATCAGTTGCGTTGTGATTCCTTTTTCAACGGATGCTAATGGAAGGGCACCGAAAAGTGAATGGGGCTAGTTCACACTGGAAAAAAAAAGTAGTCATGTTTTACTTTTTCTCCATGCAACGTAAGCAAAAGCACGGATGTGGTGTGAACTAATCCCATTCATTTTTTGGCGCCCTTCTGTTAGCATCCATTGAAAAACAGATCGCAATGGATCCGGTGTGACTGGGCCCAGTATGTGCTTCCTCTTGTTACACACACCGGATATACTGTACTTCTCTTTTGTTCTTTGTATAAAAATCTGAACTCCGGGATAAGCAAATCTCGTCTCGGCCCATTCACACCGTATCCTTTGCGTCACCAAAAAATTAATGGGTGCGAGTGGGACTGGTTCACATTGCTCCATTCTGTTGCACTGAAGAAAATTAGTAGGGATGCACAGATACCGTTTTTTCGGTATCGAGTACTGATATTTTTTTTTTTAGTACTCGCCGATACAGCGATACCGAAAGTCCCATTAAAAGGAGAACTATGGGGTAAGTGTTTTTCTCCACATACTAGTGTCCTCCCGTCACCCTAAGCTCAGTATACCGTGAGCTACAGCTCGCGGTATACTGAGACGCTGCAGCCGGGACAGATCCTGACATTACTGTTGAGTGCCACCCAGCTGCGTGAGTGACAGCTGTCTCTGCCTATCTAGAGGCAGAGCCAGCTGTACCCGCCCCCTCACCCATCCGTTCCGCCAGTCAGTGCTGGAGGATTGGACAGGGGAGGGGGAATCCTTGCAGGGAGCCATGAGTGAGTCACAGCTCTCTGCAAGGATAGATCGAGAAGTGAGCGAGCGACGCTGTGTTCGCTCACTTCCCGATCTATTGAGCCGACCTGTGACAGTTTCATTGTCACAGGTCAGCTAGAACTATGAGGATGAGTGATTTTCACTCACCTCATAGTTCTCCTTTAAGAAAGTCAGGCAGCGTGTAATGTGACTTGCCAGCCGGCTTCCCAATGAGCAGAGATGCCGTCTACATGCTCCCTTGTCACCAAGTGTCCGCATGTATCCTCACATCCAGCGACACAGGTGTCCGCATGTATCCTCACATCCAGCCAGGCCCATGACTGTTCTCTTTGCACCTGGATTGAGATATATATATATATAGATATATATAGATATATATATATATAGATATATATACACATATACACACACATCTGCATGTTCATCAATGTATCCTGTCACTGTGTTGCTCTGATGAAGGATCCCTGTGAGGCTTCGAAATTTTAGCACCATATGACATTATGTGACGTCCTTCACTTAATAAATATATCACTGTAATATTGATATTTGATTTTACAAGTGTGTGCCGGTGAAATTCTTGAATCTACTGCGGCTAGGAACAGACGTCTGCCCCACGACACACAGAATGCACCCCAAGCTGGTCATCTGTTCCTAATAGCTGGATGTCTGGATACATGCAGACAGCAGCGGCATCGGATGTGTGAATGGAGGTGCACAGCTCCTGTCAGGCTGTCATTGCTTTGTGTAGGCTGAGCAGCCACAGCTGTACTGATGGGGTCACTTTAAAAAAAAAAAAGAGTACCTGTGCCCATATACTTCCTTTCTGCGCTACACTATTCAGCTGCTAGAAGAGTAGGAATGACTGGTGGAAGCTGAGTTGCTGGAGGTGTAGCTTACACCTATGGACTAGCAACGGGACAGAGCTGATTGATCTTAGCATGGAGCCCACATGGAGTCAGTCACATGCTCCTCTATCCTTGGAAGTACAGGTATTTAATTTAGCTCCCAGCATTGAAGCGAAGGAATGGTAAAGCTGGGTATACACAGTTGATTCCTCCACCAACACTTACAAGCATGGATTGATAAAGTCCCTGCAGATTTGCATTGTATTCCAACAGCAGCCAGTCCTGAAGAGAGCCTGCAGCAGACTGACTGCAAGTTCTGGTCAGCCAAGAATTTTCCAACCTGCTCCTTCAATTAGCTGATCAAGGGATGCCAGACGGAAGGGTGCTAACAGGGGCACCCACTGTGCCATTTTCAGCTAATACTTGATGAAATTTGCACCGTGTATAGCCTACTTTAGTATATATTGTTCTTTAGGACACATTTAGGAAATAAAAAAAGCACACAGACTTCATACATCCCACCGGCTTTATTTCACTATTTCACATGGACTTTGCTGCACTTTTTTTTTTTCTTCTTTTTTTACAAGATGGTTTACAAGACAATAGACAAGACAAAAAAACTAACAAACAATAACCCGCATCTGATCATAAAATGCTGGGAAATGTGCACATCTAGAGCATAACACAATAAAGCAATGCCAACTTTGTAGCGGTCTCCATTTACGGGGGCACGATGGTAAAAAGAAAACAGTTTTATTTCATATTTGACAACATGGTTCCATCCAGGTCCCGGCCCTCCTGGAAGATGCAGACATGTGTCTCACAAGCTAGTATAGCACACAAGACCTCATCTTCGCGATATTAAAACAGGAGGGAGCACAGACTCAAAACTAAAGTGTCTGTTGCCCATAGCAACAAATTCACCTAAAACAAATAACATCTGAAACCTGCAAATTCCAGTGATACGGGAGAACCAACCCGTTGTTTATACATAATTAAGCCCCAAAACTCCTTGGTCCTAAACCCCGATGCTCAGTGTTTGTGCTAATTCCAAGTGTGCAGCTTAAATCGTTGTCACATAGATAGTCGATATGGCTTCCTACATCTCTGGATAAATACAATTATTTAAATCTAAACACACCAAAGGGTGGCAAGGAAGAAATAGAATAGAACCTTGCATTTCTGATGCGCTCTCCTGGATGGTCGGCTCAGATGTACTAAGCTCCCATATTTGGCCAGGCTATGGCTTTACCATCCTCTAAAAATAAAATACATATATAGGTTTATATTATGCTTAGTGTGGAGTAATGTGGCCAGAGTTCAGCCTTCCCGGTTCCCCTCCCTTTACATGCGCGCGCGCGCGCCCCCCCTCCCCCCCAAATCCATGCAATGGTACGACTTGACAATGAGCGGCTTGCCCCCAAAAAGTGCAAATTGCACAGACGGCGCCTGGGTTCTGACAGTATAAAAAAAAAGGAGCCCACTTGTCAATGAGGAGGTTTCCAATGCTAGCTAAAAACGTGCAGGGAAGTCATGCCGTCCAGCTGAAATATTGTTGACCTAAATGGAGAAATCCCCCCCAAATAAAATGAGACTTCCTTTATTATGGGGGTATACAATGCCCCTGTACTGTAAAACCAGCCATTTTGTGTTCAGAATCCACAATGGAAAGCAGCCCGCCAATCAGCTGACTGCTTATGACTGATTGTGTTCACAAAACGGCTCAAATACAGCGGCAGAATTCCCTGATGGTGAATGAGGATCTTGTGGTGAAGTCAAATTTGTATGCCAATAATGAAAGCAGTTTTCCCGCAACCCGCCCTCACAATTCCTAAAGTGGGCTCAGATCACGGGGGGAAGGTGGTACGGAATAGAACCCTTAGCGCAAGTCTTCCTCTTCCCCTTTGATGGTCTTCTTAATGCGGAGCAGCATTGTAGTCAGCCACTGGTCCAAACGGGAGATGGAGTCGAATTCTTTTACCTGTGGAGCAAAAAAGATTTATTGAGCCCGAGGCTTTTGGGCAGGATGAGATCTAGAACAGAAGAAAGCAACTGTGGTATTGCCAACAGTGTCCAGAATATTATTTAGCATGATTTTAGGTCTCCGATTGCTGTAAACTGATACAAAAAGGTTAAATGTGATCGGTTATGTTTCCCTGAAATGTGCAACAGCTATTGGAAAAGATATCAGAATAAAGACATTGAGGGGAATTTATCAATACTGGAGCAGACAAAATCTGGAGCAGATGTGCATGGCAACCAATCAGCTGCTCTCTTTCATTTTCAAATGTTAACTGAACAAACTAAAGAGAGCAGCTGATTGGTTGCCATGGGCAACTGCTCCAGAATGTCTGCTCCAGTTTTGATAAATTCCCCTCACTGTTTATTAAAGAAAACATGCATTTAATACCTTCCTTTATAAAAATACGATTTATTCTAAAGGCTCAAGCTGGAAATGTGATGATGTCACAAGACAACTGGGAGAAGCTTTGCTCCGCAAAACATCAGGTCAGCAACCTCGGCACTTCAAATCCCATTATGCCTCCGACAGCCCACAGGCGTGACTCCCAGAGGCGGAGTCTGGCAACTCCTCCTGGGACTAGTTCTACAACAGCTGGAGTGTCAAGATTACCTTCCCCTGCACCGATACTAACTTTTTACACTGCTCCTATTGGCAGAGACACTGACATCACTGGAGTGTTCAATCTACTGTCCACACTTCCAGCCGCGGTGGCACCGCAAGTAGGACCGCTGACACTACCACAGCCGATAGTCCATAGCTGCTCACCTGTCTCTGTATGGACATAAAACAAACCACAGAGGTATTTTTGTGGTTGCAGAACCAGAAGGGGGATTTTAAGCAAACATTACAGACCTTAAAATTAATTTCATTTTATTACAAACATGTTTAAAAAACCCCAGACAAAATGATTACATAGAAATAGCCATCTTTGGAAGAGCTGGTCTCCTTCCCTGTTATGAACTGCTGAAAAAGGCCATCGGCTAATACCGTTTCCATGAAGGGGTGTACTTGGTCAGCAGCAATGTTTAGGTAGGTGGTACGTGTCAAAGTAACATCCACATGAATGGCAGGACCCAGGGTTTCCCAGCAGAATATTGCCCAAAGCATCACACTTGCCTTCTTCCTATAGTGCTCATGTTATGGCTTATCAGTGTACATACACACAGATACAAACATGTGCGCGTGTGTGCGGGCACGCACACACACGCGCACACACACACACACACACACACGTATACTGGAGAAAAGCAAACTTACAGCATCGGTGTAGTTGTCCAAATTTTGTTCTTCATGAGCCTCAAGCAGTTTCTGTTAGTGAAGCACAAAGAGTATTACTGAACACGTACGATCATTAAACTCACACTTTATAATCCATGACAAAAAATGTGGATCAAGTAAAGACAAACGTTGGCAACGCAAACTCGGAACATGAAGAAAACTATACCCAGAGGTTACAATCGGTGAAAACTGCTCAAATAAATGACCAGAAGAGTTCCACGCAGCTGACGTTACTGTATACAGGCTTTTTATGTAAAATCTAGTGTGGCTCCCTCTAGTCTGGGATACTCGTTCACTTTAAGCAGTCGCTTGTCTAAAGGTGGCCATACACTTTAGAACCCTCGCAAGGTTGTAAAGTAATTTTAAAAACGTACGATCTGCCCATGTTGGACAGGCAGATTGTACTTGCGATCATCGCAAGCCCACCACTAACAAGCAGGCCACTAACTCCGCCGAGAATCGTACGATTCTCCGCGGGTTTTCCAGCCTGCTTGTTCGTCAGAAGACGTGCGACCGTACAGTAGAAACGGTTGCACGCCTTCCATACACTTTGCGATTATTGTACGATCGCGGGATTGCCCGCGATTCTCGTAAGAGAATCGTGCAGTGTATGGGCACCTTTAGACTTGATGACGGCAGTACAACCGATCACTATGTAACATTTTAGGTCAACAGTATCAAAAGAAATATACACAAGTATAACAGACGATTGATTGATTAAATAGATTTGATCCCTGGTGCCCAATCCATAGCCCGAATACTGCATGCAGGCATTTGATTCTAAAACCAGGTATACAGCATAGATTTCTCTCATTCAGCATGCAGAAACTAATCAATTCCCCCATCAATGCTAAACACAGTGGATGGAGGAATCTCCCTGCTGGCTATTGTATTCAGTAGGGATGCACCGATAGTTTTTGAGTACCGGTGCCGATACTTGGCATTTTCATGAGAACTACCAGGGTTGCAGCGGTTGCAGCTGGGACCGGGCTCTGGCGCTCCACCACTGTCCTGAAATCATTAGTCTGTATTGTTTTAGAAAAACTGTCACATGATAATAAACAGAAATGTATCAGTACTTGTACTTGCAAAAATGGTATCGGTGCATCCCTTATATATGTTTATAAAAAAAAAAAATCATAGATTAAAACAGGGATGTACAAATTCCAGGAGCTCTGTGTGCTCCTTACAAATGACAGCTGCCTCCTAACTTTTTGAATTTTTCTCTAGTCTAGTCTTGGAGCTCGAAAAGTATCTGTACTTGTACCGAGTACGGTACTTGGTATCGGTGCATCCCTATTATTCAGACAGAGAGCAGTCATGGCTGTCCGAACAGTAATTGCAATTGATTGGATGCAGTAACTGTTTGGCCAAAAATGTCCTCCTGGGTCTGCTGTACCATGCCCGCAGCCTCTGTCCCTCTCCTGTACCATGCCTGCAGCCTCTGTCCCTCTCCTGTACCATGCCTGCAGCCTCTGTCCCTCTCCTGTACCATGCCTGCAGCCTCTGTCCCTCTCCTGTACCATGCCTGCAGCCTCTGTCCCTCTCCTGTACCATGCCTGCAGCCTCTGTCCCTCTCCTGTACCATGCCTGCAGCCTCTGTCCCTCTCCTGTACCATGCCTGCAGCCTCTGTCCCTCTCCTGTACCATGCCTGCAGCCTCTGTCCCTCTCCTGTACCATGCCTGCAGCCTCTGTCCCTCTCCTGTACCATGCCTGCAGCCTCTGTCCCTCTCCTGTACCATGCCTGCAGCCTCTGTCCCTCTCCTGTACCATGCCTGCAGCCTCTGTCCCTCTCCTGTACCATGCCTGCAGCCTCTGTCCCTCTCCTGTACCATGCCTGCAGCCTCTGTCCCTCTCCTGTACCATGCCTGCAGCCTCTGTCCCTCTCCTGTACCATGCCTGCAGCCTCTGTCCCTCTCCTGTACCATGCCTGCAGCCTCTGTCCCTCTCCTGTACCATGCCTGCAGCCTCTGTCCCTCTCCTGTACCATGCCTGCAGCCTCTGTCCCTCTCCTGTACCATGCCTGCAGCCTCTGTCCCTCTCCTGTACCATGCCTGCAGCCTCTGTCCCTCTCCTGTACCATGCCTGCAGCCTCTGTCCCTCTCCTGTACCATGCCTGCAGCCTCTGTCCCTCTCCTGTACCATGCCTGCAGCCTCTGTCCCTCTCCTGTACCATGCCTGCAGCCTCTGTCCCTCTCCTGTACCATGCCTGCAGCCTCTGTCCCTCTCCTGTACCATGCCTGCAGCCTCTGTCCCTCTCCTGTACCATGCCTGCAGCCTCTGTCCCTCTCCTGTACCATGCCTGCAGCCTCTGTCCCTCTCCTGTACCATGCCTGCAGCCTCTGTCCCTCTCCTGTACCATGCCTGCAGCCTCTGTCCCTCTCCTGTACCATGCCTGCAGCCTCTGTCCCTCTCCTGTACCATGCCTGCAGCCTCTGTCCCTCTCCTGTACCATGCCTGCAGCCTCTGTCCCTCTCCTGTACCATGCCTGCAGCCTCTGTCCCTCTCCTGTACCATGCCTGCAGCCTCTGTCCCTCTCCTGTACCATGCCTGCAGCCTCTGTCCCTCTCCTGTACCATGCCTGCAGCCTCTGTCCCTCTCCTGTACCATGCCTGCAGCCTCTGTCCCTCTCCTGTACCATGCCTGCAGCCTCTGTCCCTCTCCTGTACCATGCCTGCAGCCTCTGTCCCTCTCCTGTACCATGCCTGCAGCCTCTGTCCCTCTCCTGTACCATGCCTGCAGCCTCTGTCCCTCTCCTGTACCATGCCTGCAGCCTCTGTCCCTCTCCTGTACCATGCCTGCAGCCTCTGTCCCTCTCCTGTACCATGCCTGCAGCCTCTGTCCCTCTCCTGTACCATGCCTGCAGCCTCTGTCCCTCTCCTGTACCATGCCTGCAGCCTCTGTCCCTCTCCTGTACCATGCCTGCAGCCTCTGTCCCTCTCCTGTACCATGCCTGCAGCCTCTGTCCCTCTCCTGTACCATGCCTGCAGCCTCTGTCCCTCTCCTGTACCATGCCTGCAGCCTCTGTCCCTCTCCTGTACCATGCCTGCAGCCTCTGTCCCTCTCCTGTACCATGCCTGCAGCCTCTGTCCCTCTCCTGTACCATGCCTGCAGCCTCTGTCCCTCTCCTGTACCATGCCTGCAGCCTCTGTCCCTCTCCTGTACCATGCCTGCAGCCTCTGTCCCTCTCCTGTACCATGCCTGCAGCCTCTGTCCCTCTCCTGTACCATGCCTGCAGCCTCTGTCCCTCTCCTGTACCATGCCTGCAGCCTCTGTCCCTCTCCTGTACCATGCCTGCAGCCTCTGTCCCTCTCCTGTACCATGCCTGCAGCCTCTGTCCCTCTCCTGTACCATGCCTGCAGCCTCTGTCCCTCTCCTGTACCATGCCTGCAGCCTCTGTCCCTCTCCTGTACCATGCCTGCAGCCTCTGTCCCTCTCCTGTACCATGCCTGCAGCCTCTGTCCCTCTCCTGTACCATGCCTGCAGCCTCTGTCCCTCTCCTGTACCATGCCTGCAGCCTCTGTCCCTCTCCTGTACCATGCCTGCAGCCTCTGTCCCTCTCCTGTACCATGCCTGCAGCCTCTGTCCCTCTCCTGTACCATGCCTGCAGCCTCTGTCCCTCTCCTGTACCATGCCTGCAGCCTCTGTCCCTCTCCTGTACCATGCCCGCAGCCTCTGTCCCTCTCCTGTATCATGCCTTCAGCCTCTGTCCCTCTCCTGTACCATGTCTGCAGCCTATGTCCCTCTCCTGTACCATGCCCGCAGCCTCTGTCCCTCTCCTGCATCATGCCTGCAGCCTCTGCCCATCTCTTGTAGTGTGCCTGCAGTCTGACATTTATCTGCAGCATTAAATATTTTGCGCAGTCCTTTGGTGAATTCAGGCGCTGCACTTAAGGACCCCTGTACCGAGTATTGGATTAAACAGACAGACATTAGATGGACAAAAAGGTTTTAGACTGAAAGAAGGATTGATAGACAAGGCATATTTTACCTTTACAAGTTTGTACTCCCTGGAATCAGAAAAAGCTGGAAACATTTCCTCATATTTTTGGACTGCCAACTGTAACAAAGCACACATACATTAAATGCTGCATATCGTCTGAAATTCAAACACCTATATGCCCAAAGCAAACAAGCATATTACCTTGGCGTTGTACATGTCAATGCAGAAATGGCAAAGGGCAGCTTTGAAGAAATAATCTTTGGCACTGTACTTGAGTAGAGGGCTGTCCATCGCACTGGTACCAACCTAAAGGAAATACAAGGGACAGACTGAGTGGACATAAGGTAGTGCAATCCAGCCCTTCCCTACTGGCTGATAGCTCATTGGAAAGATCCAATAAGTGAAGAAGAATCAGATAGTCCTATCCTATAGAGGTGACCCACATTGAACAGAGTCTGCGGCTTTTACCTGCTCATAGATTTCAACAGCTTTTGCATACTGCTCCAGCTGAGCTGCGTACGTGGCGACCTTCAGAAGACATTTGTTGGCAGAACTAAAAGAAGAGACATAATGTGATGGTTACCAAACAAGATTCCAGTAAGTTCGTGCTTGATAGAAAATGCCTCCCGTAAGAGAAGTTTTATAGTAGTATATACTGTATGTTGCGTTTAGCTACATTCCTTTAAAAGACGAAACTGTAAATGAAAACTATATGTATTCAATAGGTAAACCCCAAAACCTTAATGAATGTTAACAACTGTATACAGAAATTGACTTTCATCTCTAAAGTGCTAACTTGTGTCATATGACTAGTAGCACAATAATCCCATCCCTCCTGGCCAATCACTGGGCATTTACACTTTTTAAATGTTTATAGATTCAAGTGTACCTGTACGTCATCAACGCATATAAACTACAACCAAAAACATATAACAGGTGCTTGCATGCTGCTTTCCTTTTTCTCTATAGAAATCCCAGATTCCTCCCCCAAAAAACGATAATTTTGAGATTTTTCAGATACATTTTTTCATGTGATGTTCATAGGTCGAGGTCACTTATGGAATATGAACATGTAGATGTTTAAACAGTTGAGTCTGATGCCCTTAGGGCAGGAGTGGGCAAAATGTGGCCCTCCAGCTGTGGTGCAACTACAAATCCCATTCGGCATTGCAAGACTGACCGCCACAGACATGTTTCCCAGAGGCCGATTCATGATAGGATTTGAAGTGACACTTCTTCTCGGGCTTGAAAAACGCGTAGCCGACTTCCCAGACCGACATCCCCACCACCAAGGGAGACTGACTCCCCGGTCCTCCAGTCCAGATCTCCAACGATTATTTACACCTATTGGTTGCCGACAGCCCTCCACTTCTGTGGAGCGGTATCTCCGTTGTGCCGACGGGTCACAGCCTGGCCAACTGAGTACCCACGGCTCCTGACTGCAAAAACATCCCCAGTGCACAACTTGTTCGTATACATGGCTGCATGACGCCACATCCAGCCAACGGTAACACTCATATGTTCCAGCCACAGGAGCTTCTCGTGACCTAAGCTGTCAGTACCATCCATTCGTCCATCCAACAGTGAGTCTTTTGATTCCTAATATTTGCAGATACTTTCATCACGTGTAACACTGCAATTCATTCATGAATATACACAATAAGGATCATAAATCTTTGGGTTGTAGAGCTCCTTTTTTGTCTTTTTCATATCTATATACAGGGTTCCTCTCCCTGGTTTAGAATCTTGCTCACCCTAAAACCGCCAACAGTCACCACCACGGTAGTGCGCTGGCCATTTTTTCTGTTTGAAGTGTCACCACAGCTGGAGGGCCGCAATTTGCCCAGCCCTGCCTTAGTATGTGGCAGAGCACAATGGCTATTCTTCCATGAAAATAATGCAAGCACAGAGCAAGAAGGCTGTACCCATGTATGGATTTAGAGGGTTACATGCTCGCTGTATGCATTTAGATGGCTACTTTTTTTTAATAATCTAGGGATTTGGTACAATTTAAACTGAATATTGATACAGAAGTAAAGGAGATGAAGTGATCAATGTGTACCTGTTGGACTCCTCGCCTTTGTAGTAATCAGCTGCCTGCTCATAGTGAGCAATTGCCTGCAAGGAAGATATGAAACAAACATGAAAAAAGCTACAGACTAAATGTATGTAGATATGTAGCACAGCTGTGCTGACTAGGTTCTAAAACGTTATTTTAGAACCTAGTCGTTAGAACGGCCATTACACTCAATGCAAGTACATAGAATTACATTACTGTGGGTCTTATATATTTGTGGGCTAGCTTCCCAACTTGGGGATTCTCAATCAAATCAATCTGTCAAATCCCTTTCTGCTTGTATTCCTGCAAATCACTGCACCTCCCAGACTTCCAACCAAAAGGGAGGTGCAGTAGCTGGGGAGAAAGTAGAGTCAGGGGTTTCACCAAGGACCCCCAGGTTGGGAGATTACGTGGATTGGAACAACATTCACCATATTTATTCCCAGAGAATGTTTGTACAAGTCGTTCTGAATTGAGAAGCTGGTTGGATGACCAGTGAAACGTCATCAAGAAAAATACAGCAAGTCCAGTTGCCTTGACTTATTTTTTACAGATATACCCAGGTTGGGAGTTTAAGCTACAAATGCACTTGAACCCACAAAAATGATGCTCTAAAGGCTTGAAGTGAGTGCAATGGCCATAAAAAAAAAAAAAAAAAACACATTTAGAAAAAAAATACTGAACATAGCATCACATAGTTGTTCTCCATGTGTATTATTACAGCGATTACAAGAAAACCTTCACTATCTGGATGCACTAGGAGAGAAATGATGGAAAAGCCTCACCCAGTTGTTTTGGCTGGAATCACAAGATCATGAAATGAAGAAAGCCATACGTGTTGCTGCATTGCTATCACACCCAAACTCACAACTTTAAAGACCAGATGCAGATCAGCCTGAAATAAGCAGCTAGGCAGGAGTCAGGCTGAGCTTTACCAGTGATGGATCTCGGAAGGGCTATAGAGACAGGCACGCATTGCACGCTTTGTTATCCTCTGTCAGCTACTGACTCACTAATACGTACAGCATGAATTTATAATACTACCCTGTTACATACTGTCTGGATTTTTTTCTTTTTTTACAGAACACTTAAGGGCAGCTCTTTGCTGTGCGAATGAGATTCACAAGCGCTGTATTGCCACTAGATGGAGCCATAGAGCATAGCAATTTCCTATGTTCCTCTCTCCATCTAGTGGCCCTACAGCACACTATTTACACAGCAAAGAGCTGTGTGAATGGTCTATAAATCAGCCCCAATATGATCATTATTTATAAAATTATTATTTTTATTTCAGAGAAACCAAAGCTCAGAGCTGGCTGGTCTCCTCCCCCTTGACCTTGTTAATGCCACTTTACCCCTAAAAAAACCCACAAATGGTTGGACACCCTATTAAATTTAAAAGAGTGTGGTCTCTCTGGTTGCAAGGCAACAACTAAATGCCTCCTTTCCACGCCACAGATGTACAGCTCTACCTAATAAATAACTTTATTGGCATACCCCCCATGTTACCATCAAGCACCCAATTTGTTATTCTTCATTAGCAATTAGTGAATTATGACTTACATGACCCATATGATAATACTGGTCTGATTTATTTGCTTATTTATTATACACAATCTGTCTGACTTATTATAGATAATCCTCTGACATTCTGCCTTTTACTGTTTTGTTTTTTTTACAGACGGTTTCACATGATCTACATAAAGGGCACAGTGTGACACATTTCATTAAAGTAACAACAATGTATACTTTGTCACTATTCCTTCTCACCATGTTGTATAGTGTATATGTTTGTATTCTTATTTGTTACTTGTGCCAGCAATTTACATAGTTGCACATTCACATCAGTCCCTGCCCTAAAGGAGCTTACAATGTAAGGTCCCCATCTCATATGCACACATACTAGGGCCGATACAGACAGGAGCCAATTAACCTACCAGTATGGCGGCACTGCTGCAAGGCAGAAGTGCTAACCATTAAGCCACTGTGCATCATTTTATACTTTTCACTCTGCTCTAATATTTAACTTATCAATAAATTTGTTTTGATAAAAAAAATATTGGCTGACGTTCCATAAATCTTAGATCTAATAAACAAGTGTATGTGCATATAAACACACCTTCTCTACGTCCACCAGCTCGGACTCGTATATTTCAGCGATGGATATGTGATGTTTGGCTGCAATGGTGAATCTTCCCTGGAACACAGAAGCAATAAACATCTATTACAGCATAGGATTTATATGTGTAAATAAGGGAATCGCACTTTAATGTAACAGTTTGTGTAAAGTCAACAAATACAAGGTAATGATTTCTAAACTTAGATACACAGGTCATCACAATATCAGGTACCCCTGCACGTTAATGCAAATAGCCAAAGTGCAAATCAGGTGGCTGCAAATCAATACATTAAAGCATGCAGACATAACCAAGCAGTTCACTTTAATGGCTGTCCCACCTGCAGCACACACAACTTGCCTTTGCTCCCCTGCTCCTTGGATTCAGGGAAAATACCTGCTAGTTCTAGGTATGGGGATCATGCAAATCCTCCTGTTCCACCCAGGAGAGAGCAATGCTGCTTGATGACTGGCCGCACAGAAACCCAGAGCTGGGAGTGGGGAGAGCGCCCCCCAACTTGGAGGAAGCTCTAAGCCACGTCTTGGCATTTACACCCTCTTCACATCTGGCAGCTGAGCAGAGCAATGGGGGAACATAGGAAAGCAGCGTATTTACAGATAGTGGAAAAGTATTAAAGTACAACTAAAAGGACAACACCATTTTTTACTTTTCAAGAGTAGGATTAAATTGCTGTCTGTGTACTTATTAGGAAGATCCACATTCTCTATTTGTCTTGGTGACCATGATCACTGACAGTGAACACAAATTCCATTTTCAGTGTTGCCATCAGAGCAGGAAATCTTCCAATGGGGACACTAGTTCTGGTGACCTTGCTGACCACCAGGGATTTCCCTCACTTTGGACGGATTAGCTCTCCCTTCCTGTTGTGGCTATCAGACAGGAAGTGAAGGTTATAACCCTCCTTAATATTTCCAAAAAGTGAACATGTCAATCAGGCCGTACACAGGCAAAGCTAAGTGCACAAATATATTCGGAGAATTATAGAGAAAGAAGAATGCTTCACCATATCAGTGTAGATCTCAATTGCTCGAAGCAGGCAGTTGATGGCTTCTGCAAAACAAAAGATATACAGCATAACAGCCAACATCAGATCCTGATAGCAGAACTTCAATTATTCCTCTAAACTATCAACATTTACTTATTCCTTTTACTCATTAATACAGTGCAGACCTTTGTTACAGCAGCTTTACAGAGTACAGTGATCCATCCACATCAGTCTGTGTAGCTACCACAATCATACATTCTTCCACACATAGTAGGACCAAATTTGGGTGACCTCCGACTAACCTACCAGCATGCTGTTTGGACTGCGGGAGTCATAGTGGTCATCTGAACCTTTGTCAAATGTTAAATATAATGTAAACCCGATATATTGACAGTCAATGAGGCATTACAAAGTATGAAAATAGTTTGTTTGTTTTTTTTTTTAAACAATTACAAATTCCTTTGTTACTCTAAAAAACTGCCAGGGCTGAAAGCTTAAATAGGTTTTTTTTTTTTTTTAAATGTAGCTACATTTACAATGTGCAAGTGCGACACCGTATTAAAATTTAGTTTTGGGGTTCATATACACTTTAAAAAACAAAAAAAGTTCCTCTGTGTGCCTGTCTGAAACCAGTTTTAATTTGAGAGCGGCCGATCCAGTGAGTGAACCCCTCAAAGTACAATAAAAAGCCATCATTGGACAGAAGGACAGTACATGATGGGTACTTATCCCTGAAATCAGGCCCTCTGTAATAAAGTGAAAATAGTTTCAGAGGGACACGCAAAGAATTGTGTTCTAGCTTATACACTTAGCAGTCAACTAGTAGTGCTTGGTCTGATGTATATAGGTCTGCCCTCTGTTTGAGGGTGACCAATAATCAGCTAAAACTTCTAGGATGGAATATACAGAGGTTCATGCCTCCCACTCCTGCAAAGCTACTCCTACAAATGATGTTGCTAAAAGGGGGAAGTGTTATGGAACACCAATAGCCCACTGCCTCAGTGAGTTATAGTCAACCATCTGCACTCTCTCACTGGTTCCCTTGCATTGTTACTGGGCCTTCCAGATTTTAGGAAGCATGTGACCTCTCCCATGTCACTGTGCTCAGGCCGGATGGGCAAATGCCAGACCAGAACACTGTTGTGTGAGTGGGGTGAGCAATGACATTATTCAACTGGGTAAGCTCCGACACTGGGGCTTACTCAGGGTGGACTCCTGCAGCAGGAAATTGAAGCAAAAAAGGTGCCACCCAATGAAGAGGAGTCCAAAATAGTTCTATTGATAGAGATATAAAAGCATCAAAGAGCTAAAGCGTTTTGGGGGGGGGAAACAACAGTCCCTCTTCATCAGAGCTGCCTGTGCCCTATCTCTTTATATGATTAGATCTGGTGGTCACTATTAGTGATCTCTTCTGTAATCCAAATCTGATTATCCAAAGGATTCCTCTCTGAATTACACCTCAAGCCCTGATGAAGGGGGATTCTTGTTTACCCCCGAAACACTTTGGCTACTTGATGCTTTTACATTTCCATTAATAAAACAATTCTGGACTGCTCTTCATCGGGTGGCGCCTTTGTTCTCTGCTTCAATTGACTTACCCAAGGCCTCTTTTGGGGACCTGTCGAGTGGAAGTGCAGTCACTACCAAGTGATTAATCGTCATGAAAGAAACCCAAAGCACAATCACTGGACATTTACGATTAAATCTCACAGTGCCGCTCATTCCGTTTGTGTAACTCCTGCAGCAGGGAGGCATCAAGGGAATGTGAATCAGAGGGTACACCATGCTGGGGGGGGGGGATATCAGGAAGCACGGACACTCTGCCCTGTATTGACAAGTGACAGTGTCACTTTAAATAGCTCAATCTGCCCATGTAAAGACATTACACAATGACAACACGTGGCCCACTACAATTATTCACACCATTTCTTCACTTTTTAATGAAGTGCAGCCAGTGAGCTCAGAACTCAGTAAAGCAAAGATGATCACTATGGTTCCAAAGCTCACACGTATTAAAAATAGCTCCTTTTAATTTGTGCCAGGTCCCCGATAACCCCTAACTATAGGCACACGGCGCTCTTACCTTGAGGATCAGACTTTTTGAAAGCGTTGCCAGCATCCACAAAGTTTGTTGCAGCATCATGCTTGCTCTGGACTTGTAGATGAAGCTGGGCAGCTTGGCAGAAAGCATTACCAGCAGCTGGAAGAGGAGGAGAAGAATGTTTATTTACAAGATAAAACATTTTTAGGCCCCATTCACACTGGATCTGGTGAGCTGCTTTACAATCCGTTTTTTAATGGATGGTAACGCAAGGGCAACTAAAAATGAATTGGTGTGAATGGGGACAGTTCACACCTCAGCACTGTGTTGCTGTGCTGAAAAAAAAGTAGAGCAATGCAATGCATCACAAGCCATTACAGTGAAGTATGTCCACTCAGGACATGTTACTTCACATAAAGCTTGCAAGGAGAAAAAAAAAAATGTCAAAAATAACGCAATGGATTGGAGGGAAATCGAAAGGTACAATCCCAAGTCAACGGACCCTCTGTTGACTTCAGAGTACCTTTCAATTTTGGCGTGAAAGCACTCTTAGGCTCCATTCACACCAGATCCACTGTGCTGGGATTTGTGTTTCAATGGACGCTAACGCAAGGGCACCAAAAAATAAATGGCTGTGAATGGAACCCATTCACACAGCTGCGATGCTATGCAAAAAAAGCATGATCTACTTTTTTTCAGCGCAATGTAAAAGAAGTTTGTCTACTCCTTGTTAATTAAAATAAAGATTGGCAAAAAAAGAGAAAACAAAAAAAACAAAAAACATGCAATGGAGCAGAAGTCAACGGAGGTTGAAATTGCAAGACAACGGACCCTCCTTTGACTGGCAATTGCCTTGCGATATTGGTGTGAACGGGCCCTTAAAGTCAGTTCACAAGACAGAGCGGCTCACAAATGCACAGCAATGTTAATTAAAATGAAGGCTTTGTCTGCGGAGCAGATATCGGCTTTTTCTTCTTTCAAACCAGTACCAGAACAATGAAGGCTGAACTCAGAAGTCTTCTATGAGCGATGTGTGGACTAGTCTTCCCTTTAACACCAGGCCCAATCAGCAAACCATCTGATACTTACCGCTCCAGTTCTTCACCATTTTAAACATGTTGGCTGCCCGGGCGTAAAGTTCACAAGCTTCTTCCACCTTGGAGGAGCCGCTGAAATAGACAAAAATCAGACAAAAAGGTCCAGATTTACTAAATTGTGAAGCGAATGAAAATAAATCTGTAGTCACTTGAAACATCCAATCACAAAATCCCCATCACATGACTGACATCGGGGCGCTATAAAAAGGTTCTCTTTACACTTTAGTGAAATGTGTCCGAAAAAAGAAACATCGCCAACATTATCTCTGTAAAGAATAAGTCAGGGCAACTGGACCTGCTGTATTTTTCTTGACGACATTTCACTGGAAATCCGACCAGCGTTCTCAATTCAGAATTACAAAACCTCTCTGGGAATAAAATATGGTGAATGTTGCTCCAATCACCATAACATTCACCATAATTATTCCCAGATAATTTTTGTCATCCTGAATTGAGAAAGCTGGTTGGATGTCCAGTGAAATGTCGTCAAGAAAAATACAGCAAGTCCAGTTGCCTTGACTTTTTTACAGAGATACCATGACCTGGATGAATGAGAACCTTCACAGACACCAACAACATTGTATTTGAAGAGAAAATGTTACATTTACTGTAAATGTTATACAGAAGCTACTTAAAACTACAAACCCATCTGACATGCCTTTTAGATTGTAAGCCCTCAGGGGCAGGGCCCTCCTTACCATCTTGTCTTGATTTGTATTGTGATTGCAATGTCTTCCTTATATTGTAAAGCGCTGCGCAAACTGTTGGCGCTATATAAATCCTGTATAATAATGATAATAATGATGATGGTGGTTACTTCAAGCACAACACCAGGCGGTTAGTGGAAAAGATGGAGTTTTGCTTCAAAGGAAACATATTTTAGTATTATTTATATCATCATCAATATAATTAGAGATAAATTATGTGAAGAATATTTGGACGCCATATATAGATTTATAGCCTCTCCTTCCCCCAACTCCGGTGATCTAAGGATCCATGACATCATCATGTCCATTGACTTGCATTGAATGCTAAGATCCAAAGGGATTCACATAATATATGAATGACATATTTACTATTTCTAGCCAGCAAGTGAGGTTCTTAAAGTCAGCCCTGTAGTTCTCCTTCTCCCCAGTGGTGCAGGAGTGGGGAAGGTTAATATAAGCTGCTCAGAAGGAGAGAAGCTTCTGAACCTTGAACTTTGCTTGGAGTTTAAAGAAGAACTTCAGGCATTAAAAAAAACTATCCCCTGCAGTGAGGCTATCCCTGCACTTCAAGGGTTAACTGTTCATTTTGATCCAGGATCTAATATAAAGCAGACAGACTCACCTGATCCTCGGTTCCGCAGCAGTGACCGCTCACCTCTCACTTCCTCCGTTCCGGCTGTGGAATGTCTCTTTGGATCCTAGCATCCAATGCAAGTCAATGGACATGATGATGTAATGGATCATTAGACCACCGGAGCTGGGGGAAGGGAGGCTGCGGGAATCGGTCTAGCAGCCAGGAAGGACCGATGATCAGGTGAGTATATCCCCTTGGATCTTAGCATTCAATGCAAGTCAATGGACATGATGATGTCATGGATCCTTAGATCACCGGAGTTGGGGGAAGGAGAGGCTGTGGTGACCGGTCTAGCAGCCAGCAAGGACGGAGTATCAGGTGAGTATATCTTTTTTTTTTATTTAGACCCTAGATCAGGGGTAGGCAAATCCCATTATGCTTTGGCCTCTTGGAGTCATGCCTGTGGCTTGCAACGGCTTATGGGATTTGTAGTTTCAGCACAGCTGGAGAGTCGAGGTTGCCTACCCCTGCCCTAGATGAAAGCGAGCTGTTAACCCTTGAAGTGCTGGGGAAGCCCCACTGCAAGGATTGATTACTTTTTCACATGCCCAGAGTTGTTCTAGTGAACCTTTCCTTGTCCATGCTGGGCAAACCACTAAATACACAGATTAAACACATATATGGGGGCGGTTTTATTTACTAGAAGATTTGTATTTCTGTCCATCCCTTGCGAGATTTACACAGCCCTGTCACACAGTACAGACTTGGCTGGCAGGACAGGAGACCTGATTTTCCTCTGCTGCAGTTACTGGACAGTGAAAGGAGTAGCAGCGGATTGATGAGCTCATCACTCTGCTCTTTCCCCGTCACATGTTCCTTGTTAGCACATGAGCACTGCAGCACAAGTAACTGACTCCTCTTTCTGCTTTTCCCTCTCCAGGTCAGAGCTCTGCTTTACTTAAGGTGGACTCCTGCAGCAGGGAGGCAGTAAGGACATGTGGATCAGTGAGTATGCCATCAGAAAGCATGGTCACTCTGTCCTAAAGTGACAGGTATGACACGCTGATAGCACACGACTGACTACAATTGTTCACACCTCTCCTTCCTTTTTCTGTGCAGACCGTGGACAGTGAAAGGACAAGCAGCAGACCGATGAACTCAAATCTCTGCCACTCTGCTCTCTCCTCCTATTGCATGTTCCTTGTTAGCACATAAGCAATGAAGCACAAATGACTGGCTCCTTGTACTGCTTCTCCCTCTCCCAGTCTGAGCTGTGCTATATAGTAGAGGACTCAAGAAGCGGGTACCAGTTCAAATTCCGGCCCTTACACTGCTTGCACTTATAGAAATTACATTAATAGATACAGAGCTGCACTAATTTGGGTCTTTTATATCTGCCCTGAGTTCAGCTTTATTATACACTGAGTGGCCAGATTATTATGACCACCCCATCAGTACTTTGTTGGGCCGCCTCGTGACTCCACGAGATGACTTCGTTGGGCCGCCTCGTGACTCCACGAGATGTTGAAAGGTGATGCGAGGAATCTGACACGGCACTGTTGCCCTTCTGTTGTCTTGTACCAGTCTTGCCACTCTCCGTTCTGCCCTAACATTGATTAGTCGCTGACGGCCACAATTCGCACGTTCACACCCAGATTTTCGGCTGACAGTCCAGTCTTTAAACACTTTAACAACAGCTGCTCTTGGACATTTAACGAATTCTGCTGTTTTGCTGATACTCGCTCCATGGCTCCAAGCGCCAACAATCATCCCACGTTCTGTTACTGTTAAATCGCGTTGTTTCCCCGTATCTTCAGAAACAAATCACTTCTACTATCGTGGTAAACAACCTGCTTCCCTATTTATAATGGTCTGGCCCTCTAGCAACTTCAGCTGCAAATTATAGCTAATTTGCCTACAAACATCAGGTGGTCATAATAATCTGGCCACTCAGTGTATATCTGCCTCTTACAGAGAGTACTGCTGTCAGTTTAAAGGAGAACTATGAGGTGAATGAAAATCACTCAGCCTCATAGTTCAAGCCGACCTGTGACAATGAAACTGTCACACGTTGGCTCAATAGATCGGGAAGTGAGCGAACACATACCGTTGCTCGCTCACTTCTCGATCATCTCCCTGCAGAGAGCGGTGACTGTCAGTCAGCGCTCCCCACAGGGATTCCCCCCTCCCCGATCCTCCAGCGCCGAGTGGAGGAATGGACAGGTGAGGGGGCGGGTACAGTGGGAGCCAGCTGTCACTCACGCAGCTGGGTGGATCTCAACAGTTATGTCGGGATCCGTCCCGGCTGCGGCGCGCTCAGGATACTGCCAGCTGTAGCTCGCAATATACTGAGCTTTGGGTCACGGGAGGACGCTAGTTTATGTTCTCCCGTGACCCTTAAGAGAACTATGGGGAAAATAACTTACCCCATAGTTCTCTTTTAAGGCTTTGTGATTAGCACTTCTGTCTTGCAGCACTCAGGGTACCCGGTTCGAATCCCGGTCAGGTCACTATCTGCAAGGAGTTTGCATGGTCTCCCTGTGTATGTATGTGAGATAGGGTCTTTAGATTGTAAGTTCCCTGAAGGCAGGGACTGATGTGAATGTGCACTGTGTAAATTGTCAGGTATATAATTACCAGTAATAAAGAAATAACAATAAAATAAAGAGATAAGAAGAAAACCAAAAAAGCATTTTTACTAAACACTACTACTACAAGGGCTCGGTCACACAATGTCCAGATTCTGTCCAAACAGTTAGCGCCTGGACCAAAAACGGCTGGTTTGAACGGTGCTCGGGAGACAAATGCCGAACGGGCCAGTGTGCGCACACTGCCCATTCAGCATTGCGGTCATCGGAAACACGCCCCTCAGGGGGGCGGGCTTGCGATGATCGCAAGTACGATCTGCCTGTACAAGATGGGCAGATCGTACGTTTTTTTCATTACTTTACAACCACCGCAAGACTAAGGTCTTGCGATGGTTGTAAAGTGTATGGCCACCTTTAGATTGTAAGCTCCTTGAGGGCAGGGACTGATGTGAATGTGTAATGTGTAATCGGGTAATAGTGATCACAATGTGATTACTTTTAATATTGAACACAGAAAAGGGAAGTGTACTGGAAGGACTAGAACCCTAAACTTCAGAAGGGCCAACTTTGAGAAGCTGCGCAACCTAGTGGGGGAAATAAAATGGGAAAACTTATTTCAAAACCTAAACACAGACCAGATGATGCGTAAATTTGCAGTGCTATATAAATACGAATAAGAATACTAATAAAAAAATATATGGCTGTCCCCTTGAGCACATGTATATTTATTAATTAAATTAGAAAAATCAATTTCCAATCCCAAGGAAGGAAAAAGAAAACAGCTGAAGGGAAATGATTGAAGAAATAGCAGAGATCGGAACGCTGCAGATCATACTGAAAACTGCCCAGACTACATGGAACAAACATTTCTCCTGCTCTTGCTTTCTCCCACCATCATGGAGAATCTAAACGATAGTTACCATGGAGACGCTTCGGATAAAAATGACAGGAGATAAGAGTTCAGTTCATCCACGTTTGTAACAAACAAGCAAATATTAATAAAGGAAGGTTCTAGAGGAGATCTCTAGAGCGTGTCTACTATACTGATTGATATCAGCAGTGTGACTGCATTGTCACAAGACCTCCGGAAGAGGAGATTTCACAACAACACGAGCCCATTGACACAAAGGACAGCAGATTACTGTCTCCTACTATTAGGTCTGAGAACTGTTACAGCAAATTGGTTTTATGAACCAGTTTTCAGAGTGAACCTGTACACTGCTCATACTAGACAAAGTAACAGTTTCAGGTTACAATAAATACACACATACTGAAAGTGTATTTATTAATGTATTGCATTTGAACCTGTAAAGCATTGCAACTGCAGTCAGGGGATGGCAGGAACAATGCTCAGGCTCCTGCCGACTCTTCCTCCAGCCCCAGGTACATTTGGAGGATGCAATGCCCAGTGCCTGTGCCAGGTACATACAGAGGGTGCAATGAACAGTCTCCCACTGACTCTTCCTCCTGTGCCAGGTACATACAGAGGGTGCAATGAACAGTCTCCTACTGACTCTTCCTCCTGTGCCAGCTACATACAGAGGGTGCAATGAACAGTCTCCCACTGACTCTTCCTCCTGTGCCATGTACATACAGAGGGTGCAATGAACAGTCTCCCACTGACTCTTCCTCCTGTGCCAGGTACATACAGAGGGTGCAATGAACAGTCTCCTACTGACTCTTCCTCCTGTGCCAGCTACATACAGAGGGTGCAATGAACAGGCTCCTGCTGACTCTTCTTCCTGTTCCAGGTACATACTGAGGGCGCAATGCCCAGGCTCTTGCTGACTCTTCCTTCAACCCCAGGGCCGTATAAAGGGTGCAATACTCAAGCTCCTGCTGACTCTTCTTCCAACCCCAGGTCCGTTTGGAGGTACTGATCTTCTGATATGTGTCAGGAGGAAGTACTTAAAAGGAGATGTCACCACACCCGTGCCCCATTGAGAACTACAAAGTCCCTCTTCATATTCTCCATGGCTTCATCAAGGGGCCATAATATGCGGCAAATCTCTTTGCAGAGCTGTTCGCTGGGCGAACGGTTTATAAATACACCTCCTACTTTTCTGTAGTGCAAGAAAAGAACTACGAGGGTTAAAAATACTTTTTGAGACAAGACCGGAAGTATGTAGAAGACACAGGGCAGCCCTGAATGTCTGACAAGAGCAGCAGGTACAACAATAACAAAAGGCTTCCAATGGTATATTTCTCCGACAGAAAGGGAGCAAATAAGAGAAGTTTATTGCTGGGGCTCACTTACACTGGACGGGCTTCTTTTATAAGCGTATAGCTGGGCGGATAATGATCGCATGGCACTAGTACCCCTAGGTGGTGCTGACGAGTACAGGAATTTCCTATACTCATCAGCGCCCTCTGGGGTCACTAGTGCCGTGTGAACGGTATCCACCATACGTTTTATAAAGGAAGCCCTCAGTCTCCTGCCTGTTCACATGAGATCAGGTCCTGATCAGCAGATGTGGAGCTGCTGATGCAGTGCATTCCATAGCTGCATTGCATTGCGTTGCGTTTCCGGACCGGACAAAATGTGACATGCAGTATTTCTTCTGTCGTAAGCAGAAAGGACTGCGCACGTGAGAACTGTAGCCCATAAAACACATAGGGATACATTGGGATGCATTTTGAGTGCAGCAGCGTACGGATCCGGTCAGCACACAAAACGGACGTCGTGTGAACAGGCCCTCAACATGAAATGGCAGCTTACACGGCCCAGTAAGATGTACAGCAAAGTTACAAATGCTATTAAATATCTAGCCATCTTTGTATGCATGTATGTATGTATGTATGTATGTATGCATGTATGCATGCATGTATGGGGTCAGTTACATACCAATTTGTGAACATGGTGAGATGTTTATCATTGTAGGCTTGATGATCCATAAATAATACACGTACAGAAAAAAGAGCTGAATGTTTACTCTACAACAGTGATCCGTCACTAATAGGATTACAGCAGTCAGACAGTTTGTCATTACCGGCCTTGTAGCAGTGCAGCGAGGAGTGACTGGATTCAGGTCCTTTAGCTCTTTGACGACACAATCAGCTGCCGTAGTAAACAATCTCTACTCTACATATGAACATATTATCACCTGAGAGTTTTGTCGCATTATGCTATTGCCCATTTCCCTGCACGCTCCTGCTGACTCTTCCTCAATACGCTCGGTTCCCTGAAGCTTGAAAAGGTACATGAGTGTTGTTGGTTTTGGGCCCAAAGACTCCAATGGAAACACTTGCAAGTGAGCGCCAGAAGAACTGCTCTCCTCCTCTAGCATTTTCCAATGGACAAAACAAATGCCTGACGCTTGACACGTGTAACAATGCTTTTAAAATATGTGTTTACGTGTGTAAAAATGTTCAAATAAAGTTTTGAAGTCGCCAGAAATACACTCAGCTCTGGGCGAATGCAGGCTGGCAACCATGGCTTGAGAAAGTCAACCTACTGGAACTAAGACACAGATAGCTGGATCCCCCTTCTAGGTACACAGATGTACCCCATATTACTATAAAAGTTTATCTGGATCCAAAAGCAAATATTTAATATATTGCAGTATGCCAATTCTTAGGTGTAGTGTCTGCATTAGTTTTCTTTTATCTCAGGCTCTTGTCTGCCTCTTTCACCAGGTGATCCGGCCAGTAACACACTTCCTGCCTTGGAGGAACAATGGAGCCACCCTTGGACAGCAGTATTGTCACCCTGTGGGGTGGTAGTGTCAGGTGCACTAGCAGACTCAGATGGTAGTACAGCAGTTGCCTGGCGTTCAGTAGGCAATGGGGATTTTATTATTGCAATGGACAGGCAGTTGCGGAATAGTCCCATTGCAATGGTCACATTCGGCATGCAGAACCGCCTGTTTGGTGGTCTTTGGCAAGTGGCAGCATGCTGTTTAAAATCTGCCACGACGCAAAGCATTGGAGCCGTGGCAGGTGTACAAGCATGAGTAGCCCCTGTATTAGGTTTAGGTGGGTAGTCAGGGGGCAAACAAAACAAGGATCAAAGTTCTCTTTTTACTGCCCTCGTGAACGAGGCCTTACCTAGAATTGGAAACGGCAAGAAATCTTTCAGCAAGTAACAAGGACGAGTCATTCGCTGCCCAATCTACCCCAAAATGCACCTCACCACAACACATGGAGGGGGATTTATCAAGACCGGAGCAGACAATATCTGGAGCAGCTGTGCATGGCAACCAATCAGCTTCTCTTTAATTTTCAAATCTTAACTAAACAAACTGAGGAGAGAAGCTGATTGGTTGCCATGGGCAACTGCTCCAGTTTTTATACATTCTCCCCTCTGCGCTTTGTTACCATTTTCTTAGTGCAGTTTCACACACGTGGGTGCTCATGGTGCTGCAAGGTGTGTAAGGGTGCCAGACATATGTTTTGGCATGCTTTGGCAACGCACAGGAAAAGGCTCATGTTTCTGCAGCACACAGATGTGAATGAAGCCTTTAAACACACAAGGTGCATCAGGGTACCATTAACAATAAATGTTGACAAGTGGCAAGGGGTTTTGGCACACTGTGGCAACACGCATCTTTGTGTACATTGATACAACGCACAGATGTGAACAGAGCCTTAGGACCTGTTGATACCTTACCAGTGCGATGCATTGCAGAAATGCAGTTCCATTCATTGTCAATAGCACCCCAATGTATTAACCTAACGCACAGTAATTAACTACCTCATGTTGTGGTGTGCAGTGTTACAATAAAATAGTGAATTATTTTTTTCTCCGGCCTGGGGTGTTGGCCTTCCACATATTTGATTGCACTTCCTAACGCAGTGAATGTTGACACGTGACATAATGCACCCTAAGGCCCCGTTCACACTGAGCAATTTACCACGCGGTAATTACCGCGATATCACGGCTATTTACCGCACGATATCGCGGTAAATAGCCTAAGGCCCCATTCACATTGAGCGATTCACAAATCACGTGTTTGTGGCACGATTTGCATTTTGCAGGATATCGCGGATTTGTCGCGCAAATGCTTGCATTGAGCAAGCTAGAATCGCGGCAAAATCCGCTCCAAAAAGGGTCCTGCTGTAGCGACGTATGACCCGCAACAGCTACAGACAGAGCCCCATTGGATTGCATTGGAGAGCGATATCGCGCGGTAATCGCTCAGTGTGAACGGGGCCTAAAGCATGCGCATTAAAGCAACACACTGGAAGGGACAGGTGTGAATGGGCCCCTAGTGAAATCACACCAGGCCATGTACAAGTCATCCATACCATCTTATCCAAAAAGGTGCAACAGGTGCCCACAGCAGCCAGATTCTGTGAGTGATGAGCATCTCTTTTTTATTTTTCAATAGAGTGGGGAAGGTTTAGACCCTCTGCAATTTTTTTTATTGCTGCCTGTGTCCCCATTGGGGAGGTTCATCCAATCCAAATTTTAGAGCTGTCCCCAAAACAAGGGGTGAGTGGAAGTTTTCCAATGGGGACACCAGTTTTCGGGACAGCTAGGAAGGGAATTCCCCTCGCTTACGGAGATGTCCTCTAAATTTCCTGTTGTCCCTAGGACAGGAAGTGAAGGGAAGTTTCCCCAATGGGACATATACAGCAAATAATATCCTGTTTATGCCCTTCTCTACTCCATCCATCACAAAAAAAAAAAAAAAGAAGAAGATCTGGCCATACATACACCCGAAGCCATAGGATCATCATGATGAGCCACCAATGAAGCTTGGCCGCAGAGCATCCTATGACACAAGCATGCATCCTTCTAAAAAATGTCAGCATCACTCTTTATGAATTGCAGGGGGGAGGTCCATGCAGACCCTCTTATCATCTGATCCTAACAATTGAATAGGAACGTGGGAGGGCTTTCAGATCACCCAAGCCCATGCAAAACGGTCAGTGACACGACACGACACCCCCCCAAATAGATGCTCCTGAGGGATTCTCCACCACACAGCTACACATAAAGTGGTGGAGAATGCCCCGGCCACAGCTGACCAATCAAAGACCCTAACCAATCAGCTGCTATCTTTCATTTTCAAAGCTTAACTTAACCAACTGAAGAAAGAAGCTGATTGGTTGGGCAACTACACCAGATTCTGTCGGCTCCAGTGTTAGTAAATCCCCCCCTTCCCCATTTGTTTACAACGAAGCCTAATCCTCCACATTACACAATCGGACTGTAACAGATATTTGGCTCCCTCTACTCACCCGAACAGCCCGGAGAAGAAGGACTGGGAAGATTTCACCTTCTTCTCGGCATCAGCCATTAGCTGCATGGCCTCCTTCTCTTTCCCGGTGTTATCCATGGCTACAGATGGGGGGTTAGGCCTGAGCCGGGATAGGTGTCAGAAAACAAGCTAGGATAAGGACCAAGTGATAGGGCTGGCGGGTGATCGGCGGGGCCGGGGACCCCAAAGAGGCGACTGACGGCCCCGAAGGTAAATGACAGCTCACTAGGATGGGAGACTACAGCCCGAACGCTGACACAGCGCTACTTCCGCCCACACTGCTCACGTGATCGACACATAAACGCCACTTCCGCCCCCAGCTCGGCTCAGCTGATGCTTTCCCTCACGTGACTGATTTAAATCCCCGCCGCCTGTGTAGCGCTAGCGCGCAGGAGAGTCTGGATTGCAGCTCAGCGGAAGGATCGTGCGGTGTACGTATCGCTGTGTTTATACATCATTGTGTGCAAGGTTCTGGCTAGCAGAAAGAGGTTTTCCTGTATTGGGAGCTGCCTTTTCTTCATTAAAATACCAAATGTCTGTCTGTCATGCAGATCTGAGCGGAAGTGAGAGAAAATTCCCCCCTAAAGCCTTATTCACATGGGATTTAATTGGCTGGTTTCTTGTAGCAGGAGTAGTTATGGATGGCGCTTATCCCCTATGTAGCAATGACCGGGCCCGCTGCTGTCTCCCACTCTTCACATGGATCAGCACATCAAGAGCTGTTGACGGATAACCGGCCTTGGATGCAGGTTGTGCCAAGGGATGGCCATTTGTCCCTAGCTGCAGATAACTGCTGGATGTATGAGGAAAAAGTATTGTCAAAGGAAAAGTCCTTTTTTTTGGCCACCTTCTTATAGAAGAACTGGGGGGGGGGTCTTAACCTTTGCAGTGGAGCTCGTTTTTGTCTAGGAGTGAAAATAAAGTTATACTTGCCTGAACCTCAAGGTTGGCTGGCTGTTAGACCAGTGTACCACAGCCTCTCTTCCCCCCCCACCTCTCTGGTGATCTAAGGTCCAGTGAGTCATCATGTTTGTTATACAATGTATTGTTTGTGAGGACACTGAGGGACATTCCATTGCTGGAGTGAAAGAGACAGGCTGGCGGAATGGTCTAACAGCCAGCTGGCTGTGAGGTTTGGGTGAGTATAACTTTATTTTCCCACCTAGATGAAAACGAGCAGTTAAAGGGAAACTACTCAGGAGTTAAATCTTAAAAATGCATTTAAGTATCTTGACTATTAACAGAAATGTATCGGCTGTAGAGCCTCAAATCATCTCTGAATTGGTGCGGACACTGTCCTTCCTTCTGGAGGGGGGCTACTTTTGTTCCCCATGGTCCATGTGCGTGTTGTAAAGTAGCCACCGCTCCAAGCTCCTTCCTGTGATGGACTACAATCTCAATACACATTGGTAAACTCACCGGGTTAGTCACTAAAGGGTGAAGGGTTTGGAGGAGGCAGGAGAAGTGAACAATCTAGGACAACATAGCTGGAGTGGAAAGCGAGCTGAATTGGAGATTTTTTCCAAATCGGCTATTTCGTCCTAGATTGTTCACTTCTCCTAACTCTTCACCATTTTGTGAATAGCCCTGTGAGTTTACCAATTTGTATTGAGATTGTAGTCTATCACAGGAGCGAGCTTGGAGCGGTGACTACTTTACAGGATCTACAGCCGAGTGATACACAAATAAGATATATTTCTGTTAATAGTTGAGGTACTGCAATGCGTTTGTAAGATTTAACTCCTGAGCTTAATCTCACTTTAATTCTTGCAATGTGGGGGTAATCCCACTGTAAGGGTTAAGATTTTTTTTTCCTGGAGTTCTTTGAATTTTTCAAAGGCAACATATTTGATATTGTAATTGGCATTTGGGGTGTTGCCAGCAGCCAAGTTCCTAAACTGGTCACAAAAGCAGAATAGTTCCGAAAGGGTTAAAGTGTAACTGAAGCCAAAGCATTTTTTTGTTGTAGTTTTGGATAGATGGAGAGGGATTAGAACACCAGTCTGTGTTCCCCTGAGATTCACCCTATTGTCCTGGTGAACAGCAATGGAAAATCTTCCAATGGGGATGCTAGTTCTGGAATATATTCACACAGAGCAAATTTTCACAGGATGAACAGCCCTGCAAATTGTATCTAAATAGACCACTAAAGGTGGTCCTCTGACCTGTTTAATTAGGGTCTTTAAAAAGAAACTCCTTAAAGTAAAATAATTTGCTAAACTGCTGAAATCAGGATGTCTACCATAGTTACCTCAGTCTGAATTATTTTTTTTATGGTCCCAGGGAACCTGATGAAGTAGGACGTTGGCAATAACTTTGTGTGAGTTTACTTTTCCCTTTATGCATTCTGCAGGTCACAATAGTAATTGTGATGATTGGGAAATGAGCAATAGGCGGAATGTTATCTCTCAGTTCCCTCGAGAGGCAGAGCCAGCTGTCAATCAGGCAGCGGGGTGGATCCCAACAATATGCCTGGTTCGGCGTATTGCATATGAAGGATTGCATAGTAGCTTGCAATGGGGATAGAGCAGAGATATATCAATTATTTTCTGGAAGAACATATGGGCACCCTAATAGATTCCTCAGAGGTGTGCATAATTTGACTGCAGAGACTGTGTGGAGTTGTCAACCTGTTGTCCACAGCATCATAGGCTTAAAGAAGAACTCCAGGAAATGTTTTTATTAAGCCTAGCCCGTGCACTTCAAGGGTTAAGAGAACTATGGCCCAACCTTTTTTGCCCATAGTTCTCTTTAAGGTCACAGGAGTTATACTAATGTCCTCCTGTGACCCAAAACTCAGCATATAGTGGGCTATTGCCTGTTATATTCTGACAATGCAGAGCCACGCCGAACCAGGCATATTGTTGGGATCCACCCCGCTGCCTGATTGACAGCTGGCTCTGCCTCTCTAGAGGGAACTGAGAGATAACATTCCGCCTATTGCTCATTTCCCGATCATCTCCCTGCAGAGAGCGGTGACGGCAGAGCCGTAGCTAGCTCCTTTTGCGCCCAAGGCAAGAACAGAGAATTGTGCCCCCCCAACAGATGTGTGATGTCACCCGACACTGCGCACGAACAGGAAGTGATGTAAAGCACTTCCTGTTCATTCATAACTGGGGACACATAGTACTATGTGCCCCCAGTTATTTACAAACACTGGAGTGCTGATGCCAGCAGGGGGGAAGGGGGAGGAGGGAGCGCTGTCACTTCGGGATGGACGAACGGTAAGGAGAGAGCTGCCGGCTAAAGCGCTCCATGTCTCATCGGATCCCCACCGCCTCTGCCCATACGGGCGGAGAACAGCGGGGATCAGAGAAGCTGGAGCCTGTGCCGCCCCTCTTCTCCCCGCGGCTGTGTTGGCCGCCTGGCGCCCCTATTTCCATGGCGCCCTGTGCTCGCCATGGCAACTGGGGCGAGGGGGCACAGCCAGGACAGTCCTGGCTGCGCCCCCTCTCAGCTGCGCCTGAGTAGAGTGCCTCACTTGCCCCATCGTAGCTACTGCCCTGGGTGACGACAGGGAGATGATCGGGAACTGAGTGATCGTCGGTATGTTATCGCTCAGTTCCCCATCAATAGAGCTGATGTGTGACAGCTTAAGTGTCAGTCGGTGGCTCTAATTATGTGGGCGAGTGTAACTCGCTCCCACCATAATTCTCCTTTTAACTGCTGGTTTGTGTCTAGGTTAAAAAAAAGTTATACTCCCCTCCCCTCCAAAGCTCCGAGCCAGCTTCTTCTTAGACCGGTCCTTTCAGCCTCTCTTGCCCTCTTCTTCAGCGGTCTGAGGTCCCATAGATCGTCTATACACCGTGTATAGATGTAAGGCTGCTGAGGAAGATTCCAGTGCTGCAGGGAGGGGAAGGCAGGCTGGAGGAGTGCCATGACAGCTGGCGGGCTTGGAGCAGGCAGTGTCCCCATTATGCATTTCTATGCTTTTAAGTTAGTTAGAGCATAGTTTAGTTAAAGGGCCAGCCCACACATAATAAATGTCATAACGTTAAACTACCTTACAAATGTATTTATCTCTTTGGAGCTTTACTGGTAAGTTCTCTGAGCTTGAGTTCTTGAATATGCACACTTGCTGTGGCTAATATGAGAGTTCCAATGTTATATTATGTAGACTGGCACAGGAGTGGCTAAAATGTGCAAAGATGGGCAGGAACACTGAAAAAGGTGCATGTTGTCAAGAACAGAGCTTGTAATTATAGGGAGTTCCTTCTGTTGGGAGTATTGTATATGAGAAGTCAGGGGGACTAATATACAATGGGGGGGGGGGGGGGGGGG